>NC_045511.1:29089586-29400703 GCF_009650955.1 Corvus moneduloides
GCTCACCATTACCAAGGTAAATTACCAAGATACGATATTTTTCCATTACTACCAAGAGCTAAACATATTCCGTAGGAGAGTGTCACTGTACTGACTGCTTGAGACAACCCTGTTTGGGCTTCCACATAGTAATTTTGGACTTTTTAGAAGCTTTATCACTCTCTGTGGATTGGAATCAGCTGATCAAGGACAATTTTCTAGGCCAATCTGTTTCCAAGAGGCCAAACAAAATATATGTTGAGATATTTTGGAATTTGGTAATGTTTTGGAGCAGCAGTGCTTTTCCTCTGCCTCAAAAATCCCCCGATGACTTGTTTTTGAAGTCCCCACTTAAAATAAGGCAATATAAATCCTGGAAACCAGACAGTAAGCATTTTAGTCTGATGTCTTCCATGTGCAGGTGTTTGACTCATGTCATATGTTCTTAATATGCTTACTCACTCTGTTCATTGTCACTGAATTAAGAGTATTACTGGGTCAGCATTAGTGTTGTTGGAAGTCAGAAATCTGGTACACAAGTTCATCATGGATGCTGTCTACAGAGAGACCTTCAAATGGGGAAAGCCAACATTTTTTTCATTATTTTATTCAGATATTGTGTGTGTTCAGTTTGACTGATGTACTTGTGCAGTTGGTTTTCCCTGTTTTCCCATCTTTGTGGGTTTGCTGGCTGAAGACTCCCTACACAGTTCTCCTCCTCTTAGAACATCATGTTGAAAAGAATACAGTTCTTGTAAGATAGTCTGGTTTAAATGAGAGGAAGAGCAAGTTTTAGAAGGAATACGTCCCTATGTTGTACCTTACTACTGAAACTTTACATCTGTGTCCTCATCTTCATTATTTAGTTTACTAAAAGCTTCCTGGTTTCAAATGGCTGTAGAAATCTTCACATAACAGACATGCTTACGTTTGACACATAACAATGACACAGGCACTGTATTTTTATAACAGCACCTTCGCCAAGTTGGAGTTGTGGGTAAATTTGTGGAGTTTTTTGGTTCTGGTGTCGCCCAGCTGTCAATTGCTGACCGAGCCACCATTGCCAATATGTGTCCAGAGTATGGAGCAACAGCTGCCTATTTCCCAGTGGATGATATTAGCATTGGATACCTGATACAAACTGGTGAGTGTAAGAAGAGACCACAAGTTAAGGGGTAATTGACAGAAGGACTCCAGGTCTATATGGCGTTAGTGGGATTGAATCAGGTGAAGCCACCTGAGCTTCAGTTTATTTTTTTATTGAGGCTGGTTTTTGCACTTAGGATTCATGTTTAGGAAGAGGTGAGTGTTAGACTTACAGAACCTAAATGCCTGCCCAAAATCTGGTCCTAGTTTGTCCAGATGACAGAAACAAGCCTAAGATTTTGTTCTGCAAAAGCCACTAAGTCTGCTCAATTGGTTTGTTTTTAGTGGATCTCTAATATTTGTCTTGAAAGAGTCTTGTAGTGCTGTTGACACTACATAGCCTGTTACACACTTTTTCTTGTTCTGTCAGGTGGTGGTTCCTCCGTTTAACTTGCATTTTGTTTTTGCTGTATCTGGCTTTCATTTTAGGCCGTGACAAAGAGAAGGTTATGTGCACAAAAAGGTATCTTGAGGCTGTGGGAATGCTAAGAGATTTCAAGAACTCCTCTCAGGATCCAGACTTCACACAGGTTAGAAACCACTCTGTCTTCTGGCTCCTTGCTTTATGCCCTGTCTTGTTTTATTGTGACAATTGTCTGTTTTTCACAGAAGAGATAATCAAGGGATTAAGAGATAGTCAAGGGATTTCTTATCCTTTGGTTTGGTCTGCACAGCTGTCTTATTTTAAGGCCCAGTGGAATGAATCAGCTGGCTCTTCAGGTGTGAAAACTTGGGTGTAGGTATAGATTGGCTCTCAATTGACCTCTAGCTGGTGGAGATTCTGCAGTTTGTTCCATGGAGCTTTGAGAAGTCCTGCCAGATTGAAGAGTGCTCTGAAGTGTAGCTATGGAGATAGCGTGGATGTTGTCTGTGTGAGACTTGTTTGCAGTTTTACACTTCTTCTGTTCAGCTGGTTATTTTACTGTGTGAATCAGGACCCTTAGAAGCCCTGTGTTGTAACCACAGAGCACACAACTAATTTTCTATGCAAGAAAATTAAGATCTTACTCTGTGTCCAGGGAACTCAAGAATATTCCTGGTTTTCTCTACTGAAAAATTTTATTTTGCAACTTGTGTTTGGGTTTGCATGATTATTCAAAAATCTTATAGGAAGTCTTTGGAAGGATGTAGCACATTATGAAAACAAAGTTGGAATGTGGGTGAGGAATAGATTAATAGTCTGCTTTGGTTTGTGTCAGTACCAGTATTTCTTCACATAATTTTTTAACCTGCCGCTAGCATGCGAAAAGACAAATTAAAAAATAATTTATACGCTTAGATGCTTTAGTCACATTTGGTTTTTCAATAAGTTTAGTACTTTTGATAGCCATACCTATGAGCTGGCAGTGTTTAAAACTAGAACTGCTCCTTTTCTTCTGATCTTCCCCTTCTCACGTGTCTTCAATAATTTCTGCAAATAAAGATGTGCAGACTTAGCATTGGTTCAACAGCAGAGGTAAGCATACCTGTGGCTTACCTGACTTCAACCTACCAGGCAGTGCCCAACCACTCTCTGTTTATCTTACTTGAACAGGTTGTTGAGTTGGATCTCCATACTGTTGTGCCTTGCTGCAGTGGACCAAAAAGACCTCAGGACAAAGTTGCTGTGTCAGATATGAAGAAGGACTTTGAGACTTGTCTGGGAGCCAAGGTAGGGACTGGGAACACTTGGGCAAATAAACTAATGCACGCCTCTTGAAGCTGTTTGGTGTTCATGAGCTACGTTCTGGGGTTGTGTGTTGTTTGTTTGCCTACTGAAAAATAGATGAGGGTATTAGACTGCAGTTTTGAATGTGACAGAAGCAATAGGTAGTTCAAAATTGCAGTGTTGCTTCTCTTGCATAAAACTGTTCAAATCCTATTGGAGTAGTATTTCTTTCTGATCTTAGGCCTAACATGGTTTTGACATACATTAGAGATTTCTGAACTTGCCACAAAGGGGGGTTGTTAATAGAGGGGCCAAAATACCTACTGCACTGAGTTCTGAGCTAACTACCCAGCTCTTCAGCTCTCCAAGCATTCCAAGGAGTTTATGCCCAAGTTATCCACAGCGTAGTTTTGCACTAAGAATTGAATCTATTTAGCAGAGCGGAACTGCGTGTGTCTCTGTGACACTGTGATGTTGGTGGTAGACAGGAAACAATGACTACATTCTGCATCATCCAGTCAACAGTGGTCATTGAAAGAAGAGCTAGATTTGTGTTTGAATGAATATTCCTGGATACTTTAGTTTTCTAAATCACTTTGAATCCTTATGTGATACAGTAACCATCCTTGTTAAATGCATTACAGAACTCTAGTGATGTAAATTGAGAAACCTAAACTCCAGCAGTTTCCAGTAGTTCTCAGTTTGTTACATTTTCCAAACTCCATTAGGTGATCTTGCTTTTCATGGCATGAACAGTGCTTTCTTGCTCTTTGGTTTTGTTTTTTTTTTTGAACTGTCAGACTTTTACCTCTCAAATCAGCTCCTGGTATACATTTAAGCTGTTTGGTAATCATGGCTTAAAAATCTTATATGTTAAGGCTAAAATTTCAGGACTAGATTGTGTACTAAGACTATGTGTGGTCAGGAATCTGGAACATACAGGAGTAGGAAGCATCTAAGCAGTCCGAAGGAGGATGTGTTCATGCAGGAAGAAAATACAAATACATTTTGCTGCAAAGGCTGCCTCTTTTACCAGTAAACAGAGAAGAGGATAAACTCCAGAAAAAATAATTTTTGTCCACCATTTTGGTTGACCTGAGATGCAAGCCTTCACCATCAGACCTAAAAGCACATGCATGGATGTGACTAAAAGATGCTTCTCATTGGTGAAAAAACAGCCTGATGTTCAGTCAAAATATTTGTTATCCACTCCTTTTGATTCTTATTTTCTCCTCCTACAGCAAGGATTCAAGGGATTCCAAATTGCACCAGACCGACACAACAGCATAGTCAAATTTAATTTTGAGGGCTGTGACTTCGAGCTTGCTCATGGTTCAGTCGTGATTGCGGCCATTACAAGCTGTACAAACACCAGTAATCCCTCAGTTATGTTGGGTGCAGGTAAGTTGTTTTGCCTAATGTGCAGTAGTTTATGGCTCTGGATGTGTGTCTTAAAGACACTAACAACACTGATGAAATTCAACACGTACAGTCCTGGTTTTGTCATTTGGAGTGCTAAAACTGAGCTTAGTTTCTGGGTAGCAGAAGGACTTCTGGAAGTGGTAGCTAGAAATGTAGGTTGACAAAAATGTGTCCTTCCTGCACTGTCTTCTCTACAGGGCAAGCTGGAACTTAATTAACCAACACTTTTGACACTTTTTCAAATGCACAGAAGCTGATATATAGAGCTAAGAAGAGGCTGTTGAAAGTCAAAGCCAGAAGAGGGACTGTGAAGAATGGTCTATTGGTGTAAGTCATAAGGTGCTCTTATCTGTCAGCAGAGTACAAAACACACATTTGGCTAGAGGTTGCCTTCTAAGGTTGTTACAAAGAGTCTGAGGGCATGTTAGGTGTAACTAGAGGAAGCAAATTGTGTTCTCAGGGATTGAGAGCTTTCAGAGCCTTTTCTTTTACATCTCAACTGCATCCAAGAAGAGGCCAGAGGTGGGCTTGGTATTCACCACTACAGAACATTCTGACTTGGTTGTGTAAAATTTCAGGTCAGGAGATTGTTCATTTTTAACATGACTAGTCTGGGCAGAAAATTTGTCATTCCTCATGTGTACTTCTGGCAACAAAATAGGAATGAAGAGTGTCACCTCAAAGGGTTCAGTCTGTACTGGACAAGTTTGGCCCACTTTCCCAGATGCTTGGCTACATGTTCACATATTTCTTTCTCTCTTCTGCAAACATATATACAGATGGTATCTGTCACTGCATCTGTAGGATCATCGCTGCATTAGGGCTTACTAGTCTGTCAGACTGTTCATGTGATGCAGACTTTATTCCTACAAAGGTCAGCAGGGATGTGCAATGGGCAATACAAAGGCCCTTGACCAGAGAGGATTATTTCCTGGTTAAAGTAATGTAATTTGTCTTTATTCCTGTGTGGTGCTGGGAAGCTTTTGGCTTGTCAACAGTCTCTGTCAACATTCACTTTGTGTTTGGCTTTTTGATGTGATATTTTCACCTGTTTTCAGACTAGGATCTGTCTTTAGGTGCTTTACAGTACCAGCAGTTCACCCCCCTCCCAGGCACAAAAAGTCTTTTAAATTCTGGCAGCAGTTTCAAAGTCCATCATAAACTAAGACAAAAGAGGGCAAAAGGGAAACAGAGGAGAGACCTGCTCGTTTTCTTACCACTTTGAGAGGAACGGAATTGAACAAGGTGTCCCAGTCCACTTGCCCTTAACAGGACAGCCAAGGCAGCATACCTCTTTCTCAGGTCCATTCTGCATAATCACAGAAATAGAGCTGTATTTCTTTCTTCCAAGGATCAAGAAGTAGGTTTTCTCCAGGCAGGCTCTCTTTGCCTTGTCTATTCCCTTAGTTCTAGCTGAGTGTGTATCCTCAGTTGTGTCACCTGTTCAGGACAGTTTCCTGAAGTGCTTGGCTTCCAGGCTAATGACATGCTTTTTTAACTCTCTCTGAGGCAGTAGGGATACTGATCTTTCAACCATCTTGGTTTAATAGCTCTATGAGTTTAAAATGTAGAATGCGCTGCAGATACAAATAAAGTTGGTTCTTTGAGTGCATTCACTACTATGTAATGCACAGCACCGTGAAGAATGTAATCCTAAGGATTTTAGTGTACGTGCTCAGATTTGGTGGCTACTCCCACCTTTGCTGCCGTTCTGTACAGCAGCACTTACGTTTTGACCTTGACAAGGAAGGAAAAGGTAATTGTCAGTCTCTGATAAATGTTTGTAAACAAATGTGTTGACAACCTCTGAGATACCCACAAGAAATGCGATAATTTGGCTTTCAGGATGAGGTTTCAAATGAAAATAAATAAACATACAGTGTTCCCAAATAAGTAACCAAGCTAAAAAATCCAGGATATGAACAGTTGTTTCAAACTACTTCAAACTATGTATCACACTAAGTGGGGGCTGTGTGTCTGTGGGGATAGTGGGTATGTGCTGTAGGAACCTTGACAGCCTAATCTGAGTTTATAAAGGTGTTGGATTAAGGTTGCTCAGAGGAATTGAAGTTCTGGCATTTCCTTGCCAGTTTTGAGAGTTTGACTTTGCTGTCTTTTCAGAAGTGATGTGAGCAGGAAGACTGAAGGAAACACTTTCAAACAGGCTGTCAAACTCTCAGTTCCTAGGATGATCATTTGTTCATGGTTTCATTTGCAAAAGTATCCAAGAGCTCCAGTTTCTGCAACTTCCTCTTCAGTAGCTACGGAGCCTCATCAATTTCAGGAATAGGACCGCTTCTTTAAATTCACGTGTAGGCCATTTCACACAACACTTAAAAGTGTCATGGTCCAGGTTGTGTCTAGCAGAGCTGCCAGACAGCTGGCAAACATAAAACAGTTTGATGACATCTTCCTGTCGGAGATCATGTTGGATCAAAGCACAGCTTATGTCTATTTTCTTACCTAAACGGATGTCGTGTGAGAGGGAAAACGCAGCATGGGAATGTGAAGTTTTGCGTAGTTTGCCTATCTGCTGCTTCTTTTACATTCACCCTGGGAAAGAACTGGGGAGGACTTGTTTTCTGAACATTCGTCTATGTGTGGACAATTAATTTCAAAGGAATGAATTCAGGATAAATGTGTGTGTCTAGTAACATGTTCCATTGAAACATCTCTATGCATATTACAAATCCAGGAGTAGTAAAACAGCACTCGTGCAACAAGCTGTGGATTGTGAGATAGCTTGTTTGTGGCAAGGGCCAGCGTTGGTGCTCTGATAGCTTTCTGCTTCTGGGGGTAGCAAGCGCTATGCTGGCAGTTGTTTCTTCTCTGGGTTACTAGACCATGGTAAGCGGGAACTTAACGGTTCTTCCTTGCATTTTTTGTGAGACATTTGTCTTAAAAATAGTGTTCTGAATTTTGAATGTCTGCTTGCTGCCCCAGTGAATGCATCTTATTGAAAGCATCTGCCATCAACTTTCTAGTGGAACAGAAATTGCAGTCTGGATCTACAGTTCAACAGAGCACTTAAGCTGGTTATTATGGAATCACTGCTGTTGGCTCACAATTTCATTGCTGCTGCCTTTTCTGTTCCCACTTATTTAATGGTACTTCTCTTAACATGCTTATCCACCAAACTGTCTTCACTTCCAGGAAAATCTGCAACCACCCTCTGTATTTTTCAGGATTGCTTGCTAAGAAAGCTGTTGAAGCTGGTTTGACAGTGAAGCCATATATTAAAACCAGCCTGTCCCCAGGAAGCGGGGTTGTCACTTACTATCTGAGGGAGAGTGGAGTTATGCGTTACCTTTCTCAACTAGGGTAGGAGTGCTTTTCTTGCTGTTGTCCTGTGGGTGCTTCAATAAAAGCATTGTCAACATGTGATGCAATAGAATAACTATTTCTCTGTACAGCTTAAAGATATTGCAGGTACCTTATGATATGATCCTGCATGAGTGAACACACTGCTGTTGTGTTGGCCGGCTTTATAACAATGATGAAGGCCTGCTGTAGCTTCTTGAGGACTTATGTTCTTAAGCATGAGAATGGGTTATTTTCAAGACTATCATTCTGAAATAGTCTAAATCACACTATATTGTGTTACCTAGTAAGAGGAACAACATTTCCCATTCTGTGTGCATAGACAGTCACTGCAATGGTAAAAATAGAGCATTCTCAAAAATGCTGTTTTCAGCACCATTTCATTTGTTAAAGCAATGCATCTCCTGAAAGTAACCATTGCCAACTGCTGAGTGGTTAGATGTCTTGCTTCAAGATAGCTTTTTGTTCACCATTATTTTTGTGCTTTGTATAGGTTTGATGTGGTGGGTTATGGCTGCATGACATGTATTGGCAATAGTGGACCCTTACCAGAGTCTGTTGTTGAGGCCATTACACAGGTATGCAGTTTTTCCTGTGCAGCTCATTTGTGTAAGCTGTTCTCTGCTGTGTGCTGTTCTGAGCTGTATTATACTGTGTGTTGACTCTACTCAGCTCTGTACAAAGTAAATTCAGTCTGTATTCTCTTTTCTGTGGGACATGTTTTGGGATTGTTTGGAAGGAGACAATTCTGTGACTGTCCAGTCATTGTTGTTGCAGTGTAGTGAGGCTCTGCAGACTTGCTGTGTGTGTGGATTCTGCAAGCACGTCACGTATCTTTGTCTCAAACTCTGTGTTACAGGGAGACCTCGTGGCAGTGGGTGTGTTGTCTGGCAATAGGAATTTTGAAGGGCGTGTCCATCCCAACACCCGTGCTAACTACCTGGCCTCCCCACCACTGGTGATAGCCTATGCAATTGCAGGGACCATCCGGATTGACTTTGAGAAAGAGCCTTTGGGTAAGACAGTGTCAGGATGCTTCTTTTCACAGCTTATAAACGAAACTGTTTGGAACTAAGCTCTTCAGAAACATTTGCCCTAGGGAAGTGTTTTAAAGTACTAAGCACCTCTGGGAGACAGAGTATGTAATTGTTAAGAGTCAGAGCAACAAGGAGTTACTATGATGGAGAAAGAATAATGCTCAGGTGTGGCTTCCCCCCGATTCCACTGGGTGGTATTTTTGGTTTTATACAGGTGATAGTCTTTCAAGAGCTAACCTGAGTTAGTAGCTTTTCCTTGTGCAGACAACTTTAAAACATCCTTTCCAGCATAAATGATTCTATGAATTATTCTGGAAGGCCATGGGAAGTCAGAAAAGAAGGATTATCAGGCATTATCAAGTCTGTGGCACACTTTTTTGTCAGATCCTTGTAGGAGAAATAAAGTGTCTTGTGAGTGTTACAAGGAACACATAGCTAGAGGACACAGTGGTAAACTTTTTTCTTCTTAATGAAAAATTTATGCAACAAATGTTACAATACCATTTTATACAGGAATAAATGCTTCGGGGAAGAAGATTTTCCTGAAAGATATCTGGCCAACAAGAAACGAGATTCAGGCTGTTGAGCGTCAATTTGTTATTCCTGGGATGTTCAAGGAGGTCTACCAAAAAATAGAGGTGAATTAATCCTCTTGGCAGTAGTTTGATTGATGTACTATGCTATTCTGAAGACATTAAATAAGATGGCCATGATAATGAAATGAACCTTTTTCATCCATGGGTGTTGCTCTTGTTCTCACAAATATTCAAATGAGGGTTTTTTTTAAAAATTATTTGGATAATTAATTCATTTTTACAGACAGTCATGTTTTGAAAATCGCTCTGTTTGATATTTTTAATGTAACATGTAGATGATGCGTTTTCAACAGCCATCCCCAGCTGATACTAGAAGGTAGAATATTCCAGCTTCACAAATGTCTGATTTTTTTTTCAGCTGACATAAAATTCATTTGCATTAACTAACAGGATTGACATCAGAAAAAAAAAACTTGTACCTGGTAATGTCTTCCTGCAAATCTTTCTCAAGTGTTGAAACAAAATGTTCTTATGGTTGATATGTTAGGGAAGCTTCTTAAAATTACTGAAAAATACACTAGAGAATTATAAAGTGTTACCTGTGTACATAATACAAGTTATTCTCAGAAAACAGGATGAATGTCTCTTCTTTTGTAATGAAGTGAGGATTTTCCTAAATCTTTTAATAGATAGAATCATTAAAAAACCCCCCTCAAACATAATGTATATTGTTATGTGCATTTTCCAAAGTGCTCTAAGAAATACGCAAGGCTTTTGCTGAAGTCAAATTTGTAATTTCACCTGGATTCTAAAGTAATTATGTTGCTTCTGAAGTCTTAGAAACCAGTGAAAGGATTCTGTGTGTTTTTCAGACAGTAAACAAATCTTGGAATGCCTTAGATGCTCCTTCAGATAAACTGTATACTTGGAATCCCAAGTCTACTTATATCAAGTCTCCTCCTTTCTTTGATGGTCTGGTACGTATGTTCTTTTTCTTTGAATCAAGTCAAAGTGTGCAGTGGTCTTGACTCATATTGAAGGTGAGGTAACGCCACTCCAAGGGGCCTGAGAGAATCCATAAAAGCCTGTTGAGGCCCTGGTTCTTAAATGTTAGAATTGCACTATTGTGTTCATTTTAATACAAAGACATGAGTGAATCTCAAAATTGTAAGGATTCCCTTTCACTTCCGGGCTCTCGAAAAGTCTCATTTTCCTTTTAAGTTGAAATACTTCTAAATAGTCACAAAGAAAGGGGAAAAAAAAAAAGAGTAGGAAATGAAACGCACAGTTCTGCCTGCTTGCATTTTGCAGCAAATAGTTCCATGTTTGGATTGCTAATTCAGTGCCATTTAAAAGTAAATGGAGATTTTAATGTATGCACAGGTATAGGAATCCTGGATTTTCATGCATGTGTCACACAGGAAGCCTTGGCTGGTTTTCTTGTCTCCTCTATTTTCTTCATGCATGAGCCTGCCGGCAGACAGCCGGGGCATCATGTTTGTTCAAGAACATAAACATTTTTAATAGGGTTGGGTTTTTTCTTTCTCCTAACTTGTATAAAAAGGGAGACTTTATTTTGCAATTTCCACTTTTTTGAGAAAGGTAAAGGAATTATTTTTCGTGTATTAATTGTTTTGTTTGTGTTTATGATGACTTAGACATTGGCTCTTCAGACCCCGAAAACAATAGAAGATGCTTATGTCCTATTGAGTTTTGGGGATTCTGTGACAACTGACCACATATCTCCAGCAGGGAACATCGCAAGAAATAGTCCTGCAGCCCGTTATTTGACCAGCAGAGGGTAAGCACTGCTTCTTGTTCTTGTCATGAAGTGGGAAGAGCAAACACACCGCAACTATTATACCGTGTTACATGCACACATACCTTCTGTCTGTTCACATACACTTGTATACCTTAACGGATGCCCGGACAACATATAAATTAAGAAAGAAAAACATTTCTCTTTCTGCTGCTTCGGCAGCTCTCACTATGTGTAAGAAGTAGAATCGAGTTCTGTACATGTGTTATCACTGTAGAGCTAAAGACCTTTTAATGGAAATAGGGGAAGAGGATGACTTACTGCAAAAACTAGCCTGTAAGTTTATTCATAAATAAAGGAATCAAGATTTGTCTCCGTATCAAAACAAAATGACCGTTTTCCTTAGTGCCAAAAATGGGTTTTATATTCATTTCTTCTAGCATGTGCAACTGGTTCCTAGAGCTAGGCTCTTAGGCACTACAGAACATCCAGAAGTTAAGGTTTCGGTGCAGCTGCGAAAACTGGCAAATCTATTGTGGTTGGAATCCAAACTCTTGTAAAATGTTAATTTTTTCTATAGCCAGTCTGTCAGTTTAGTACTTGGGGTTCAACTTAAGGCAAGACTGAATAGGTCAACTTACCAAGTTGATCTTTCAGTCTGCACAGCTAATATAATGCTTTTATTCTCTGATTCAGCACTTCTTACAACTTCAGTGATGTTTTGAGCAACAGCACTGACATAAAAAAAAGTCCTAACTCATTAGACTTAATAATTTTGGGAAAAAATGGATTAAAACACTGTGATATAATGAAAACCAACTGCTCTGGACTCTTTGACCGTCCTGCTATCAGTTAGTTGAAAATCTGAATAGTACTACATGCATTATAAAACAGATGATGTATGTCATACCTGCAGTTTAGATGTAGACCAATGCAAACAGTCTAATTTTCTTTCACATTCCAGTGTATTTTTTGTTTGCTGGTTAGACTGGAGTGTCCCCTCATTCTCATATTTCTGTTTGCAAGTGAACTTTTTTTTCTGTAGTTCTAACTTGCAGCAGAGGTTCTTGCTGCCTTTCAGCTATCTAGCACAGTGCTCTGCCTGTTTTCTAGATGCTATAGTAATATAAATAATAAGGAGGATTTGCAGGCACCAGCTATTAAGAAAAAAGTCACGTTGCATCTTCTGACAATATAAATTATATCCTTGCTTCACTGTCAGATACTGTTTTCTAGGGCAAGAGTTGAGAATACTATGGAAGCTGCTTTTTATGACCAAACCATAGCTATTTTTAAATTATTTCTCTTTTCTTTCAAAACGTCTGAAAAGTAGAAGTATTGGCTAACTGGATGCTCCTGTCAGGGTGGGAACTATGTACATACCTGCCTCATAAACACCGGTTTATTACTTTCTTTTTTTAGAGCACAGAATGCTTTTAGTCTAAAAGCAACACAGTTTCCTTTCTTCTTTCCCTTAATAGCTTGACTCCTCGAGAGTTCAATTCTTATGGCTCCCGCAGAGGGAATGATGCTGTCATGGCCAGAGGGACATTTGCAAACATTCGCTTGGTCAACAAGTTTATTGATAAACAAGGACCTCAGACTATCCATTTCCCTTCTGGGGAAATTGTAAGTACACATGCTGCTCTAAACTGTGGCTCACTGACAACAGACTGGATTAGTGCTGGCTTTCCTTCTTACAGCTTAGGTCATTTGCTTCAGTGCCTTTTAAATAAAGCTAATTGAGGGGACAGGAGCCGACTCAGGGAAGCAGTCACATGTACTTATGCAATGTGGTGCTTTCAGGCATATCTGTGGAGAGTGTAACTACTGTAAAAGCACCAGTGGAAGGTGCAGGTTTGTGTGGAGAGTGAGATCAGACTAGAAAGCTACAAAGTGCTGTATGGTCGATATCCTTTAAGAGCTATTTGGTGGAAGTTGTGGGCTTCAATTGTTTATGAGGGGACACTTTTTTTTCCTCCTTTCCCTGGAACTGTGCTTCCACTCGCAAAAAATTTACAAAGTGTTTGGCATTTTTATTCCAGCTGGACGTGTTTGATGCTGCAGAAAGATACAAGCAGGCTGGTCATCCTCTGATTGTGCTGGCTGGGAAGGAGTATGGTGCGGGAAGTTCCAGAGACTGGGCTGCTAAAGGACCATTCCTCTTGGTGAGTGGCTACAGTAAACTAGGAGGACAGTATTAAAAGTGCATTAATTTGTCAGTAAGACTAGCTTATGACCAACATCCCGGGTAGCTCATTCTCACTTTTGGTAGCAAGAGCTATTTTGAAATCTCAGCTGCCTCCAAGAACCACAGTAGTTGCCAAAGCTGTTTAATATTAATAGAGTCTTGACTGATCTTCATCTAGAAATCCACAAGGCTACACTAGAAAGGCCAGTTTCTTTCCTTCCACTTTCCACAACCCCATAAATCATAGTTTTGCTTGCAGCAGCATCCTTAAGCTCACTTAGCAAGAAAACTAGAAAGTGTAAGAGAATAATATCAGTGAAAATTAAATTTAACATGGCTTCACTAGGGGAGCCGAATAGAGATCCACATACAGTGAAATACCGGTTTCTTTCTTCGTCTGTCCAGTCTTACAGCACTGTTTACAGCAAGAACTCTGATTCAAGCTTTCTTGCCTTATTAGAAAACGTCTTATGAGAGCTGGTGTTTAAGTTTAGCTAGGCTTTTGGAGTTTTTTTCTGGCAACGAGTTTTTGTATTAACTGTATTAACATGTAAAATGTTCAAAATGAATTAAACTGCACGCTGGTGCTTATAGGAGGGCAACACCAAATTAGGGAGAGTTATGGAAATGACTAGTGGTGCCCTGCATTAGACATGTTAAAGTAGAATGCAGGATTCCTGAGAAAACGCATGTAACTTTTTTGAGTCAGGCTTGTTTTAAAAGAGGTGTGAAGGTTAACATACAGCCAAGTCATCCTGGACAGTTTGCTGTCAGACAGACCTGCTGACTCTACCAGTAGATGGTAAATGAAATGGAGGAGACCACAAATGAACCAATTTTCTTTTTATGAGTGCAGAAAGACTGTTCTGAACTATGAAATAACTCAACCTGTTGTGTATTTCCCAGGGTGTCAAGGCTGTACTTGCTGAAAGCTATGAAAGAATTCATCGAAGCAACCTGGTAGGAATGGGAGTGATTCCTCTGCAGTATTTACCTGGAGAGGATGCAGGAACTTTAGGACTCACTGGACGGGAGCGTTACACGATTATCATTCCTGAAAAACTAAAACCACAGATGAATGTCCAGATTAAGGTATGGGACACTTAAGAGCTGAATTTTCTGAATCACTGTAATTTTACTCAAAATTGTCTCTTCAAAACATACGCTGTCATGTGGAGTCAGATTCTCTCACGTAAAATAGGGGAAAGAATTGAGATGGAGAAGGAGATTAAAACAGTTATTCTAATAGGGATTAAACTGAAAGAGGGTAGAATTAGATTAGATACAAGGAGTAATTTGAGATGAGGCACTGGAACTACTGCCCAGGAAGTTGTGGATTCCTTCTCCCTGGAAGGGTTCAAGGTCAGGTTGGATAAGGCTTTGAGCAACCTTCTCTGGTGGAATGTTCCTTGTCCATGGTAGTGAGGGTTGGAACTAGGTGATCCCTAAGGTCCCTTCCAGCCCAAACCATTCTATGATTTTCTATGATTTACTATGATGGGATATAAAAGCAGGATGCTCAAATTGTTTCATTTAACATAAAGCAATCCTGTATTTTGGACCAGTCACTCAAAATCCACATAAATTTCTCAGTTATAAATGAAGCAGCCAATGCAATGAGACTCCATACTGTGTTTATGGTTTGTTTTAGACCTGTTTCCTCTTAAGCAGCTTCCTGTAGTCTAATGTGGATAGAAGTACTGGTGCCTGTTCACTTTAGCTTTCTATCACAATTTTTTAAGATGGCAAAATATCCTAGTAGTCCTTATTTTACTATGATGTCAAGTAACATGTGCAAGGTTCTGCTGCTTGAATGACTTTCTTTGACCCAACAGCTGGACACCGGGAAAACCTTTCATGCCATCATGAGATTTGACACTGATGTGGAGCTCACTTACTTCCACAATGGCGGCATTCTGAACTACATGATCCGGAAAATGGCATCCTAATAAAAAAAAAATTAGGCGAAAAGGTCCAGGTACAAGCCTGCTTCTCGTGAGCACAATAAAACTATAGTAATCATGCATTTCGAAGTGTGAACCATAAAGTGAACAATTTTTTTTCTGTGGATTTTATTAGAGGGCTTGTTTACAATGCTGAATTTTTCTGTGTATCAGGAAACTGGACACACCCATATAAACAGCATTTATTAACTGTTTTGTATGGCAGTTGACTTACCTTAGAATACAGTGCAAAAGTCATTAAAACACTGCTGGCATCTGTAGAACTGTGGCAGATCATGTGCTGATTTCATGTATTTGATCCACTTAGTTTGACTCTGAAGTTAAGTTCTATGCTCATATCAGTGATGTAGAAATTAACTGACAGTATAAAAAAATTTTATTCCTTCCTGATTACCTGACAGTGACTTGCTTTCTTATTCAGTTAAACAGAATCTGAATCTAATACTGAAATTATTTAGCTGTTTATTAATTTTAAAAAATGTGAACTCTGTTTAAAATCTAAGCCTTTGTGGAAAGGTGGACTTATTGGGGATATTTCTAATGGATAAAATAAAATTTATTTTTAAAAAGTTTGGTGGTTTCTGTCATTTTATCCTTAGTATCGGGATGTAGAACAAAACTTCGACTTAAACTCCTCTCATTGTCCCTGTAGGAACAGAATCATCCAAGTCTTGACTTTCCATGTTGTAATTCTAGTTTCTCTGACAAGTCTGCATGAGAGAATGAATACAAATACAGTCAGATACTGGCAGTCTTCTGTAACCTAACAGAATATTGGCATGATGTAATTCCCTCTGTTTTGTGACCTCAAGAAGACAATCTCCACAATTTCAAGATCCTTGTCAGCAATTTCTATGGCAGTTAGCAACCAGTAATTATATTAATGCACTCAATGAAGTCAGTGACTGCCCAATCAACAATGCCACGTGAATATATTTACAGGGATAAAAAAATCTACTCTTACTCAGGGATCAACAAGGTTATGGTACTAATTCTCGCTCTTAACTGTATTTACAGCAACTGCCACAACAATTAACATAGTGGAGAAATTCTTTCAAAGTAATCTCCTAATGTGTTTTTAGTGCAGTCAGGTCTGGCTGTTTCTGGATAAAAAACAACTATTAAAATAGTTATGAAAGAAGACACTTAAGGAGGGCACAGGGATTGCACTGTACCTGCTACAGGCTATTGCTTGATTACAACAGAGCTCCTCTAGTACATCCATGAGAGGCCCACCATGATGTTGCAGGGTCTGAAGTGTCTCTCATGAGGAGACGCTGAGAGAGCCAGGACTGTTTCGTCCAGTGACAGGAAGGCTCAGGAATATTTCTGCTGTTTCTGTACAAATATCTGAATGGAGGGCACAAAAGAATATGCAGCCAGGCTCTTCTCAGTGGTGCTTAATGACAGAGCAAGGAGCAGAGGGCACAAGCAATGTGAAACACAGGATGTTCCCTGTGAACAACAGGAAACACTTTTTGACTCTGAGGGACCAAGCACTGACTGGAGGAGATTGCCAAGAGAAGTCGTGGTGTCTCCATCCTTGGAGATGTTCACATGCTGTCTGGACATTTGGACATTGTTTTGGGCAATCCCTTGGGTCACAAGATGACCTCTGAGGTCCCTCCCAACCACAACTGTTCTGTGATTCTGTGAACAGTGACTTGTTAATATGGTAGTAATCTTAGTAAGAAATACGCAATTTCAGGCTCTTTATTTTTTTTTAAATCAGGTATTCTCAGAGGCCAAATAGAGTGCTGGTGTTCTTCCCCACCCTCCCATCTCCACTGTGCACTGAAGGAAAGGCTCCTTGTATCAAGCTGAATTCTTATTAGTGTGTTATCCCATCAACCTTTAATACTCATTTAGGCTGAATTGCAAAGTTGTTTTAGTCTGAAATCCTTGTATTTAAGGAATAGGAAAATAACAAAATTTCTCAAGTTCAACTTCCCAGTAGTTACTACTATAAACTGTGAAATTTAGGACTGATTATTTTTTATGCTGGGAGTCCCCATGTAGATGGTCCTTTCACAGAGCAATTTGATACTTAAGAACTGTGATTTTTCCATGTACTTTTAATCTGATAGTGCTGAACCAGCCATTTTCAAAAATATTTTGTTCTAGTATTTTTGGAGAGGAGGCATTATCTGAACATAAATCATCTTTATTCATTGTTCCGTGTTTCCTTTTAGGTAAAAACTAAGTACAGAGGAAGTTACTGTAGGACTGAGATTCAGCCTTCCTGTACAGTGCATACAGCTTTCACGGTAAAAGGCATGGATTGGGGTGGAACATGAAGCAGGACTTACAAAATTCTTTTGCTTTTAATGCCACACAACACTTTACAAGAACACCGCAAGCCTCACTGAGTAGGATTTAGGCAGTTTAAATTAATTTTTGAACTCATAAATTTAGGTTTGGTTTTTTTTGAACTCTTGGATTAGGTTTGGGGTTTGTTTTTTGTTTGATTGGTTTTTTTTAATTAGTTCGGGTGTTTTGGTAATGTAATTCTCGCACATACATACCCTACCACACTGTCAAATACACCAGGTGAACTGAAAATGCACTTGTTTTTTGCTCCAGAAATACTGAATACTAAACTCACTGAAGATGTGTAGAATCAGCAGGTGCTTTAAAGTGTAGCAGTACAACAGTGTTTCATAACTCTGTAGCAATTTCTGTTTCTCCCAGGGGAGTCTGCGATCTGGGTAAAGAGGATAGATTTGAACACAGTAATGCCTAGACTTTGTAAGAATGCTAGATCAGCTCTGACAGGAAGCTTACAGTATTCCCAGTGTCTTGAAAGATTTTAGGCGATAATCCATGAGACAGGGCATCCAGGTAAGTGCTAATCCCCATCAAAACTGAACCTCCACCCATGTTCCAGGGCACTGTTGTCCCCATTAGGGCTTGTTCAGTTAAGCAACACAGGAGGGTGCCCATTCTGCAACTTAAGCAACAGCAACTTGAACAAGGTGCAGTGATTTAAAAAAAAGTGCTACCATTTTAATCACAAGGATGAATCCCCAAGAGGGCTCTGCCCTATTGCATTTCTACTGTTGCAGAAGAATTTCCTATTAAAGATCGATTTAAGAGATGTAGTATCGTCCTTACAAAAAAGTTACTGGACATTCTTCTCTTAATTTTATATATCTATGTCTAGAACATTAAAAGTAACATTTTTAGACGTTTTAAAAGCAGCTAGAGTAATGCCTGAAGTGCTAGTAAGCCATGTTGGCTGCAAGGATGTGGAATCCAACAAGTTAGCAGTACCAAAGAAGATGCTGATTCGCATCTCAATTCTTGAAGGGCTTGCCTGTCACCTAAAGTTGGATGTTTAGTTAGTCATCCAACTTGATCTTATTTTTTTTCAGACCAGGTTCCTCATAGCCATAATGATTCAGATCTAGATGCCTAGGCACATATTTGTCCTTCTAGTGAAACCTGTGGTGAAATATTTCATTACATAGCAAATACTGGTTTCAGTGGCTTTACCAGCCTTTTATAATCTAGCCAGATGTGGGTGAGGGGCCTAGCATAAAGAACAACAGTTTTTATACACAAAAATTGATCATCTACTACTCCAGCATAGTGCAGTAGAACAATATATCCATTAAAATGTTGAGTTGAGGTCATTTTCTTCATCAAAATTCTTCAAAAAGAAATTAATACTTCTCCATTTCTGAAAATCCATTTGTGTCCCAGTTTCAACATTCTCTAGTACAAAGCTTTTGATTTTGATCACTGGTAGGTTATCGAATGTCTTGTACTTCACTGTAATCCCCCAATCATGCTGGCAGTCAGTATTTCGGCAATGCATCTTGCTTTTTTTCTCAAAACCATCAAACTGAACCAGTTTGCTGTGGGGCTTTGTTATATAACGCTCCTTGAATGCATCACCTAGGACAGTGTGATGAGATTCCTGAAACAAAACATGCCAGAAACACTTAATATTAGAAACAACATTCCTCATTTTTTCTTGTCATTCCCCTTTCCTTCTCAAATACATGTTCTCACTGTTAAGACACCTGCTGTCACCCAGGAGGCTCACCTTCCACTCCCTTTGGCTCATTGCTCTTTTTTTTCCCCCCATTCATTGAATACCAGGTACTAGAAGGACCCAGGCCTGGCCTTATCAAAACAAAAAAAATTTACCGTGTATCCCCAGTCACCAGCTTACACATATTCGAACTTACTAAGCTTTTTAAAAACTGTGTTTGCAGTATTTGAGCCTTGTCCAGGAAACTAAGAGAGTAATTCAGACAATGGACAACTTTGAGAGACTCCTGCTTCCCATGACAGGTGATGCAATTACTTTGGAGTGGTAGAAAAAATAACCCTAACAAGGTAAAGGAGGTACAGTTGTTGTTTATAACATATGCAATAAAAGATTAAAGAAATTACAGCCTTATTTGAAAGCATATTTACAATCTGAGCTTGAGTTTGAAAATAGTAGATCCTCCTGGAAATGCAATTTGTAGGGATTATTTTAAAAACTGTGAGGGGTTATTTGCAGAACACTAAGCAAAAACACTTACTGAAGAGTTTTCTGAACTCTTTGATCTATTTGCACAGGTATAGGTGATATATATATACAGGATATATGTACAGGAGCACAAAATAGAGTAAAAGTCAGAGGTGCTTTAGATAGCCCTTGTTTTTTGTCAAAGAAATGTAATCAAGTTTTCACAAAGCTGAGCTACTCCCAGCTTCTTGCAGAGGAGTAGTGAACACCATCCACATTCCAAAAACAGCTGGTAAAAACCAACAAAAATTTGGCAAGGTCCTGAAGGCAGACACGGTAATGCTCCGCTGTAGCCTGAAGCCCCTTATCACATTGCAACTGCACTTTTCAGAGCAGCACAAATAGAAGCAGCTTCAAAAGAACAAAAAGCAGAACTACAAAGGCTCAAAGGGCCCAGAAAAGCCTCTTCCATGATCACCACTTTCCATGTGTAAAGAGTACTGCCTTCTTTTGTCTACAGAGAAAATATTCATGTTCAGAAAGAGTACAATCAAAATGTCTCTATGATACATGGAACCAATGTGAACTACACCTACAGAATAGAAAATAAAATAATATCGAAGACCTGTAGGGCTCTTCTTGTGAAACCATGATTTACCTTGCTTTTCAAAACTCAAACTGACCCATAAGACAAGGAGTTAGTAAGCTGATCCCAGTACATAATTTTCAGTTGACAGAAACTGTGGGAGAAATCTCTCAACAGCAGAGAGACTTCCCATCTGATGCTAATCAGGAAAGTAAATATGCAGCAGTAACACTAGTAGGTTATATAGTTGAAGATCAGGTGGTTTTCCACAAAATTCATCAGAAGGGCTGCAGGAAAACGGAAGTGATTCCTACCGTATCACATATTTGCACACCTTGAACAACATAAACTAATATCATATTGTAGTACAGTAGTAGTCACAACTGTTCCCGTGGTTTTACTGATTTATTCAGAATTTCTATTCTCCTCCAGTTTGCACAAAATAGCCCACTTCCACACTAATAAGCAATGCAATTAGTTCAATAACGCTGATTTCCCTGGTGTTCATGGATGTAGGTTCCTGTACAGAAACATACCTTTATAACTCTGATGTCATCTGTACTGCAGGCATATGCTTTGCATTTTCCACATAAAAGATTTATTTTCCCTTCCACTACTTTATATTTTGTTTCATTCTTCCTGGAATCTCGTAGTTTCTTTTCCTTCATTTGCAGGTCACGTATCTTTAATAAATAAAAATCAAGATCATTATGAAATGAAATCCCAGTGTCAGCCTAAACATGACTTTGGATATGTAACATCTAGGAAACTATTACTTAAAGCACACAAAACAAAACACACCTTGTTCTGGCAACTCATACCAAGAAAGAACAGGGTACATTTGTCAATTTAGAATGCAGTGCTAGAATGAGACTACGTGATGGACAGCATTTATGCTGTTTGATCCTTCCTCCCCTCTAGCCCCCAGCAGTCCCTCTGGTCTTAAGGCTGGTAAGTCTGTGTGAAGACTTAAGACATGTGAGACTCTACAGCACAACTAATGCTGCTGCTCTGGGAATCTCAGGAATCTCATGGTACGGAAAGAGAGCTACAGAGACCACAGAAACTGCAGGCAGAGAAAGAAGCAACAAGGCACGGCCTGGAGCTGAGAACCAAATGCAGAAATGGAATCCTCTGAGAAGAAGCAGGAGCAACCACACCAAGCCTTGGAGGCGGGAGAAGAAATGTCACAAAGGCCAGGGGGCCTTGGGCATCCTCTGTTGCACAGTTCAGTCTCCAAAAGCTTGTCTGGAAACACAGGATGAGTCCATGGGGATGCGGAAGAACTGTGTACAAAGCTTTTTTATTAGTAGTGGCTTATTCCAGTCTTCCCTGAGCCCTGGGGAACACCACTGATACCAGCCACCAGCTGTATTTAACTCCAGTCACTCCCACTCTCTGGGCCTGGGCATCCAGCCATTTTTTTACCCAGCAAAAAGTGCGCCCATCCAAGCCATGAACAGCCAGTTTCTCCAGGAGAATGCTGTGAGAAATGGTGTCAAGGTCCTTACTGAAGTTCAGACAGACACCAACCACAGCCTTCCCCACACCCACTAAGCGGGTCACACAGTCACAGAAGAAAACCAAGCTGCTCAGGCAGGACCTACCTTTCATAAATGTATCCCAGGTGGGCCTGATCCCTGATTGTCCTGTATGTAATGTGTAACATCTGCATGTGATGCATAGCACCCAAGATGATATGCTCCATAACCTTCCCTGGCACTGAGGTCAGGCTGACAAGGCTGTAGTTCCCCAAATCCTCCTGGTCCTTCTTGTATTATCGGTGGTCACACTGACCAACCTCCAGTCACCTGGGATCTCCTTGATTATCCAGGACTGCTGATAAATACTGGGAAGTGGATTGATGAGCTCTCCCACCAGCTCCCTCACCACCTTGGGTGGATCCCATCTGCCCCCATAAACTTGTGTGTCTAAGTGGTGTAGCAGGTCACTAACCAGTTCCTTTTGGATTATAGGGGCTTCATCCTGATCCTTATCTCTGTCTTCCAGCTCAGGGGGCTGGATATCCTGAGTACAACTGGTCTTACTGAGGCAAACAAGGCATTAAGTACCTCAGTCTCTCCTCTTCATCTTTGTCGCTATGTTTCCCTCCATATCCAATAAAGAATGGGGATTTCTCCTTAGGCCTTGGTGGTTGGGCTTTGGCCCTCTTGATTTTCAGCTGCAAAACATCACGATATCTTTGTACACTCTGCCCAAGATGGCCTCCAACTCTCAAATCACCCGTAAGTCCTTCTCTTTTCATAAGCAACAGGTCATAAATTCTACCTCACAAAGTTTTTTGCAGTTACAGTACAGTTGACATTTGCAAACTATCAGTACACACCATCCCTTCTCTGCTGACCTAGCCTTTGTCAGAAATCAAGTACAATGAACACTTCCCTCAGCTTATCACTTGGCCCTATATAGAGCCCTAGTAGGTGAAGGCTGATATAGATTATGCCTTTGAAATTTGAGTATGAAAACTGCACAAATCACAAACCTTTCTTGCAAATGTTGTTTCATCCCAGTTCTGTAGCTTTTCAATAGCTGCATTCATCATTTCTTCCTTATAACTGTTTTGTTTTTCATTCTCAACCACTTCTCTTTTGCTTGTCACAAGGATGCACTTGCTGTCTCTTGCCCTTCCACGACCTATATAGCAACACATTTATGCTCTTTAGTTACTCTTAACAACACGTCCAAAAGTGACAGGTCTGCCATAATACTGTTAAGGGCCTTCTGTATGGCTGCTTTTCTTTGCAATGTCCAGATTCAGATAATGCTGCTTCTGAAGAACATTCTTCAATAACAAACCAGAACAAGATGCCCCCTTCCAGGTATCCTCATGGATATACCATATACCCTAGACAGTATTGTATTGCCTGCTTCTGTAGCCTCCCTGTGCTGACTTCAGGCATACTTTAAAATTCAATTTTTGTATAGCATCTTGCTGCCTTGTTGTTGTATTAAAAAAAACCCCCAAAGATAAAGGAGAAAAGTTCATCTCAGTCTTCCTTATTAGTTTTCATCCTGCTAATTGGTGTCTAAAAAAACCCAAAAACCCCATCTATCACAAAAACCTAAGGAATTAGAAATATAGTGCTGACAAGAACACAGACAAGAACAGCAAGTGCCTTCTCTTCTACCTATGTCTACTGCCTGCCTGTTTATTGAAGCTGTGACACCAGCAAACCAAAAACTACAGGGATCACATACCAGTTCAGAAGTAGTTCAGTTATAAAAAGTGTTCACATTTTCTTTCAAGCTCCTACTCCACAAAAATCATGATTGTATGTGGTTTAAAACTGACATAACCTTTTCTTTGCACCTTTAATGGCTTTTTAATAATAAACGCTATCCTTTCATCCATAAAAGTAAATTCTGGGCCAATTACTTCATTACAAGACACAGATAAGAAAGTCACAACACACAAACCCTGAAAGTAGAGTACAGTGTAAGTACAATGGAAACCACTTCCCATTAAATTATGATGTTAACTACTTGGGGAACAGGATAAAATATTGCAGATGCACCCTTAAAAGAGCAGGCAGTTTTATGCTGTTTAGGAACGTGAAACAGCAATCAGTATTTAGTTTGGCTCTTCATTCCCCTCTACTGGCTATACTGTACAGTCACCAAATTTAAGGCCAAAGTCTTGACAGACTTCTCTGGACAAGCCAAGAAGACAGAAACAGGGTGTCTTTTTTTTAGTCTTAAATATTAGGCATCTGCACATGCGAAGGCCTCATGTACCTGGGAGTTGCTGGGTTGGTAATAAACCACTGGGCAGGGGAAGGCCTTCAGAAGCCAAGGCAATACAAGAAATTCCATTGCAGCAGTCCTTTGTAAATTGTCACAGAACAATTTGTAATATTTCTGACAATAGCTCTTCTAGCCATAGTTCTGCTTGTATGTGTAACTGTCTACTTGAGACTGTCAGTCCTCAACAGCTCAATAACCTTGTGCAGCATGGCTAATTTGCCTGGCAAAAGAACAGTCAGACAAATCAAGGACTCGGCTCTGTGAACAGATTTATCATGTCCCATCATTCACTTGACTTAGCTCTAAGGCATAGAAGAACAACAGCAAAGCATGCACATATTACTACAGTATTTCCAATGTGCCTGTTAGTAGCATTTCATGTCCATTTCTAGTCATTTCTAGGCCAAAAAAGGTTTCTAAAGTAATAGCTCTGAAATTCCATACCTCTCACTTGGATCATTTTGGTGACATTACCGAAGTATTCATAGAGCACCACAAGGTTGCACTCAGCAATATCAATGCCTTCGTCAGCAACAGATGTAGCAATTAGCAGTCTGATATCCTTGTCATTTCTGAATGCATCCAGTACACCCTTCTGCATTGGCAGGGTCATACCTACAGTACCAAGAAACTGTGTCAGGAAAAAAACACTGAAGAGAAAGCTTTGAAAAGCAACTCTTTGAGCAAGATACCCATATTTGCTTTTGCTTAAGTGATTAGAAATTAGTAAATCCTTTTGATCTGGAAAACTACTTAAAGTTTGATATGCAGCTGGGTCTATACTATATCCACTGACCAGGGATTTCTGTTGATGTGTCACAGGAATTATCAACCTGGGAAACACCATTTTAGACACAACTCCCAGATGAGCTTTATTGGAGACACCCATGCAGCTTAGTTAAAACCCAAGCTAACTCTTAAGGCATAGGCAATTCATTTCAGTTGTAGCTTCCAGTCTATCTTAAAATGTCTTTGTGCCGTCAAACACAAAATAAGAGAGGGATCTACAAAAGGAGCAGCGACAACATGAGAATTAATCACAAAAAGCCATGATAGTGAAGTTTCTAAACTGCTTTTGAATTAGCAAGAGAGCCCTGCAGAGAAGTATCACTGACAGTATTACTGCTGCTTTAACCAAAGTTTCTGGACAGAAAAGGCAAGCATCTCCTTAGAATCCATTTAAGGTCTTCCAGATACGGAAGAATGCAAGAGCAAACTTGCATGACCTTCCTCTGTTTAGATGAACACAGGGAAAGCAGAACAGTTTTAGCAGCATAGCCACCACAGATTTAGCTTATGTTATATCTCAGTGCAAATCTGCATACCTGTTGTATGATCTTTACTTCCCTTACCCATCAACACATCTGGCTTTATGTGGCTAAGTAGAGGGTTTGCTTCTATCCACTTCTTCAAAGCCTGGAGAGCAAACCATGCAGTTAGATTCTCTGTGCAGATGAAATGCTAGTTTGAGAAAGGTAGATCCTTCCTATGCTTGCCTAGTCAATTAATACTTCCAAAAGAAGACCCAAAAGCAGAAAGCAAGGTGTAACTTGTGTGTCAGGACAGAATATTTTTTAATAGGTGAGAAAGCAAGGCTCACACGATACCAGATTACACCATGCTAGACTGATTTCCACTTTTCCAACTCCTGCAACTTAAGGGCTGGCTAGAGAGCAAGCAGCCTTTCACTGCTAAAAAGTTTGCGTTTTTCTCTTATAAACTAACAGGACACGGAATGCTACACCTCTGGGACCAGAGGAAAGTAGTTGCTATTTACAAACTGGACTTCCACTACACAGTGACAGCAGCACCTTCAAACTGCTTTTACAGAAGAACAAAATTCAGCCAAGCCACTGTTTTAAATCTAAAATGGAAAGCTGCCAGCAGATGCTTGGTGTTGTTAGTTTGGACTTTAGCCTGCTTTTAAGTTTTTCTGGTTTGCAATTCATCCAGCATATCTGGATGAAAAGGATAAAAAGGGGGGCTGGGTCGTTCAGCTGATAAATCTGTTTACAGTAGCCAGAGACAGCTGATATTTGCAGTAAATGTTTTAACCTATTCATGCTAATGATTAGCAGCACATTTACTTCAAGCATGAACCTTTTCTGGGAGCAAGGCATCATAAGGGAAAAACAGCATCATCCAGCCTAGATCCTCGATTGTAGGAAAGTTTGAAATAGGCCAGTGATAAGAGTCCTGAGAACATCTGCTGCACAAAGTTTTTCCTTTTTCTTGATTAAAAACAGGTGTTAGGGCACAGACCTTCTTTATGTCTATAGGAATCCTCTGAGAAATGTATAAATACCTCCTGATGTGCAGACAGTAATGGAGTAGAGCTGCTGATTTATAACACTGCTACCTTAAAGCCAAAACCCTTAAAACATGTCTTGTTAAAACTGACTTTAGGCCTAAAGTAAAAATTTGATGGCTTAATGATCAACTATGACATGTAGTTAGACATCACGTAGGACACCATAGCTGTATTGTAGTTTTCAGAAAAAGAAAACTCTACTCATCCTGCCTCAGAGCATAAGGGCTTAGGTAGACACAGTAAAATAAGTTAGAAAGATCAAATACATGGATATTTTTCTATTTCAGATCAATAATGGGAAGGGTAATAAGATGAGGCATTTTATTTTCCCACTTCCTGTTTCAGGAGCTTTAAAAACAAATGCCTTACAGCGACTAAAGCTCTTGTCTTGGCAAAGAGAATAGTGCGAGTCTGTGGATTATAGCGGTATGCTTCGTCCAGGATGCAAGCAAGCTCTTCCAGCTTTGGATTCTCATTTGACTCATCTTTTGAAAGGGCAGTCAGCTCTGGTTCCTTCTCTGACAGAAAAAAAAAAAAAGAGGTTTCTTGAAAAATTTACCTTTTTTAATGTAGAAAGCAGAATTCCTACACAAACCTACTTTCGAACACCATGCACATTCTCTTTAGCTTATTTTTCATTTTCTATTCCATTCTTTTGAATGTAAGCAGGGAAATCTGTTGGTTAAATGTAACAAAATCCCCAGAAAAAACAAAATTATGAGTATCTCACATTTTGTAGCAAACTGACATGAGAACTTCTGTGATATATTGTGCATCAAAAGGCAGCAACAAAACAAACTCAGTTCTTGTGCTGCTATTTCTTCCTAGAAAACAACTGACACTCAAGAGCATACAGCCCAGTGATTTAAAATTGCAGTCAACACTGAAATGCACCAGACCACAGGCTAGAATATAGCCCACTGCTAACTAAATCAGAAGTCAAAGAACAGTGCAACCTCTAACTTTCAATCAGAAGGGTACAAGGGACACCTGCTTCTCCCCAGAAGACTGGGATTCATGTGGGAGCACTGCAGCTCACTGAGCAGTGTATGTTGGCATACCTAATGCTATCAGCATCCATGATTGTAGACCATTCCCCTACTTATGGGGCACAGCCATAAGGACACTGTTGCCTTATCTCCAAGCCAGGCATGTAAGAACTTACTGCAGCATCTAGGTATTACTATTACTGTTATTAATTATTACTATTTTCTCAGCTTCTGCACTAGAAGCTTACAGTCCCAGAAGGTAAGTCCCCCCAACCTGCCCTAACACTACAGTTGCACCCATATACACACCAAATCTTCTGAAAAGTGCAGTTTCTGGAAAAACAACTGCACTTACTCGGAAGAAAACACCCGGACCATCCCATCATAAACTCTCTTCTCCCCTGCAACTGTCACAGGTACTGTGGGAAATACCTTGAAATTTGTCTGTCAGTTGCTTCTCTAACTCTGTATATGGTCCATTTTTTACATTTGTGAAAAATTCATTTAGGTAGGCTAAAGCATCTTCGATGCGGGCATCTTCACTGATAATGAGAGCGTCGTTGAATTTCTGCTTGGAAAGAGACATATGCATTAGGCATCATATTCCATGGGGTGGCATGAACACACTTAAATTTTATTTAGCTAGATTAAATGTTACAAACTCGTGGTGTTCTTTCATTTTCATGACAACACAAGCACTGCTAAGTCTCCTCTGCACTAATCTGTCCCTAGTGAGTATCATAGACACAACTCTTACACACCTTATGCTTTAGCCTGTGTCAGCTTGTTGTAGTCTTCAACATCCTCACTTAGTGGAGAGGCAAGCACAGATCTCTTCGCTGTCATGACCAGCGACGGGACTCATGTAAACATGAAGTTGTGTCAGGGGAGGGTTAGGTTGGATATCAGGAAAAGATTCTTCACCCAGAGGGTGGTTGGGCACTGGAACAGGCTCCCCAGGGAAGTGGTCACAGCACCAAGCCTGACAGAGTTCAAGAAGTGCTTGGACAACACTCCTGGGCTCATGGTGGGGATGTCCTGTACAGGGACAGGAGCTGGACTCAATGACCCCTGGGCATCCCTTCTAACTCTGCATATTCTACTATTCTAAATAGAACAGTTGGTTCAAAATCTGCTTCTAGGTGAACATACCTGTATCAGAAGGACCAGAATGACTAACTCTGTATGGAAGGAAAGGGGATACACACTTACCCGCAAGTGTTCAGTACAAATGAAAAGGTCTCTACAAATGTTGCTCTCCTTCTCCTTATCTTCCAGTTGCAGCAGTCTGCATTTCTTCTGAGTGAAAACTATCCAGTGTTCATATCTCTGTGTCCCAAAGTAATTCTTGTTGATTTGGGAGATGGTATCTAGTAAAGGAGGGAAAAAACATTTGTTCATCTTGAATAACAAATAAAAACCGTTACCTAGAGGGTAACACATTTCCCACTAATATTGGCTCTAAAAAGCCTATGCAAAATAACAGTTTTATAATACAATCACAGAACCATTGAGGCTGAAAGACACCTGTGGAGGTCTTTAGTTCAACCCTCTGCTCAAAGCACATCACCTAGAGCTGGTCACTCAGTTCAAATGTTCTTCCAAGGACAGAGTCTACAACTTCTTTGGGCAACCTGTTCCAGTGTTTGACCACCTTACAGCAAAAAAGTTCTTCCTGTTTAAGTATTTCTGTTTGTGCCCACTGCCTCTTGTCCAGCTCTGGGAACCACCTGTGAAGAGTCTGGCACTGTCTTCTTCACTCCCTGTGTTTCAATATATACCCAGATGCTAGCCTAAAATTAACCCAAGATAATTCAACTGAAGATCTGTGTACTTACATCTGCAGGGACTTCAGTAATAAAATTAGAGCTCACTTATCCTGTAAGAAGCCTACAGTATTCAGAAACTTGCATGTACACTTTTCCTTGCATTACCAGCTACTCAATAGTTTATATTCATTCATTAAATAGTCCAGAAGCATATTGTCCAAGGGCCTGTCCTTGAGGCAGAACTAGGCAGTACCTGTTTGCTGCATACATACTCTGCCTGAGTGCTTCACAGACTTCAGTAATCAGGGGGTCTACAGAAGGGAAGCCACTGTCATTCATGAAAGAGAAACTGTGATGCAAAATAAGCTTCAGAAGTGTTTGCTTAATGTAACATGCATTTTGAAAATCTGTGTTCTTTGATCGGGCTTCCTGGGTTTTGGGTTGTTTCATTGGGGTTTTTTTTTTGGTTGGGGGGGGGGTCTTAATTCTCCCTTCCTGTCCCAGAATACAGTTCACTCTTAAATATCTGGGAAGTCGAGGGCAGGGGGCAAATCTAGAACTGAGGTAAACAACTTCAAGGCACTGCAGTCAGTGTACAAAAACCAGTCTAAGCGCAGACAACATGCTTTAATCCAGAGCTGGAGAGACCAAGGCTGATCCTGAGCATATCCATCTATGGGTCTCTGCTTTGTATCCCCTTCCGCTCTCCAGTTTTTTATAAAAGCCACTTACTGGACACCACTTAGGAACTCTGAAAAAGCAGAAAAGATCGATTTATTTCTGAATGATTACAAACGTAATCTCACGATCATGAGACCCATTTTTTTTTCACAATCATGCGTCTCCTCTCTGCAAACATTCCCATCAGAGTAATCCTGAAGCTGGAACCCTACTGACAGTTGTTTCCTTTCTTGGGCAGCCATATGCTCTCTCCAGTGATATTCATGTTCCACAGATCCTACTCTGAAACATTATCTCAAATGCTTTTTAAAGAAAAATAATGGAGACCTGGTAAAAAGTGGAAATAGAAGCACCCAGAAGCATGAAGAGGACAGGGTGCTGACCAGAAAAGGTGGCCAGGGCACCCCTAGAAATAACTCCAAGTGCAACTCAGAGGCCAGAGAAAACACAAGAGGTGTCAGAGCAGCAAGTGAGAAAATTAACTTTTGTTGTAAGGAAAAAATTACAACATTCAGAGTAATAGCATAACTGTGACATTTCTTATTTTTCTAACAGAGACAGACTTGGGTGTGAAGCATTTGTTTAATGCATTTTAAGAAATGTTTAAATAAGAACATACAGGTATCTCTCATCAATGAAATCCAGCCCATTGCATTTTGAGTTGCAAGCCCTTTTGTTTCAGATTCTTTAAATTCAGAAGGATTTGACAGTGTCAAAAGCACACCGTTTTTAGTTGCATGTAACAGGCTGAAATTCAAGCAAAAATATTTATGATTGTCAAACTAATTACGTATTACAGGAAAATACTTGAATCTCTTATCTGTAATCTCTTACTTAGAAAATACTGGTTAAAGGCAACTAAAAATGAAGGAGAAAGGAAGTGAAAAAAGAGTGTCTGTTCTAGCAGCTATGATTCACACTGATTTAATCAAATACTGAACTGCAATACAGGCATATTACAGCATCTTACCCACTGAGTAAATCTTCCTCATCAACACCTGTGTCTCAGACATCAGACCTGAGATAATGTCTGCAAAGTGATTCTGAGCTCGCATTTTAACCCACCTGATATCTAGAGAAGAGAAATATAAGTCAGTGGCCTGAGTAAGCAAAATATTTTCTCGGGACGCACAGAACAAATTCTTGTTTAGAAGAATGCTACACATGGTGCTCCATGCAATCACAGTCAAGTTTATTGTTAATGAGCACTGCAGGTGCACAGAAAAAGCAGCCCCCAATCCTCACTGGCAGAACTGAATAAAAATCAGAGATGGTACATGAACAGCAGAGAAAATATGCCCATATGGGCATTGCCTTTCTGCAGGGCAACAAGAGATTGCAAGCCTAAACTTCTTTCAAGCTATCAGGAAGCAAAGCTCCAGCTTAGTTTTAAGCTTTTATCTTAATCTAAAAGAAGGTGAACTGGGTAGCTGCCATAATCATGGTGCTTTGCAACTCACAGGAAAATAAAAAAGAAGTGTGCTTACGTGTTTCTGGCTTGTTTCCAAACCTCTGCAGATCTTGTTTGCTCTCTCTGACAGTGGATATGGTCTGTATGTCAAGGTAGGAGCAGAGGGTACAGATGTGCTCTACAGTTTCATTCATGCTCTTGGCATTACCAACTCCAACAGAAGCAGTTAAACCTACAATCTAAGCACACACATGAACAGCAGTGGTTGCTCCTTTGTCACAAATGGAATAAAACCAGGAGACATTGTTACCAGTCAACAAATTGCCACCAACTTCAAAAACATGGAAACAAAACAAGCAGCAGAAGTAAACAAGAAGCAGGCTTCTTAAGAACCAAAACCAGTACGCACTCCTGCCCTTCCCAAGGCACTCAGAGTATTTAAACTTAAAATAAATTATCCAGCCGCTGAAATCCATAATGAGCTGTATTTGTCCGTGCTTATCATATAGAGGAAGAGCAAAGCCACACCCAGACCCATCCTTTGCGCTCATTCAGAGCTGTCTTCTCAGCTGGATGAAAACCTCATGCCAGCAGAGGCGGTGGCCCCATTTTATTGTCACAGAAAACAGCAACAGAGAGGTAAAAAGCAGATTACTAAATTACATGCTTTCTTCCCAGTTCAGCTCTTCCATTTGCTCTAAAGTACTGCAGTCTTTGTCATGCCTGATCAGTCTCTCTTGACAGCTGCAGGGAAGATGTAACATGGGAAAAAAGCCTGGAGGAGTCCAAGAATGAAAAAGTGTTGCAGATGCTACTGTTTCCATTTGCAGCTGTTGTTAAATGGGAGTTCGAACTGGATCAGCACAAAAGGCAAGACTTTAGCCTTTGCTGATTGCATTGCAAAACACTTTCCTCTAATGTTTCCACCAGTGACAGGCTGGGCCTTACCTGAGGCAGCTGGTTTCCTGAGGAGTCAAATTTTTGATCCAGGTATCTGGTCATCAACACATTGTAAGGGTGGTTGCCTGTAGTGTTGTGGCACTCATCAAATATCATCAGAGTGAAGATGGAGAGGGAGCTAAGGATCCCTTTCTCTATGCTATTCACAAGAATCTGGGGTGTTAGCACAATGATGTCACTGTCCTGTATAACATTTTCTACACAGATATTTGCAACTGTTTCACCACAAATTCCCTGAACAGAGTATCTGGAAAAAAGATGGAAAAAAACAGGATGTGAAAAAGGATGTCTTGCTGGGCAAAGAAAAACAGAAAACTGGGCTTTTCAGCAAGCTTGAAAGGCAGTTACTAAGCTACTAATGTCAAATAGTTGGAGCTGGCAGTTTGACCAAAAAAGCTGAGAAAAAAACCTGAGGGTGAATAACTGTATTTTCAACTCCCATTAACAAAAATGTATCATATTTGAGGAGTGATGAACTTGTACATTTAAGCTGCATTTGTCAGTTCACATGTAACATCCCTTTTGTGTATATGCCTTGCATCATTGGACTGTTTCTGTCCAGCAGCCTTCTTTTCTCAAAGCTATAAGGATAAATATGTGGATGTTCAGTAATCAGTTCCTTCAAAATCAGAAGGGGTTGTTAATGCCCCTCTAAGCAATTTGCAGTCCCATCTGAGAGGTGGACTATCATTTTCTGACTAGAGGTTGAAAAACAAAGAAGTTTGGGTCCTTCCATTTAGAAAAGAGATGCTCTGGGAATGGCAAGAGGAACCCCATTGCTACTGCCTGGAACTGCCTCATCTTTGGAAGCAGGGGTGAAAGGAGTCTCAAGAGAGAACACGCCTCACCCTTTTCCATAGACAAGTGCAGAAATACTTTCACCATTTCCATAGATGTGCAACAATTAGTGCTTAAACTCTCCAAAACCAGACTTCAGATTCTCCAAACAAAGTCTCCCATGGCAATGCCATTCTTGCAGCTACACATCATCCTGATGTTACTGTCAAACAGTCTTGCTCACCAGTAAACCCATTACATCTTGCTCTAGCCACAGCTGACCTAGAGGGTAGTTTATTTTCTGTGGAGAAAGCCACCAGGTAGAATTACACTTACCCACTTCTTTCAAAATGCTGCCTGAATACATTTTTCTGTTGCTCATACACTGGCACTTTGGTTGCAAGGAAGACCACTTTTGCCTTTCGTCCTGAAGGAACGTTTTGCAAATGATGCTCACAAATCAGAAGTGCCACAAAAGTTTTTCCAGATCCTTCAAACAAAAACCATGGAAGGTGAAGCACTAGTATGAAAGGGTGCATTTGTAAGCAGTAGCTTGTCTCCTCTGAATGCCTTGTAACAAAGGGGAGCTGACAATGGGGCTGTTACACTTCCAGACTTGAACACATTTGGAACAGATTTGAACACAAGCTTCTTGTTTACCTCAGGTGGGGAATCATCCCTTTCTCTCTCACAGTCTCAGTCTGTAAAGGCTGTTAAACAGTCACTGGGGATTAAAATCCATCTGCAGTTGTATTTGAATTCTTTGAAATCACTGAGTCTATTTCTCACTATTAGTCTGTGCTCTCACATCAAATCAGACTATGTATAGACACCAGGCCCTTTCAGCTTCCATCATTCCCTATGCAGCCTTACTCCTCTCACACTTGTTTGCCTTTGGCCCTCAGGCTTGCTGTGCAGGTTCCCAAGAGCTCTTCTGTGTCACTGCCTCTGTTATCCCACCTGCCTCTCCAGGGCCCAGGGAAAAATTAGGCTGTCTTGATGTTGTAGGCATTGCAGCAGAGCAGACAGAGGAGACTCAGGCTAACTCATCCTATTTTTCCTTCAACTTGCAAGACAAATTTCTTAAATATCTGCAAAGATTAGTGACTGACTTTAAGAGAAAATTCCACACTGAGGAGTGAGAAAGCAGAAGTCAGAACATGGAAATGAATGCTGAATGCACTGAATACAAGCACTGACGTGCCAAGAGACACGTCTTTTTTGCCAGCCTCTCTGCTGCCCATGGTCATTAACTGCAGGGTAGACCTGGATCTACTGCAAGGAAGACAGCTTTTAAATAAACGGCTGAAGAAGTCTGATGCAACCTTTACCATTCCCTATCCTTCACAGCCATCTGCACAAAGAGAATTTTTCCAAGAAATGTCTGTTTCCTTACCTGTGGGGGCACAAATCAATGTGTTTTTCCCATCAATGGCAGGCTGTGCAAGCTCAATCTGGTAGCTCCGAGCCTTCTTTGGTTCATTAACAGATGAAGACTCATAGACCCTTTCTACGATAAAACAGTGTTTCTGTGAAGAGCGTTGCAATAAAAATGCATAAAATATGCTGTGCCCCACATAGTTGTTACCCAAAATGATAAATGTGAAGAGTTCTTGCATTCTACACAGAACTTTCTCTGGCAGACAAGCCTTTTCACAGGACAGATACACCAAACAAGAATTTTGTGTAGGTTTGATGGCATACTTTTGTTACCCCTCAACTGTGATTCGTAAAATGAACTCATTTCAAGGTCTCGGCTGACAACTCTTACTTCAGCTGGTCTTTTTTCAACTCAGAAGGAAAACAAAGGGGATTAGTTTTCTCCAAATACATGCACAGGATTTATTTTAGCCTTCTGCTCTATAGACTTTTGACATTACTCTCTTAAACTGTGGTCTTGTCAGAGTGTTTAGACTTATGGAACAGGAACTGGAAACTACTGGTGGAGCAAAATTTGCCATGACAGTCACTGCACAGATCCCTTGCAGTCACATTCAGCTCTCTAAACTGGTTAATATCTGGTCATGTGTGAATTAATTAATCAGAGAAGAGGTGCATCAACAACAGGCTGGTGTTTGGGAACCCTTTTTGATAATGTGCTGACAGAACAACTTTTCACTAGAAATGTAATAAATGAGGGGCAACCCCTAACATTTGCAATGCCCAGCATGAGATCCTTTAAACATTAAATAAGAAGACAGCTAAATCAAGTCAGAGATTTGTACTAATTCCTCAGTACCTTCCTTTGTGGCACACTACATCTGTGTCCTTTGGGAATCTAAGGAAATGGAAAATACCAACCACAAACTGTTTTAATTTCTTAAGTCTTACCTGAAACTGAAGAGAGATTTTCACTGAGATTATCACATTCTGCTTCTTCAGAAAATGTCATAATGGTTTCAAAGTAATTCTCAGAGGCATCTGTTATTTCACCATCAACACCTTCGCCATTATCTATACAATTGGAAAAGAAGGCATGTTATCGATCCTTATGACTTTAAAACGTATTTGCTGTGATGACAAGGTGAAGAAGCTGGCTGCTGGAAGAAAAAGACTACATAAAATGATGCTGCATACAGGTTCCTTTTCAAGGAAGATGGATAGCACAGAGAACCGTGGGTTTAGAATAACCACATGCTCAATGCATGTGTACCTATCCCTTAAAAATCAAAGGAGACAATAGATTGGGAGGAAAGTTTATCCTCTGTGTTTAGTGACAAGAAGTCACTGTGTAACATGGACATTAACCACAAGCACAAAAAATACCTAGGAATTCAAAGAAGCTTTGTAAATTCAAGATTATGCTCTCCCTTTCTCCCCACCTTCTGAAAGGATCTAGAAATTGTAAGACTATCTCTGTCCTTTATCTTACACAATGATCAAAAGAGAAATTTTCCTTAACCTTATAATTAGTACTTTCTCAAAGAACCGTCCCTGGGCCTTGCATGAAGAGTCTCTTTGCAAACAGAACACGTGATCACAAAGCACTGCTTTTGGAGTGGGAGAAAGAGCACATTTGCACATCAGTCCAGCTCCAGAAAGCGCACAATATCTGCAGTAAATTCCCGCTACCAACTCTTCTTAACTGCCAGCAGCAAAATTCTTCCAATATTGACAATGTTTCCTCAGTAGGCTGACTTTGGCTTTGCTGAGCTGGATGTTAGAGGAAGCTGCCCCAAAAGACAGTGATGCCTTTAACTTAAAGAATGTAACTGTCAACCAAATAATATGTATAGCCACCAGCTAGATAAAATAGTATCTACATACATGTAGGTATTATTCTTATGTATTATTTTACCTATCTTTTAACAAATTTATTAATTATGTACACAACTTTATGCATATGTAATAATTAATTCTCCAGATATGAAATTACACCCTTTGACTGCAGTAATAAAAACATTTCAAAATAAGAAATATAGTTTAAGAAGCCACTTAAATACAGCTTATCTCTGTTGCTAACTAAAAAACCAATTCAAACAAGTACCTAGGGAGACAGCAAATGTAGATATGAAGATATACAGCCCAGTTTATCTAAAATATTTTTTTTAGTAGCAAAATAATGTATTCTGCTCTAAATTCTCCTATGTTGCAGGCTACTTATATAGGTATTTTTCAAGGAGGGAGAGGTAAATTCAAAAAGCAAAATCTTATGACAGACAATTCTGCACTTTTACAAAATATGAACATAATAACTTGGTAAGGGCTGCTGATCGATTTCTCAAAGAAAAAAGTACATGATTTTCTCTGTGGAGCATAGAAGCGTATCACTCTCTAGACTATAACATTACAAATCATATTTTTTCAGAAAATATTGCATCTATCACAACTCAAGCAACCAAAAAGACGGCAAAGTTGAATTACAGAAGAAGGGAAGGAAGAAGATAACTATGTACATATTACATATACAAGGCTAGTTTATGCCTTCAGAGCCTGCGCTGAAGTATCATTCCTAACCATTTGGGAGGAAAAATACTCAAAAAATAATTTACTCCTGTTTGTAGGATAGTACTTGTATTTCATTTTATACAAATGGCATTTAAAATAAATTTTGAAAAGGTTTTTATTTTTAGACAACAAAGTAGTCTGAGGGTATCCTTCTAAATTAGTCTGATTCTCCTGATAAAAAATTACTGTCTAGTACAAGAATGGGAAAAGAACATCATAAAAACAATTCACAGTTTACCTTCTGTTATATTCCACAGTTCACTTGCATTGTAATACCCTGCATTATCCAATGCCAGCTGAAGACTTTTGGGCCAGTTTTCCTTATCCGAGCGACAGAGGCATTCAATGAGTTTAGTTATCCCGGCTGCTTTGCTTCTGTATTCACTGATCTGCACACACCACAAACAGAAAATGCTGTGGGTTCTGAGTAATCAAACCCACTGTAGGGTTTGTAGTGGATTAGTAGGTGGATTTGTTATGTTTGCTGTTCAGTTGAACATCATTTCCTTCTCAATGAATGCATTTCCTTCTCAGTGAATAATAAGATTCAGCCATTTACCCACTACAGCTTCAATTCTCCCAGCGTAGTCACACACTTAACTTCGCTCGACTACAATAGGTAGGCTATCTGTTTGAGTATTTGAATATGGTCTGAAACATCACAGAGCTATTCTGCCAATTTCTGTCTGGCAAAGTCCTTGTAATAAACTGTATCTGCCACAAACCTCTGAGGCTTTTCATTTCAGAATAGGAAAAAAAAAATTATAAAAATTATGGCAGACCTGATATTTGGTCTGATGCAATAGCTTCCAAACATTACATATCTCCATAAAGAAACGTCACTTTAAAAACAAAACAGCTGCAACAGTCCTTCTCAGGAGTCACAAGGAGTGAGAACACCTATCAGACTCCTTCACAGAGCATTAATACTCATTATTAACCAGTCATAAACGATGAGTGCTTGGTAACATCACTTGTTATCAGTCATCAATAACAACACCAAGTTAGAAATGAGAAGCAGAACAACAGCTTCACATCCAAAGGCAGTGCAAATGCTGTCCACTTCTGTGACACAGCATTTAACTGATGACTTCAGACCTCAAGTTCCATTTCACACTATAGTGAACCCCTGCCGTTGGGTGCTGACCAAACTCAAAGTGCTACACAAAGTTTCTACAGTTAAGGTAACAGGGTATGTCAAATCCCATGACAAGCAACAATCAATTTAGGCAACATCTAAACATCAATTTCCCTACTTCAATCTGTATTTTTTTTGCGCATTACTGCAATGTGAATGCTTTGCACTGGAATAGACCCACAGAAAGGGGTCTATTTCAAAGGCATAGCAAGGCACCCTTTCACTGCGATGTGGCACCTTCCAGAGCCCCTGAGGTCTCCTCATGTGAGTCAGGACTCACAAAGACACACAGCTGAGCTCTGTCAACACCAAAACCACCCCATCCTGCCTCCCTACCTGCAACCTTTTTCCATGTCCCCTTACCCACTGGGCCACAGGGGTGAGAATGAGAAGTGCAGATGTCACAGACAGCACTGCTGTGGGATGCTGTAGCCACACAGCAAAACCTCTTCTAAAGAGAAGAAAGCAAAGTCCTTTCCCAGGGGACCATGGCCAGCCATCCTCCTCATCCAGCCACCTGTCACACAAGCACTGATTCATCCCACAAGTGAGGCAGCCAGCACTTCTCTGATGCAAAACTGGGCAAATACCAGCATTTTACCATACCTGCAGGATCTCATCACACTCCCTCTCTATCAGGCACGTGTTTATGTATGGCATGATTGCTACCGGATCAATTTCTAGCATTGTTGCTTCTATCCGCTTCAACAGCTGCCTGGGCAGCTCCAGTTTTTCCAGCTTGCTGAAGTCCCAGTTTTCGATTGCTTCTGCCAGTCCAGTGTAACCTTTCAGAAAAAGATACAAATTGTTACTGTGAATTCAATCTTTAGCTAGAATAAGTAGGAACAAGCTGAAAAAACATTTTCTCAGCATCACTGGAGAAATAAAAATTATTTTGTTATGTAAATGACAAAAATCTAGGTGAACTACATACAGTGTTTATCTAATAAGTGACTATTCTCCTTTATAGTACTATATGTATGTCTAATATGAAAAACTCTTTGCTAAAAGAGCAGTTGCACCTGCAAAAACAAAAAAGAGCCACACAATGTCACATGTCACATCACCCAAGCAATCATATCCACTCCTGTCTTTCAATCATACAGTTGTTGGAATTGCATTCTGTGATACTCTTCCACGGGATTCTCAGAGCAAAGGACACTACTCAGAAGCACAAGATGCTTTGGTGGCCTTTTCTTTTATTCACCAGCATTTTATCTTTTACTCTTGTCCTTGGCTCCACCCTCCTTCAAAAATCTCTACTGTGCTGGATTCAAGCCAGTCCCTGACTGAAAGCAGTACAGACACCTGCAACCTAGACAGTCATCAAATAGCTGAAAATCCTGTCCTGGAACAGACAGTGGCAGGGAGGTCTATTTTAAGGACATGTGTGATTTGCTGTGTAGGTTTCTGAAATGGAAGAAAGCAGATCAGGGTCCCAAAGGAACCTGTGGGCAAACAGAAAGAATTTGCCTAACTTCTTATTTCGTTTTAGAAGAGCAGAAGAGCAGTGTGGATACTTACCACCATAATGTCTTTAGTCCAATTATTACTAATTCCTGCATCTGCCAAAAAGAAGAGTAATCCTAAATTCTAATCTCCAGCCCAATTAACAAGTCCTTGGGATAGCACTTTGAATCAGCAGGGTAACTGTTTCAGGTTTTTGCTGAAGATACACCAAACTCAACACCATCAGGTTCAAAGGGGATAGCTCTGAAATTCAGTTGACAGGATTATTACAGACTGGTAAAAGGTTGCTCTGGACCTAGTACTTGCTTTAAGGGATAAGTGGGCTACATCCAAGTGATAAGAAATTTTTGTGATATTTGTTCACTGAGATAATTATTCATAATTAATGGTGACGAAATGGAAAAAGAGTACCTTATGGCATGAGATTGTGGGGTTCAAGGTATCCAATAAATCACCAACAAGAGTCTATGATACAATATACATGTATAGAAGAAAGCTGGCAGATGCTTTCTTCTATACATGTATATACCTTCACAATCTCTTCTGCTCCATTTTGTAAAGGAAATTGGGTAAGGAACTTACACATCAAGTAGTTATAGCTACTGTGGAACAATCATCTATATAAACTATTAACGACTACTTACTTCTTGAAACAGAAGACTTTCAGTGCCACTGAGTAATTTTTAAAAACTTTTTAAAAGTAATTTAAGACTCTGTTATTGAGTGAAGTTATCCCACACTACCAGTTAATCCCATGCACATCCTGAAACCCATTTGGCTTTCTCTTTCAGAGGTTTTAGCGTCCTTTCATTGCATTTGGTGAGAACAATGGCTGTCTTGTTTCTTCTCTAAAGGCTTTGAGACAGAGAAGTCTCCCATCAATGAGGCTTTCTCCAAACTTAGAATTGTTCCAGCTGCTTCACCTTCCAACAGGCTTATTTCCAGACTTTGTCACCTTGCCTTTTCCTACCGTATCTCACCTGGCGTGACAGGATCGGCAGCCGAAGCCCACGGCCGACGGAGCGACCCTGCCGGTCCCGGGAGCACCGGGCGGCTCTGCCCCGCTCCGGCTGAACGCGGGCGGCAGCGGCGGCTGCGCCAGCGCGGGGAGCAGCGGACAAACCCCGCCCGGGAGTGGGACCCACCTGCGGCAACCAGAGCATCCAGGAAGCCCCGCAGCCAGCCCTCCGCCTCCAGCAGCAGCACGGCATCCAGGAACAGCGCGGCGGCCGCCGTCACCCCCTTCTCCTCCTCCTTTCGGATTCTCTCCTTCACCTCTAGCAAGAAGCCAGCACAGGCAGTGAGGGGACCGGGAGGGGGCAGGGGCCGGGGTGGCGGGCGCGGGGGCAGCGCGGCTGCCGGCTCTCACCGTCGGACAGCCAGTCCGTCATGTTGCCGAGGATGTACACGGGGTTCAGGCTCCTCTCGATGTACCGCCTGTAGCACCGCAGGTTCCTCTTCTCCTCCGCCGTCATGGCGAGGCCGGCTGCGCACCGCCGGCGGCGGTCCCGATCCCGGCACTGCTCCTGGTCCTGGTCCCGGTCCCGATCCCTGTCCCGCCTGCGTGCGCGGAGCCCGCCCCAGTACGGGGAGAGCCGGTAGGAAGTGAGTGGGAGCCGCCTGCAAGCAGGGAGCGACGGGAAAAGGAAACTTCAGTCCAGCCGGAGAACGGAAACCGAAAGCGGTCCAGAAAGGTAAGGCTACTTCCTGCTTGCGTCCGTCCCTAGCAAAAGAAAAAGAGGACACCACCCCCCGCCCCCCCCGCCCCAACTGATCGTATGCGCATGCACACGGTTGGAAAGGCTGCAACCAGCATCTTCTGCGGCTGCCAGCGTGAGAAAAAGCACAGCGAAGAAATAGGAGTAAAACCATCGCCCTGCCTCCTCTTTCCTCTTGTCCTCAGAAAAACCTGAACAAGTTTTTATGAGCTGTATCCTGGCTTTTTTTTTTAAAGACAGAAGCACTTGTAAAAGCTTTTAGAAACTGGATCAGGCACGTGAACATCAAAGGAGAAGGCTTACCAAAGGGGCAGTCCTGTTGCAGAGCAGAAAGCACCCGCAGAAGTGATGCTAAACATGACAACTCCACGTGCAAACCTCTCTCTCATCGTATGCTGAGTGGATGTGCCATACTCAAACAGACGACTTATAGGTACTGGCCCAACACAAAGCCTTGCCAACACAAGACCAGTGAGTCATGGGCTTGTACTGGAAGGACAGGGGGTAGCGTGGGCAGAAGGAGGGGCATTGAGGAAGGCATTGACATTGCATTTTCTACTCCTTTTGATGAGCGGGAAAGACTCCACTACTAGAAAAAGTAGCAAAGTAGGTATGTTTTATTTATCGCTCCTCCAAAGTCATGCGTACCGACAGCTGCATTCAGTTTGGTATTTATCGGGTTACAAGTTCCATATTCATTAAGTTTCCCAATACACCTATACATATTCATTGCCTAGACCAGCCTAGCCTAGCTTCGTATTATAATGAACCCAACAGTCATTTACATCCACGTTGCACTTGCGCAGTGTCGTCTGGTGGTCGTGGGCAGGGGTCTCCGAAATGAAATGAGTCTTCCTCAGATGAAGTAAAGGGTCTTCCTCATCCTGAACTTTTCACCTTTCTTCCCTGCGCATGCTCTTTATGCCCCTGGGCTAAGTCCGAACTTCAAGACTGGTTTGAATTGGCTTTAGGTTAAAAACAGAATCTTTGGTCAAGATTCCTTCCCTTTATCAATAGTCTCATATCTTCTCGTCCTGCTTTGGTAGGCACAATAAGTGTTGGGCAAGCTGTATGCATTGCTTCTAACAAATCAATTCTTAGTAAATCGTTTAATCTCTGCTTCCCCATCCCCCTGGTTCACTTTCTAGTCCACCTTTACTCTCAAGTACTTATTTAATATCCTTCCTTTCCTTTCCTTCTTCTGTCCATTGAGTGAGGCTGCCCAGGGAAGTGGTGAAGTCACCATCCCTGAAGGTGTTAAGAAAAGACTGTATGTGGCACTTAGTGCCATGATGTGGTTAATGAGGTGGTCAGAGGTTGGACTCAGTCATCTCAAAGGTCCTTTCCAACCTAATTGGTTCTGTGATTCTGCAATTTCACAGTAAATAAGGAAAGTACTGTTCTTCTAAAAAGGTTATAAAGATCATTAGGGAGTTTTACAAAAGCCTTTGGTGTGGTTTGTTGTGTAAACCTGATTCCAGACAGCATGAGCCTGAGCAACATGTGGATTGCTGCAATAGAGTAGGCAAGGGGCAGCAGGACTTCCACAGGTAATTGTATTTTCATTCCGTAAGTCAAGAGGATATTAATATATCCCAATTTAAGAAACCAGGCATTTCAGAGGCCTTCTTTGCATCATTATGTAACAAAGCTGCTTGTGTATTGATGCCTCTGTTTAAGGACTAGATTTCCTCCAGGCACAGGAGTGGGGCTGCTGAGGGTGAGGGGATCTGCAGCAGGTAAGGTCCCCGAGGAAACCAGAGTGCTGTTTTCCCAGAGTGGCTCTTTGCTTGCATCCTACCTCACTTCCCAGGGATCCTCCATTCCTCACACTGTCCTTGACTGCAATGTGCACAGACTTCTGCTTCAGTTTTCTGTGCCAAATGCTGAATAAAGTAAAATACACAAGAGCAAGGGTTGCTTTAGCATTGAGACCCAAAGCAGCTCTTTGATGGTCCTGAGAGTGTAATATTATATGTAAGGTGATCAGTTAAGACCCAGTAACTATGAACATCAATACAGAATGAATTAGATTTGCTAAGTCCCTTGAGTTTTGTGTGGAAGACTTGAACTGACTGTATACTTGCCTGAGAAATGTGTTGATAAGTTATGCTGTATCTCCCTCTGTTGACCAAGACTTGATTCACACTTGAGTAAAAGTCAAGAGAATGGTGGCTTTCTGAGCATAGTTTTATTTCTACAGAAGGAACCTAAGGTGATCTTTAAAACTGCCCATTTCTGTAAGTTCCTCAATAATAATCCACTATTCACAGACTAAAAATTCAGAAAAAAAATTAAATGTAATGTTGGGGTTTTAGTTTAGTCCTAGTTTTTTTCCTGTTAAAGGAATTTTTTCCCATATGCATGTTGCTAGGGGACAAATGGCCGTACTTCAGAGAAGACAAAAGACCTGGCCACTCTTTTGTTTTCACCTGGGTGTGGGGTCAGTTCGCTCTCGGCTTCTCGGGGAGAGGAGCCTGGTTCTTTTTCGGCCGTTTTTTCTTTCTGCAGAGAAAGATCCCAGGACCCCCAGCCCACCTTCCCTGTCCCGCTGGAGGCCGGGCTGTGGCTGCCCTGCCCCGCCACTGATTGCAGCCTTCGCTGCGTTGTAGCCGTGCTCGCCCTGCCTGCCCAGACCTCCGGGGGGTTCCCCCTTTGGATACATCTCATCTGCCACCTGGGATTTGTGCTCATCCCTGCCGTTCCAGCCTGCTGTTCCCAAGAGTCCGGGATCGGCTGCCCAGGGGTTTGTGAAGCCTTTGTCCCATCCCTTCCCGGGATCCCAGGCCGCCATTGCCGCGTGCTCCCCGAGCTCGCTCCGGAGCGCCCCCTGCAGCCGCGGGGGAACCATCGCACCTGCCCTGCTCACCGGGAGCCGCCAGCGCCCCTGCCGGCTGCGAGCGGAACTGCACCCGAGGGGAAAGGGCCCGACAGCCGAGAAGGCTGGCACTGGGTTTGTGATTGTTCGCTGTTACTGCCATGGTTATTGCTGTTTGTTTGACTGGTTATATATGTGTATATATATATATATATATATATAGTAAAGAACTGTTATTCCTATTTCCCACATCTTTGCCTAAAGGCCCTTGATTTCAAAATTATTACTCGGAGGAAAAGGGGTTATATCTGCCACTTCAAGGGAGGCTTCTGCCTTCCTTAGCAGACACCTGTCTTTCAAAACCAAGACATGTAATTATTAAATTGTAATTAGTGTCTTGTGAAACCAGATGGTAGGTTCTGTTGTGGCAGGAGAAATGCATAAAGTTTTTGATAGAAAACAGCAGACAAGGAGGGATGCAATTCCTCATCCTTTCATTGCTGCAGAATGCATGCGTGTGCTTCAAAATAACATACGGTGCTGGGCTGGTTGCCTAACTGCAGTATCTACTGCCTCTCTTGCAAAATCCTCACAGGTGTCAGGCTCTAAGCCAAGGGTCTGAAACAACTTTTGAACAAACACTGCTGTTCTCATTCCTTGGTGAGTCCTCCATCTGATCCCATTGAACCTTCTCTTGGGTTAACCTGTAAGAGCAGCAAATGTCTTTTGAAAGTGATGTTTTGCATGACATTTTATGTTTCTTGGGAAAAAACACGATCTCTGTTTAAAATTCTTTTCTTCACCTTAAAATGTTCTTTCTCTTTTCTGAAGACTTTTATAGCCCATTCACAAAGGCAGGGGAAGACACTCTTCAGAGACCTTAGAAGACACTAAAATTGTGCTAGATCTTACTTTTGCTCTTTGCAAGGCAGAAGACAAGAAATAGAAAAAAATATTATTTAAATTACCTTTGCCTGTTCTATGCCAGGAACTTAGCACAGCTCATAAGTAGCTTTGTAACAGAGAAATGATCCTTGTGGCACTCGTTGTCTTAAGGAAAATCTTCAAGATACTGTCTACTTCAAATCTCCAAGATACTACTACAATTGAAGCAGGCTTGGATCTCCTCTAATGCTTTCAGCCTTCCCTTGTGAAATTAACTTCAGTTTTTATTCTAGAGTATTTTATCTCAAGCCCTTTGGGTCCTCATACAATGAGACAGAAACCACACCTGAACTCAAGAGCTGAACATACAAAGAAACAGAGGAAAGGGCAGAGGGGCTGACAACGGTTGTTAATGCTTTGTGTCTTAGGAAGCAGACCTGTTGAGTGCTGCCAGCAGGGCTGTTCATTTCTGCTCACTGATACACCTTGCCCATCTGGGAGCTAAATCTATTTTTCACAAGGCTTCTAAAGTGTCTTTGTCAACCATCATGTATGATATTTCAGTCCTGTTTTTTAACAGGCATTTGGTACTGCACAGTCCTCTCCTCCAAAATATTGCAGGAGCTGATGGTCCAAGGAAATTTTTTGAATGGAAAGCAGTGCAATAGAATGATAAGAGGCATTTATGACTGACAGCGTCTGAAGATGCCCAAATCTTCATTATCTTAATTATTTTAATGTCTAATTTTTCATTAGAAGGCTCTGGGAGATAAATCTCTGAAATTATCTTGTGCGTTCCCCACAGTATTCAGCACACTCATGTCTCATAGGTACCAAAAAGGAATTATGTTCCACTGATTAATGTGCATTGAAGTCTTTACCGGTTTGATTGGCCAGAAGGACTCCCTCCCATGTGAGGTAATGAATAGGGAGTAAGAATTATCAACCAAGTCAAACGTCATGGAATTTACCTGTGGCCTGAGAAAAAAATGTAAAAATAAATGTATAATGCCTGATTTGCAAAGGAGCAATGAAATAAAGCTTCATACAACACACTGGGTGGGATTTGTTGCTCACCTCGTCATTATCTGTCGTAGACTTTAGATAGAGAATGCCCTGTTCACTAATTTCTCAAAGACATCTATATGCACACAGTGGGACCTACGTCCCAGTCAGTATCTTTGAGGGGAAGGTCTGCTGAAGAAAAATAAATACCACTTCTGTCAGGTTCCACCTAGACAAAGAGTGTTAACAGGAACCACCCGTAACATTCTCATGTTATGGAATTATCTTTCTTAATGAGAATTTGAATTAGTGTAAAAACTGTGAAACATTTTCAGTCTAAGGACATAAGCCCATTTAGAAAGTTATCTATTTCCTCTTGCAGTGCAGACTGACAGACAGATGTCAAGAGGAACAGCCTGAACCCGTGTCCTGATGGGTGCTCAATTTGTTAAGTAAGTCCGGATATACACGGTGTCATATTTTCACGTCTCAGTCTGGTGTCCCTTTGGCACAGTCTGGCTGACCACACAGGTGCCTTTAGGCTAAGTTTCTTGCACATCAAGTGTTTCCATGATATTGAAGTCCACCTGCACCCATGCAAATACTTGGTACCTCCACACCACCAGTAGAGCAGGTGCTTAACTGATAAACACAGACTTCATGTGCACTGCAGTGCCACAGCCACTGGAGTCATGTACAACATGTCTTTGTTTGCACCGAACTGTTGTTCACATGATAATCCATTTGAAGTCAGGGGTAAAAGCTGCTGCTGTGGAATTTAGTGGGAGATCAACCTCTCAAGCACAGCAACACTCACACAGTAAGACTGTTCATATCAGTAAGTTTGTGTATCAACATAGCTGTGTCTGATTGATCCTCCTTTGGCTTCATCTTTGGGTGAATGAATGGATGAAAAATGCTTAAACCGAGCAAGCATACTAAATGTTTACTCAAACACCAAAGGTTCCAGAAAAATGTCTGTTATGATCCAGTTTTAAGGTTCTTAGAAATGCCTCTGCCCGAATTAAGGTGCAAACGAGACCATATGCCAGTGACAATAGTAAGAGTTTTATTGATAGTAAATATGAGAGAGAGAGAGAGAGAGAGGGAAAGAAAGAAAGAAAGAAGTAGAAAACAGGTGGGGGGGACAGAAAGAGTGACAGGGACAGAATAAGGAAAATATCACCATCTGTGGATCCCAAGATGTTCTGTTGATCCTCTCTGGCTGGTCTTCTTTGTGGTGAAGGTCCCCCCAGAAAGCATAGAATCTGATGGGTTTATATACCCTCGAGCCAGGTAGCAATGTCCTGGCATGTCCCCCTGGAGGTGAGGGGCAGTCTCTCACAGCAGACTCTGGGTCCGTTGCATCACGAGCAGTCCTGTGGGACCAAGCCTCTCATGGGAATGTCCAGTGGATGTGCCCTGTGGGGTTGGGGGTTCCACAGCGGGGCCGGTTTGTGTAATCAGAGGATGGGTGTTTATTGCCTCTCACCAGAGGTTGCACCATGCACCCAAAACCTCCTCCTCCCCCCTCGGTTGGGGGGAGTCTGTGTAAATCTGGCTTCTGTGAGCTGTGCTCTCCCCCCCACACACACCTCCCCCCCGCCCCAAACTCAGCCAGGGATGACTGAACACTGCATTTCCCTTTATCTAATCAACAGTTTGACTTTGAATTCAAAGTCCCAGTCTTCAGGGAGGTTTCTTTGGTTGTAGCGTCTTTATAATGAGCAAAACTTTTTATCAGTTTGAGGCATGAACTATTTTCAGTCTCCGACAACGTCCCAGTTCTAATTCCCCTGATGCAGCTTCTTTCTCTTTCCTTAGGTCCTATCGCTGGCCACCAGAGAGAGATCAACACTTCCCCTTCTGCAGTTCCCCCTTGAGGAAGGTGTAGACTGCGATAGTGTCATCCCTCAGCCTTCTCCTCTCCAAGGTGAGCAAACCAAGCTACCTCAGCCTCTCCTCCTAAGTCTTTTAATTCCTTAGCCAGTGGCCTAAGCACTGCATGACTCACATGGGTTTCACAAGTCCTTTAGCCCTGTTAATCCTCTCAGGCTATGTTTCCACTAATGCAACACCACTGACCTCAGTGGATGTATCCCTGACCTGCAATCTAGCAAGTAGAGAAGCAATCCCAAAATCCCTCGGCAATTGTTATAAAGACCAACAACTCTTGAAATTACCATAGAAAGGTAATTTATTTAACAAAGAATTTAATCAAGAACGGTACAAAAATAAAAGTATAAAATAAAATTAGGAAAAGCCCGGGTGCCAGGATCAAGAACTCTTTGACCGAACTGGCCAGGAGCCTCAGAGCAAGAACTCAATCAAAGCTGTGGTGGCTTTAGCTAGCCTAAAACCCAAGTTAGTTAATTATGCCTCTAAAGAGGTATGAGGAGCGAGAGCCACAGCTTTGGGTCTCTCCCAAGGCTAGCCCTAGAAGAGTCCAGACGACCCTCAGCTTGTGTAGAAGCCTTTTAAACCCTCTGGTCCCTCCCAGACACACCCACAGTCCACCCATAGTCCAGCCTTCCTGGCCTCAGGTAATTGGATAGAAAAATCATGACATCAGTTCTTTCATCCAGTGGCTCGCTTGCTGCCAGGGGCTGCTGAAAGAGTGAGGTAATCCATTCTTTTGGCGGGAAAAGCTCCTTATTGAAATGCATGGTTGGCATGGTTGCAGGTTACTCACTGTCAGAGGAAGACTCCGTTGCCTTTAATATGTTAACTTATGAGCTGCTGAGGGTCCTGGAAGGAGAGTCTTAAAAATGATTACCAACACACAACTCAATTTTTTTTAAACAGGAACATTTCATTTTGATATCATTATTAACAAATGTAACTTCTTAACTTGTAAAACACTAAATGACCCTTAAAAGGGTGTAAGCAACAAATGTGTAGTGGTAAACAGAAGGGGGTCAATTATGGATTAATAATAAGTTTTAACACAATAACAGTTTAAACAATTAACTCATGCAAAAGCCAAACCAACAACTTTATAAATGACAGCAATGACCAGCTCTGTGGTGTTCTACCCTGAGAGCATACATTGGTATCATCCAATAAACTCTCTCACTGTAAGTATAAAGGCGCATTTCTCATTAATTAACAATACCCAGCAGCTTCTTACATTTCCTGAATTCCACCATGATCCTACTGCCCAGTCACTAAAAGGTGGAACCAGAAGTGCCACAGCGTGAAGGCTAATTACTCAGTGAAGCGTCACTCTATTAAAACAAGGTATTTTGATTTTGTTGACATCAATCTGTAACTGCTAACCCACTTCTGCTTGCTAATGCATTTCAGAAGTAGCTAATCTTACTCACAGTGGACAGAAATCTGTCATATGCCATGGATTATGGGCTTAGAAACTAGGAAACCAATGGTACATGCTGGTCTCAGTGGCTTGTATATAGCTGGTTTTAACATATCTACTAGGCAAGGTCCTCCCCACAGAAAACAACTCAAGAAATCAGCTGTGAGTGTGGGAGATTTGAAAGACCTGTGAGGAAAGAGGAGGCAACAGCTCCCATGTTCCCTGCTCCTGTGGTGCAGGCACTGCTAGCCCGTGTCTTGCCAGGGGTGTGGGCCAGGAGCTCACCTGCAGCGTTTGGCAAAGGCACTCCCTGAGAACATGCCTGCCCACGGCGGCCAGACCTCTCTGTGCTGGGAACATGAATTAAGCAATGCAATAGATTTTCTTGTTTAAGGTATGATGTTATTCATACAGACACTGCTGAGTGAGTGTATATCCCATAGCAGTGAAGCAGGGGTCTTCTTCAAATGTAATACTTCTAATCACATGAAAAGCCCCCCAAAAACCCGGAGACCCTCGGAACTCATTGATGTCATTGCACAGAGCTCTTGATCAATCACACAATGACATAACTGTATATGGGAAAGTACCCCTGCACTCTGTAATACTAGAAGTACAAGAATTATAAATGTGCTGAGTGGACATCATTGATGTTTTAATGGAAAAGGAATTTAAGGAGTCAGTTTGTTACCCTTCTAAGAAAGCAATTCTAGAAGAAAACATTGAAATACAATAAATCTGACCGTTTTGACAAAGTTTGTGGTCATTTCTGATTTTCTGCAGAAATGTACAGCTAGGAATATTTCACTCACTACTTTGGTTTGTCCATGGCTCATAAGTGTGTTTTCATGGACTTGCACAGAAGCACCAAGGACATGCCAAGAGCTCAAAAGACACGAAATAAAGTTATTTTCAATTACCAAGGCTTAGAATTGCATTTCCCCAGAGTGTCAGGGAAATATATGGGGAAATTTTCAGCACAGCAGAGATCAACTTCACCAATATGCCAGTCCTTTCTTGCATCTCCCTTTGGTCCTGCCTTTTAACGATGAAATAGTTCACTCATTGTGAGCTATTTTAGCCCAGGTCTGACACTGATCGGTGTTCTTAACTAAAAATAGTCCTGAATTAGCGTTACCTCTGCTTTGCACAGTACTTTAGTACCCAGACTGTAGTCCCAGCCTTAGAGTTTACCTATTTAGCTGGAAAAGAGGGCAACAAGGAAACAGATACTTGGCAGGAAATATAAATGAATCCTGCTCTTGCATTCATGTCTTCTCCTTCCCTAAGGCAGCTGCCAGTCTTTATCAGTATACTGGTGACCAGCATAGTCACCTCCTCTGAGACATCAGAACCTTCTCTTCCCAAGTATACTATGAACAAATCTCATTGCTTTCTCAACCTTAATCTGACTCCACCTTCTAAAACCAAAATAAATTATCCAGATCCACTCTTTGTATCTTCCCAAAAATCTAACCCTAAAGCTCACTGTGTCCTTAACCTGAGAAATACAAACTGGTTGTATTTGCTAACATCAGCACTGAATGCTGCCAGGGGAAGCAGTGGCACAGCTTGACAGCACCCTCTCCTTGCAGCAGTTATTTCACCTTCCCTTGAGGTCCAGAACAATCATCTCATTCAAGTAGCCCTCATGGATGAAGTTTTCCTCCAGAGCACCAAGTGCAAGAGTGTATGAACACCAGGAGGGTTGAAATCAGATGGCACCAGCCCTGGCCTCAGCAGGGCTCACCATTTGACCACAAGCAGGTGGGGAATTAACAATACTCTCAAGCTCCTGGCACAGGCATGCAAATTGTGTGGTCCAGGTGACTGGGAAGGAGGGATGGAGTCCTCAGCACACCTGGCAGTGGCAGCCACACACAGGGGAGAAACTGAACCAAAACATACCCGACCCAACCACTGGCCACTGTTTTTCCTGGCTGCTGTTTTTCCTGGCTTTGCCTCCAAGGCTGTCACCCAGCCACACCACGGCCACCCGTGCCATCAGGGGAGGACACTGCAATTTACAACACATCTACAAAGAAACCTGAGAAGATGTGTCACGTGCTCTGTGTTGGTCATAGCAAGCCACTGTTCAGGACCTATCTTTAGTGCTTTAGTCTCTGTCACTCTCTTCCCATCAGTTCCTTCAGGGATGTGCAAGCAGCAGAGAGTTCCCAGATGAACGAGCCAGACTAGCAGCAAGGTGCTGAGCTGATCCAGCCTTGGGATGAGAGCTTGCAGGGTGCTGCAGGAGGAATTCAGTAAGGCTATCCCTCATTTAACCACACTGCAGTCTGCATGTCTTCTTGCAATTTCCACGGTGCCTGTTGAATTCCAAAAATACCCCAAAAACACCCAAAGCACTATGAAACAAAGGTGAAAAGCCCTTCATATCCAATTTTTCAGGCTGGATTTTTCTCTCACAAATGAAGTTTTGTATGGTTCTCTCAGGCAAGAATCAAGTCTTTAGTGCTTTAGATTCAGCACTGTGTGTAGAAAACATTTTATTAGAGAGACATTTCTGGACGTGCAGGTCTCAGTCTGGCAGAGACACATGCACACAAACACTGTGTTAGAACTGAAGGTAACTTGCATTAGCAGAGCTGCCCCTTACACATTTGATTGGGACCAGAACCACTAACATCTGTCCTGTCTTCTGGAATTACCGTTAACGTCCTCCAATTAACTGTCCTCCGGTTCTGTGTGGGTGTTTGGGGAAAACAGGAAAGGAAAAGCATGCATGTGCTTAAAATAGTTATTTTAAGGGACTAACAGAGAAAATAGCTCCACATGTCATTAACTAAGGACATAAATAGTGTGTGAGGATTTAAACATAGAGACACATGCACACGTAATACATCACATCATATCACATCATATCACTCCACTCTTTTCACCGTTTCTGAGATTTCAAAGCCGAGGCTAGGCTGTGTGGTTTTTTGGGAAGTGTAGGGGCACCATCTAGCGTTGTCATTTGGAAAAAGCACATTGTGTCCCAGCCTCTTAAACTTTCATCCCACCACAGTAGGACAGGACAGAGGTGATTGGAAATGCTGCCGAAATTGTAGCTACATCCTTCATCAGGATAAAATGCAAAGCGAGCAACGTGGATGAAAACAAATGAAGTATATCAGATCCCATCTTTCCAGGAAACGAGGTACAACGCTGTAACAATTTTAGTGCTCACCTTTCAGCAAATCAGACAGCTGCAAGGCGTGGGCAGCTTTGCTTTCTTAAGCTTTGCACTTACTGTCCCATCTGGTCACAATGAAGCATTTGTCTTAAGGATAAGAGTTTTCTCACTTCTCTTATCCAAAAGAAATGAAGTTTGTTTTCATAATTTCTGAAATTGAAGGGTTAGAGTGACATCTGAATGCATATTTCACAGCTAAATCTGACATGAGCGGTGTATTTCATATGTTCATTTTTTGGACAGAGCAACCAGCATTAGAGCAAGAGAGAGGGTTTTTTCCCGGCTTCAGTGCCTGTTTCAGCAGATAAGTCTGGCAATATCACTGCTGTCCACTACAGTGACCTGAGAGGGTGCCAGTGGAGAGGCAGCTCTGCAGCCCCATTTCTTCATCAGCACCGAGTGCTGAGAGTCTAAGTGACTCTGTTGGCAAGGGCAGTGAGACAAAGCAGAAGGCCTCCTGCTCCTGCGGCAGTTCTGGGTGGAGATAGCTTATTCCAGCATCTTTCCATAGCCTGGGAACATGCTGTGTAGTTAGATTTCTTAGGCATCTCTGTCCCAAGCAGTCCAAGCCCTCAGATTCCCTAGATATATACAATTAGTTCCTGTGTAATTCCACTAATACTTTAGCACAGAACTATAATCTTTGGGTTTTTTTCATGTAGAACTCAGTAGAATCAAATTTCAGAGGAAAACACTCATCAAATCTATGATTAAGTCCATTAAAATCTCACTTACTAAGGTTTACTTGGTCCATTATTCTCAAAATCTACAAAAACGTAGTTATATAATATTGGCTGGTTTAATTCCTAAATATGAGCATTTCTTTTCTGAAATTTAATTCAACACACTTCAAGCAGGCTGCAGTGAATTTCAGCCCTTATGAGGACACATTTTCGTCTAGAGTAAAAGCTGTTACCTTTTTTTCATTTTCAAATTCCTCATGTTTTAAAAAGTTAGGTGTGATTACAAGCACATGTGTTACTCAAGGGCAAACAGGGGAGGTTTTGCACATTCTCAGATGGACTGCAACCATCCCTATACTTCTGAAAAACTGAACAATAATGACTATGATCAATAGTGTATGAACACAGGTTTCTTGGCTTTTAACTTGATACCAAAATTCAATGAGATTAATCAAAAAGAGCCCAAGTTTGAAATTAGGAGGGAGTAAAAACACTACACTGCTAGACAGAGATGTGGTCAGTCCTACTCACATTAAATTTTGGTGGGAAACTAACTTCTTTCATCATGATTTCAGATTTGTTCTAAACACATGAGCAAATAAGTTTTACACCTAAAAGGAGTTCCTACCTCTAATGGACTGTAAAAGCACCAATACACTTATTAATTTAAATATTTAAATACTTGTTTACCCTCACTATAGCTAATACCTGTCTCAAATACAAGGTTCAACAGGTAAATGGAAATTCAGAGCTGCCAATGAGTGATTAGTAGTATGCAAGGTATGTTCTGGCAAAGTTTGTGTCTGTTTCTTTTTTTACCTAGCAGATACAGTGTCTTTAGGCAGTGATTGAAAGTCAGCATTTTCAACATAGTTGCTGCTGGAAAACAAGGTATCAATCACCCTCTACCTGTGAAAATACATTCTCTGAGTACCACATTTTTTTTACTACAGTTAAGGGAAGTGAATGTGTGCATTAAACATGGCACTTGTTTAACCAGCTTGGTGAGCCGTAGGAGGCAGGGCCAGCACACTGGATGCATGGATGGGAGACCTGTGACTCCTAGAACCCAGAGCAAACCTGGGCTGTTCTCCTGCTGGATTTCACAAGCAACACAAGCACAAATCCAGACTGTAGGCCGATGTCCTGTCTGGTTGAACGATCTATGTTATGGATTACTTTGTCATTAAAAAGGCTGATCACACAGACAGATCTCAAAGAGCACACACAGGCCTGTCTCTAATTCATTTTGCTTTAAGACATCTTCCTAGCTTTATTGTCTCTCCCCTACTTATTCTGCTAATAAAAAAAGAGTACAGTTATAAAACTACGGATTTACTTTCTTTTTCTGCCCAGTATTCCCTGTAGTATGGAAAACCCCCCAAATTTTAAGATACTTTTAATGTTATTTTAATAAAATGGTTTGTAAAATACACTTGTATTGCTCCCACTTCTAGTGTTTCAAGAATTCTATTTATGGCCACTCACCTCCTCAGGCATTTAAGCAAGATGAAGAATCTGGAGACATGAGACAGCATGTAAAACACTTTGATCCTTGTTTTTCTGCAGTAGGCTGGGAAATCCCCATGAATAATAAGGAAGGAAATCTAGGGGTTTCCCTGAAGATCAACAGGCTGCCTGAGCATCTTCTGAAGTACTTTGCAGCAGGAACACTAACAATTGAGCTGGGAATACCACAAGCAAGAGTGGTTTAGTGGATATGCTTAAGCTACACTTTTGCAGGAAATTAATAGTAACTAACACATAGCTCTTCAAGTAAGATGGTTCCTCTTTTCTTGCTTTGCACCACATCCAAGAAACAAGCATGACACAGAGAATACTTAAGTGTCTTTCAGTTTTGCATGTGACAAGCAAGTGGCTGGAACACAGCTGGACTAAACAGTTAAATAAACTATTTCTTCACTGGAAAAGAATTAGCACAGGGAGAAAAGTTATTTGCAAATTATGCACTAATTTACCAAAACTTGTCTAAGAAAAGAGCACAGGAAGATTTTTAAAACTTCACAACAGTTTGATTTTCAGCATGCATTCAATTTAGAAATGTTCTGCATTTATTATCCCTTTTCAAAACAAAACACTTTTAGGTTTGAAAATATTTTGGGCTTTTTTTGTAATTTGAAAATGGGACTTAATTTAAGAAGAATAGAAAAAAAGAAGAACCGGGTTAAGTAATCAGGAAATAAGGAATTGGTATTAGTAGGAATATGCAAAATATTTGGTTTTAGAAAGAAACCAAATAAATCTGGGGTAGTTCTTGGCTTGCTTTGCAGAAAATAGTTCTGTTTCAGTCAGACTTTATTTAATTTCTATTCCTCGTTCAATCAGCAGTTCTTCCCATTCAGTCAGCATGACAAAAGAGAATTAATCATCCAGCCCTAGCCGGAATAACTTTTCTAAATATGATTGAAATTATTTTGTCACACCCAAATGCAGGGATCCATATCCTGAAGAGGTGATAACTGATTTTGCTGTGTGTCCCTGACTTCAAGTGCCATGAGCGTGCCAGGAGTTCTGAACATACTTCAGGTGTCCACTGAAATGTCACACAGCCTCCACCACAAACATGTGCATCTGCATTTCAAACAAATGTTGTCTTTTGCCTTACTGAGCATTTAACTGAGGTTAAATGTTGCTGCGTAAGGGGAGGGAATTGTGTTGCCTCATGTTGCTGCCAGGCATACAGCACCTGCTTAGATCAGTAAGCACACCTACATGTTACAGACAAGCTGGCATTGAAAACAAGAACAGTTGAGAAAGCAAAGTATGGTATAATACAAAAGACTGTTTGTTATATGGCTATTTGAGGATTTGTGTGAGTAAATACTGACAACAGCAAAACCAATGCCATGGGTGAAAAAGAGTTCGATGTGTTTTACCCAGCTTCAACAACACTAAACAGAGGTCAAAGACAGAGGACACAACATTTCAGTCGTGAACAGAGGAATATTACAATACCTTCTTTTTCTAGTGCCTCCACCACTTAGATGAAGCTGCCTCAAAACAGTTCTAGTGGAAAATAAAGGGTACCTGGCTGGCCCATAATAACATGCACATGTGCAACAGCACATGTTCCAGTGTGGTTTGAGTGCAGCTTCTGAATCAGGATCCCCCAGTAAAGTAGATAGGCCTCATTTCTAGACTTAGGTGGAGTGTGAAACGCATGGAAAAGAGCCCACTTCTCAATCAGGTTGGTTTTGGGCAGCTCAGAACTGCAAACTCTGGTTTCTAATAACTTTCAGGTTAAAATGTACAAGAAACTGGCAGCCTGGGTTCTAGATGACCAGACATATCATGTAAGTGACCTCTAGCTCCCACTTTGGATGCCAAAATAATTCTTCTCAACCTATCACCAACTTTCAACTGCAAAGTCTTCCTTCTTTGCCTGGGGGAGTTGGTCACTGAAAATGAGGAGACAGTAAGGCAGAATCAGTAGCAACTTGAGGCCAAAGATATTCAAGAATAAAGAAGGTTTAATGTTCATTGAACATTTAAGTCAGGCTTTCTGGTTAACACTGCAAAACTTAGTGTTTCAGCACACAACAAAAAGGATGAAGTTTCACAGTTTTTAGATTAACACAAGAGAAAGCAGTCAATGGTTGTTAATCTAACGCACTGCAGGTAACTTTCCTGTATTTCATAATCTTATTTGTCATACTATGCTCCTAAAATGTCTTTAATGCATTATTTCTTTTATGTTATTTTCCCTTGAGTGTCTGTGTGTCTGAAGTTATCTTGAGGGAGGTGATCTGTATTTTACAAGTCTCTAGGCATTGTGGTCACTAACACCTAAATTAGTGACAAGATTTTAAACCTGCTAAAATATACTCAGTGATCTGTTGCACCAATTAACACAGCATTAATGGAAATACTATGTTATTGTGAGTCTTAGAATTTCATACATTATGGGGACATGTGCCAAATATTTTTGAACCGAGTGACTGATCTAACTAGAATAATTTTTATACACTTCAAGTCCTTCTCATAGATACCTTTCATACTTGTTTTTCACATGAACCATCTTCCACAAGAATTTACTGTCATTTACCAAGCAACCCACAATAAGGCACTTTCATAGTTACCGGAGTGTATAATAATTTCTCTGTGACCCGTTTGCTCTCTCACACAACCTTTCAGATCCTGCTTTACAGGGGATTTGCTCCATGATTTCAAGGCGTATACATCCATATGTGCAGAAGAAAGCTTGCCTTGATGATGTTGTTGGGCTTCCTCAATATGGAGGAATTCAGGGCTCAGAGCCTTGTTATCTTACACTATACACCGGGAATTTACAAAATAACCACAACAGACTCTGATTCATTTTTCTTTTGCTGAATTTCACATTCCTGTCACAGACACCTTAAAAGAACATTCTTAATCATAAAGCAAACTGATTTCCACTGAGACATCCAGGACGCAATAGGAAACTTAACTCTTTGCATTGCTTCACATTGACTGTGTTGACTTGGTTTTGCTCCTCACACTTTGTGATTGCACTTTGCTGAAAAGCCTTGCTTCCTTTCTGTACTTTTACAGAGTGCACATGGTGCTGTCTCTGCTCACCTTTCTGGGCATTGTGTGTCTCATGCCATACTTTACTGCAAGCTCTGCTCTTGTTCTGTCCAACGCACAAATGAGCAAGTTGGAGATGGCCTTTTACTGAGGAAGACTGGTGCTTTGGGAAAGCTGATGGAAAGCCTGGAGAAACAGTTCATTTGGAGGAAGGGAGGGATATGTTCTGCTGTGGAAACTGGTCAGACACCTCGGAAGAAGTGTGGGAAAAGACAAGGAAAGGATTTAATGAACTCTTGAATTTGGTATGTCTAGTAAAAAGAAAGATTTGAAGGTCATGATCCAAATCCAAGTCAGAGATATTCATGGCCCTGGCAGTAGAAAGACTTTCTCTGTTTAACAAAAATGCAAGGGCCTGGGAGGGGGCCTTAAAAGAGATATTTGGAGGACCATGACCAAAGATGGATTAAAGATTACTCTATGAATGAAGCTGAACGGCTATAAGAAGGAGTTCAGCAAAGGCTGAAATAATTTTTCATTGAAGTTTTGCTTTGGTTATTGACAGGAGCATCAGACATTCTTCTTGTAGGAGGCAATCACATACATAAATATATAAACCCTGTAGGAAATCTGCCTTCTTTGGGATTCCTTCAAAATTAGTTGGATTTTGGTGCTCCTACCTGCAGTTAATTTTTAAAAACATAAGAAATTTTGATTGCAGCAAAACTTGTCATCTGCAAGGCATGTTGAGAAAAGCACTTTTACTGGTAGGAGGAATCTCACTAGGAAGGAAATCCTCCAAAAGAATGTGTAGTGGTTTGGTTCAAAATATCTATTACCTCCTTTTTTTTTTTTTTCTGTGAGATAAGAATTAGGAGAAAGCAAAGCAGGCACAAAATTTAAAAGAATATAAAGAAGTTTATTAACAGACCTAAAAGAAAGAAAAAAAATTAGACTAAACCTTCAGAACACTTCTCTTACCCCCACCTTTCTCCCTTCTCCCACTGACAACGTAAAAAGACAACCCTTGAGATTTTCAGTCAGTTTACCATCTCTATAATAATCTTTCTTCAGTTCACTTAGGGAGAGGAGTCTCTCTTGCTCATGCTATGGAGACATCTCCACAAGAAACAGTTCTCTCATGGCTTCAATGTCACAGCCAGACAGCTACCCAGGATGGTTCTCTGCTCGCATGTGAGAGTCCCTTCCCTTGTCTTACAGCTTTCCCCACAACTGCTTTCAAGGGTTCAATCTTGAGCTAATGGGGTACCATTTTAAGGATGAGCTGTCCACAAGCAAAGGTTCTCTTCACCTATCTCTGGGAGCTTCTTCATCTCTAGGAACAGAGGTCTTCTTCTTCCCTGGGAACAAGGGTCTTCATTACTTTCATCTCTCTCTGTTCAATCTTATCATCAAATCACAGCTACTTCAACATTTGCTCATTTCAGCACAGGTACTTTTGCTCACAGCTGCAATTTGAACGCTCCACCCCCCCATGCTTTCATGAAATTACAACAGGTACTCTGATGTATCATAGCCCATCACCATAGCTTTACAACAGAATTTCAGCTTCTAGGTTTGAAGCTTCTTCCTCTTTCTCCTGTCTCAGGATTTCAGCTCTTCCTTCTTCACTGACTTTGGTGTCTTTATGGCGTTTTCTTCACGTGCCTTCACCTTTCCTTTTCCTCCGACTTGGGAGAGGATTGATGTCTGCAGGCGTCATCTGTTCTGGAGGGAGCTTACAGCCCTACAAGGGTTAATGTCACCCGGCCCCGCAGCTGGAATTCCCTTATCGCTGTTGGTCACCTGCTCTTTGCCGGGCAGCGGCCTGAGGTGAATTTCGGCCGCACTGGAGGGGTGAGGGCCGGCCTGGCCGAGCCGCGCCGCGGGGCCGCCCGCACGGAGCAGGGCCGCGGTGGAGCAGGGCCCCGTGGCTCCGGGGTGGCTGTGTCCCGGCCAGCCCGGCCCGCACTGAGGGGCTGCAGCTGAGATCTCAGCCAAGCCGTGACGCGGGCCCCCAGTTACCTGTCTGAAAGCCAGAAGCAAGAGAGCTTTCCCGGGCTTTGTTCGTTCTTAAATGTGGATCACAGAGGTGTGTCAAGCTTCTCAAGTGGCTTAACAAAGTTGCCAATATTCAAACTGGCCAACTGATTGGTTCTGTCAGGTCTAGAGGAAGCTGTAAGCACCTCTTTGCAAAAGAATCGCTTCCGTGGCTGATGGAGCGAGCCCTCCTTAACTAAAAACCCAAACTATGCTAAACCATGACAAAACGGGACAGAGTATGGTGTACATAAAAGTGACTATATTATAACTACCGTAAAATGTAGTGTATTGTCCTTCTAAACTCCTTCTAAACACAGGGTATCTCCAGAAGCTCTGCATCAGATGTCAATTGGTACAAACTTTCAATTGCTACCAATAAAACCCTAAATGGTGAGTTGCACCACTTTAATAGCAACACAAGGCTTGTGTAATCGTGCCATCCACTACAAACACCTTTTGTGTTTTAAGTTATCTTGCTTGTAAGGAAGGAGAAACCTTGGAGTCAAATCTCATTTGCCTAATTTCAGCAATACACCTGATGTCTGTAACTTGTGTTTTAAAGTTTTCCGCTAGGAGAAAACCTACAGAATGGAAGTATATCCTCCATGAATATTATTTCTGAGTGGAATAAGGAGTCATAAAAATGTCAGTCAGGTAGAGGTGTGGAAAAAAGGATCCCACCAACATACGTCAGCTGTTTGGGGGGTCCAGAGGTTGAGTAGTTCTCACTAATCTTTGAAACTGTCAACACCAAGGCCAGTTTTGATAAAACACCATGACTTATTGCAATATTTATTGAACCTTAATCAAACACACATGCAGACTCAAATCAGCACACAAACAGGTTTTCTAATTCTTCTGAGGTATTCTGGTATTTAATTTCCTACAATGAAACAAGTTCCATGTAGTGATGAAAACACCAGTTATGCTTCTCTCCTGACTTCACTCAATACTGGAAAGGGAATGTAAGAGAATACTTTATGCAAAATAGGAAGGGACTCGGTGGTTTGTGATTCAGAATTAATTGCATAGCAATAAGATATGACAAGATCAGACACAGTTGTTTATATCCATATCCAAGACCTTTATTTTCTAGGGCTGCTATTTAGCTTATAACTTCAAACTTCTCTAAAATCTACAACAGCTTGCAAATCACTTCATACCAAATTCCTCACCAGTATATGTGATGCAGGTGATTAACCTTGGCACAATATTTCCAAATAGTTTATAAGATTGCAAAAGTGAGTCTTATATGTTTGGAAGAAATATTTCCAAATAGTTTATAAGATTGCAAAAGTGAGTCTTATATGTTTGGAAGAAAAATTAACAGCTAAGCCACTGCAAATGTTGACATACATTTTGAGTACACCAGTCTCTGTGTGGGAAATCAGGTGTTGAGTTACATTTTCGAATGTTAATGAAGAAGACTAATAGAGCACGTGACCAGTTTTCTGTGTAGGTCTTGGGAGTTTTATGGAGAGCCCCTATCAAATTTAAGAATGCATCAATATCCTGTAAATAACTGTTCAGTCCCCTGTAATGGAATCCCAGTTACACAAGATCCTGGGTTAAACAGAGTTCATTTGCATTCTCCTGGGTAACACTTCATACAAATTTTTGCCTTTTTCCAGATCACCCGTCTTTTAAGTTTTGCTTCCCTAAATTGCTGGGTTCAGAATTAAACACAGCCCAAATGAAAATTAAAGGGTAGTCTGTCATTTTTACCTCATCTGAGAAGAATTTCACCAACTGTATCTAACTTTGTTATTACCAGTATTTTACTGGCTGCAACTCTCTTCTTCATGTAATTCTATTTAACCAAAGACTTTGGATGTCACCCAGATGTTCACATAAATTATATTACTCGAGACTGACCTCACTGATGTCCTGTAGCCATAAAAAGACTTAGCAGTCCTTTATAACCCTGAATCTCTAATCATATTTTCTAGAAGTGATGTGCATTCTTATTGCTATTGATAAAGTGGCTGTCAAGATAAAGGTCATGTGGAGAATAAGCTTCTTCGAAGGCACAAAACACAAAGAAAAGCAGTTACAACTTCAAACTACAACACACTTTACTACACTGGGCAGACTATTGATCTTATTCATACAGTAAGAGACTCCTACTTAAATAATATATTATAGTGGCCATTTAAATGCCATGGGCTTGGTTGCTTTTGTCACCTGTATAGGTGCAGTCCACAACCACTGCAACACTGCTGTGGTCATCAGCTTATTCACAGAGTTATTGTTGATGCTCGTGAGCCTGTGTGCCTGGGTAGGAGATGAGAGGTGGCATGCACACATTCTTCAGTGAAACAGCAACTCAACTGCTATTCATAAATGATCCTTTTAAATACAGAAAAGAATGCTAAGGACATCAGTTCAAGTTCAGCCTACAGACTCTGTAAATCGTTCTTCAAATATTATACGTCTTCCATGTGTTCCAGACACTTCCTAGAATTTGGATTTTCTCTAAATTATTATTAGAAGGCCTCCTGTGGGATTAAAGATCTTTGGAAAGGTTATGAGACCTTTATTTTTCTAAGTAAACTCACATACCACAGTTCTCCTACATGTTGTTCAGCTTCAGAAGCTTGCTGAACTAGTCAGCAATGATTAGTTCTATGGGATTATTTTATGCCTCTTTTTTTCCTCTTCCAGGAAAAGAAGAGTTTTCTCAAGGGTACTTCTGTTGCTTCAATGAGCCCCTCAGGCAAATACATCCCAAATATGTCAGTAAGAGCATTCTCTTAATGCTCTTTTGCAAAATAGTTTAGTAAAAATTTGGAGATCCCACAGAGTGGTAACTTCACTCTGGATGTAACAGGAGATTGAAAAAGACCTAAATTTTTAGTTCTTCATCCCATTTGAACACTTTGTTAATGTTTTCTGTCATAGCAATACAACACAATGACAGGATCCTGATTTTAGCAGAGTATAAAGACAAACAAAATTGCTGAGAACCATCTTGAGAAAGCATAACAAGATATCCACATCACTTTGGGGAAACATATTTGGTTTAGTCCATTGTGTGTCACTGGGGCACTAACAGAAGGTCATAACAATGGACACCTTTCCCATCAGATACTGGAGATAAGATGCACCTTGACAGCTACTGAAGAGTGCACACATCTGCACATTGCTTCAGGAATTAGACCAACACCCAGGATGATTCCCTTGTTTCAAGGAGTGTAATTTTCTAAATCTTAATTTCTTCAGCTCATAAGCAGAGCCCCCATTTATCAATCAGTAGCATTTCTGAAAAGTGATACATGTCTCTGAAGCCAAACTAGAGATCACACTCACAAGATCTCCACACACAACATTAAGCCAAGAGGAGAAATTAGGAAAAAAAAGCCATTAGTAGACATTTCCTATGAAATAACGAACTTCTTTATCATTTTATTTCCAAACTGCTACTTTTTCATAGTGTCTGATAATCACAGAGAACTTTTCTCCTCTCAGGATACACAAACCACAGGATTCCGATGACTCACACCAAAAGAGCTTTCAAACACATGGAGGACGGAAGGGCACGCTGTTTCTGCATTAAAGCTTCCTGCCAAAGCCCCAGACTAAGCATACATGAATATATTTGGACAAAGTTTTAGCAACAATGGTAAGTTCACCTCACTGTAACTGTTCCGGTGAGACAATCTTGTCCATTTTATGAACTGTCTGATTGCATCCTGTTTGACACTTCCTTTTTGACAATCACAGGTAAAGCAAAAATACTTGTGAAGCTGTTGTTTGCACAGAAAGGTGCAATATTGACTTTTTAATGCAAGGATATAATATCTCTCTTTACTGATGATCAGCAGAAAAGGTGATTGGGCTGAAATCTCAAGAGTTCTTTGGATGGGACCTGTAATGAATTATATCTTAAAATATTTTACTTTTATCTCAATAAGCTCCTTACTGATCAAGCTCTTGGTCTAACATCAACAGTATATTGAATATTAAAGTGAAGTTCTCTTTTCTTGGAACTCTAAAGATATATCCTTCAGCTGAGGCAGCACCTCTCCTCCAAAGGAGAAATATTCAGCCCAATCCTCTGTAGAGTATAGGAGTCCTTATAGGAAAACTTCAAAGGAAAGGGGTCTGAAAGGGGAGGCTAAATATACACAGGTTGAAAGTGCAGTCTGATGCTGCTGCTGTCAGTAAAGCTATCTGGCCTTTTCACAGAGCTTCTCTGGAGACATGCCAAGGCATTCACCTGCTGTTTAACACCTAGCTAACCCTGCAGGGGAAATAATGAAGCCTATTCAGCCATATGTTTCTCAAAGCAAAGGCTGAATAGTCCTAAATATCCTGTTTAGCTGAAGTTACGTAATTTCTCAGACCATGGCTTGGACTTCGATGCAAAAGAAAACGGAGCAGGTAAGTGTGAATGATTTGCAAAGCAATCAATTTCAGATTCTGACGAACACCAGGGGCCAGTGAAAGACCTGCATTCTCAAATTCATAAACTAGTTGATGTCCTTTGTGAGAGCAAATGCCTGCCGTGAAGGAAAAGTGTGAATGAGCCACAGAAAACTTTGAGCTGCTGAGTTGATCTCAGAAGTGCAAAGCAAGACCAATGCACTTACAGAGCACCTCAAGTTTTGCTACCTGAATTTCAGCCTCCGCAGTTGAAAGTGCAGAGCTTCCAGTAATTTGAAGTTAATTTGTGTATGCTATGGTCCCCAGATCCCAGGTACCAGCTCCTTACTGACTGCAGCTCCGTTACTGAGGACAGAGGTAGGTGCTAGAGCAACCAGATTGCACCTCTCATATTGATAGAATTACATAATAGGAATAGAGCATTTGGGAACCCAAGCAACAGGGGTTGGTGATTTGTGCAGTAGGATGATATGTATTTGTTGGCAACCTCTGTGTGACTGACAGGAAAACTGTGGAAATAGAATATGAGGATTGCAAGGGTACAATGAGGACAAGAAGCAGGAGGTCTTACACTTCAGGAGGATTATAACCATCTTTATCCACCCAATTCACCCATTATTCTTGACGTGTGGAAAGCAGGTAACAAGCAGTGGTGGCAAAAATGTCAAACATGATGTAAGTATCAAGTAAGTTTTCCTTGGGTCCACCCCAGGCAGGTATCCAATGCTCTTGTTAACCACTTGGATGATGGAAGAGTTGAAGATGTTTATTACACCGTCAGTGTTAGATGAGCTGCAAGGTTAGATGTGCTAGAAAGCAAGGTTAGAGTAGTTTTTGAACATTAAAGAAGAGGTCTGGAAACACTGGGTTCAGTTTTCAGTGGTGAAAAATGCAAAATTCTAGACAAAAAATGGCAGTCAAATAATACAAACGCAGGGTAGGAAGTGATGGGCAATTGTAGCTCTGCAGAAGGGCATCTGCAGGGATGTGGTTTTGAAACCAAAGAGGTCCCAGTGGCACATGTGATCAGGTGGCTAAGTTGAGACCTAGGAAGAAATTGCTTGTGCTCCACTGATATATCTTCAAATAATTTTTGTGCTCAGTTTTAGGCATCCTGACTTAAGAAGGGTGAAATATACATACAATTACATACATTACAACTGGAGATCCGTAAGAGAAGAAAGAGAATGAGGATGATCAGAAGGCTAGAAAATAAAGCTGATAAAGAAAAACAGAGAGATGTAGAGTAATCTGCTTGAGAGAGGATTAAAGGGAAGCTTGGAAAACAGTAGGAGTGACAAGTTATGGGAACCTGCTCTAAGGGACACGAAGATCAGACAGTTCTGGATGTCTCAGGTCACCCAGGGAATCTGGAAAGTCTCTCCACCAAAACTTCATTGTAAACATGGCCAACAAATAATCCTCACTAATAACTGTAATGGGGAAGAAGATGACCATGACTTGTGTCTGAACCTTCTAGATCTTCCAAAATATCACATGGGCACCACACAGTAGAGAAACAGTGTCAAAGTTTTTAATACTACTGGAAGGATTGAGGGGATTAAATAAACAAAAAGATGCAAGGGTATCTTAATTTGGTCAGTCTTGAAGGCCGTGTGTCTAGACCCTCATCCAAAATTAGGGCCTTAAAAAACCACCAAAAATCTATTTTAGTGAGAAGAGCTTAGTTTTAATGGAAATAAAATCAGAACAGTTCACTTTCTTAATTGGGAAAACTCTCAGCAACTAATTCAGACAGTCTGGAAATAGAAAGGTTGATACTAATTTCTTCCCCAGCCCACTATATCTCTGCAGGCTGATCCTCATGTCCATGGCCGGTTGCAGCCAATGCATTGACTTTTTGAGTAGCAGTGGACTTTTCCCAGTAGTCTCTAGTAAATTTGCCCTTTATTTCCAACCCTCTGATGTTTGGATGTCTGATCTCTCCCTAGGCAACAGTAGCCTAAGGTCCTTTTCTTTCTAGAGGGTCGAAGCCAACCTCTTCACTTTTTAAAGGAACATAATATATCACTGTAAGAATCCAAGCAACACAAACACCATCCATCACACCTTCATGGTGGAAAGAATGCCAAATTAAGATGATGGTAAACAAGAACAAAGAATTTCTACAGTGTAAGGCCAAAAGGAATCACTCCTGGCATCTGGATAGCCTCTTAAATAACACAGATCACCAAATTTCTCTGAAATATTTTTTGTCTGACAAAAGCACTTTTCTCTTTTAAATACCTAAATTCCAAATTAAAACTTTCAGCTGAAAAACCTGTCTCATTTTTTGAAATTTTTGTTTCAATGGTTAGTTAGCCTTGCTGCTGAAAATCTGCAATTTATTTCCAATCTTCACTTGTTGTTCTCTGGTTCCTGTGATATTTTCATCTGCCGGGCTTAAGAGACAAAGACGTGCTCACTCTGTGAGTCCTGACACTCTGGGACCAGATCATCTCCTAACTTCCTCTTTGGTAAGCCAACTATTTTGAGATGCCTAGTGTGGCACGTATTTTTGAACTCATTACTCATCCCTGTGGCTCTGCCATGAACCCTTTGTACTTTACCAAAATCTGTAACAGCACTGCAGAAATAGTTGCACTGGTGGCATATATTAAATAAGGGGGAAAAAAAGAAAGCTTCATTTCAACTTAATACTTCCCAATACATTTCTTAGGCTGTTTTGCTACTGGCATTACAGGAGGAACTTGCTTACACACCACCCATAAATATCTTGTCACTGGTTCCTATTTAGTCTCTGTTGCCTACTTTCTCACCCTGAGCTAACATACACTGTTGCACTTATCTAAATATTTAGATCTGATTGCAAAATCCACAATGCAATCTCCTCACAGTTCAGCAACTCTCCAATATTTGTCTTATGAAGGATTTAGAGTCTAGCCATTTTATTTATCCTTTTCTTAAGTAACTGGCAAAGTGTCAAATGTGTTAGATTTAAGCTTAACGGAATGGAAATGGGAAAAGCATTTCAATACTTGCTTCACAATGTATAAAACTATGATAACTTTCAATTTGCATGTTTCTGAATTTTCATCTTTTGTTTCTGGCAAGTTTTTGTGTTTGCAGATCTCTTCATGTATACCTCTATATACAAGGAGATAGCCCAAAATATTTTGATTGATCCTTTTGACAGAAATAATAAGGGTTTTTTGTCAAAGTCACACTTCAAAACAGGGCCCATATTGGTAGGATTTTGCAAGTGTTTTCTTTTGGTAGTGTCAAAACTTTCTAGTGACATTTTAATAAAGGAGACTGATTTTTCAGTTCAAGCAGTTTTCAATGCTTATTTAGGATAAGTTTAGAAAACTTAAAACAGCTTAAAGCAGAATAAAAATATTTTAATCTCAGAAAGGCTTCAAGATTCATTAAAAAGCCAATCAATCAAAGGAGCTTGCAAAATGTTTATTCCTGCAGGGTATTTCAAACTTTGGATTTTTTCTTGATTTCATTCTTCTTTGAAACAGACTATAGTTGTCAGATTTCCTAGGACACAAAAAATACTGTGCCCAGCCAACACTTATATTTGAACCTCAGGCAGTTTTCAAAGTGCTGTGGGCAGGTCACAAGGACAACAAGCCCCCAGATACTGCAAAACAGGAAGGAATTGTAAAACATGGCAGCAAAACAATGACTCATGCGGATGCCAAGCATTTGGGATGGTGTGATTCACAGGCCTTATCGTGCCTGCTTGCAGAACAGCACCGTCTCACCAGGGCAGAGGAGCTCAGCCAGCTGAGCACTTCCAGTTGCAAACAGGACACATCCGCTAGCAGCAATTGTGAGTAACTCTCACAAAAGGAAAGCTCCATTGAGTGTGCAGTGCTTAGCCCTGTGAAACCTGCACCTCCACTCCCACCCTGTCTCCCTGGGGAGCCTTTCTGGCACCTTGCAGAGACACTGTCCCACAGATCAGTTCTGCTCTCTCAACACCAGGTGGTATGAAGATCCCACTGGATCCTTTTCCTCTTTCTTGCCTGAAGGATGCCTGTACAGCCCTTAACTAGCTCACCTAAACCAAAGTAAACTTGACAGATATTTTTTTCATCCACAGGCCCATCAGTCTTTCCCTTTCACATCTGCAGCCAGCGTTTTGCATGGATGAACAAGAAAGCCAAGGGGCATGGTCTAGATGGGAAAATCTGAACTGCTCCCATCATTGTGTGTACTTTCTGTTATCTCCAGAATAACTGACGGGGCTTTTTTAAATTTAGTTTTGCCTTTCTTATTTCAGGCTCCCTTTTCCACACCACAGAGACACCACAATCATTTCTAAGTCTTCCCACATATTCTCCCTTTCATCAAAACAGGAGATCTGGGTTCCTTCCTGTTCCTCCTTGAGTTTTTCAGCACAGACATCAGGTCCCCAGAGCAAAAGACAATCATTGCCAAGGAGCAGTGAGGCAGAGGGGGTTTGGTAAGACAATTCCTAGAGCAGAGCACATCTTCATAGGGTTTGCAGAGCTCAGTGCTGGGTGTGGAGTACATGCTGTTATCAGCAAGGGGCAGGGAAAACAGTGGTCTTTTACAGACCATGTTACCAAGTTCAGTGCTGATGAGGAAGTGTGTGGGTGTCAAGGGATAGCAAAAAGTTCCTCTTTTCACAGTTGGTCAATCCCACCAGCCTCATGAGACGTAACTGCCCCATTGATTTCATATTTACCACAGAATACCTACTTGGTGCAATACTGCTCAGTGCCAACACTTCTCCTTCAAAGTTCTTCTCATCAGACCCCAAATACTTCATCTGAAAATTTTAAGTCCACAACACACCTAGGTAGCCATACCTGCTAATTTTTTTTTTTTTTTTTTTTTTTTTTTTTTTTTTTGAGTGGAAATACGATTTCTTGTGTTTGCCACTGTCTTCAAACTGCTTCCTTCTCCTTCTTTCATGTTCCTGTGCCCGCAGAAATCTGTGACAATGTATTATCTGTGACACATTAGTATTGTCACCTGCTGGAAGTAATTTCAAAAAATTATGCAACTGGCAGCTCCATGAACTATTGCACCAGATACAAGCAACAGGCCTAGAGACCCTCTTCTGAGACCCTCCCCTGTGTATCGCTGCAAATTGTTTGTCTTCTGATGCATACTTTTTCAGCTCAAAGAAAAAAGTAATCCTGAAGTAAATAACTAAAGCTCACTGTCAGACCATACACATCTCTACATATGCAAATAATTGCTAAAAGTTAACAATATTTGCGAAGTCTAAAAAGAACCATCTTTCACATAATTATATCTTTCAAGCATCTTTAGAGACTGTCTTCTTCTTTTCTTCCTGTAAACGCTTTGCATTAATCCAAATGTTTAGATGTTGGCAATGACTGAAACTTCCCCAAATGTGAAGCTTTTCTTTAGGAAGACAAAATTACTGATTCAGATAAATTTTGGAACAATAGATTAGGTCAAGACTCAGACCACACTTGCAAAACTGACTTTCTAAATCTTCTGGTGGAACAAGAAAATAATGCAATAAGAGGTATTAAAGTAAAATTAAGGAAATATCTATAAAAACAATGCATTTCCATTACGTTAAGTTTGGCTGATCATCTGACTCCCTTTTCCATGAATAGATGGGCCCATGGGTGTGGTAAGTGATCACTTCCAAGGAAACAGCCCATGCATTTCAGAACACAGGTAGTTTCAGAAGCATTACAGATTAATTTGGGGCCTACTCCTTGCCTCTCACTGTAAGACTCAAAGAATGACCTTAATTCAGGCACAAAGGAAACCAAGGACAAATGCCAAAAAACATCCTGTTAATTCACATAGGTTGTAGTTAGAGATGGGTCTAGCTTCTTGAGGCCTTTTTTTGATTTTACAAATACAAATACACCTCAGAGCAATAAATATTGGAATATGTTGGTTGTTTTGACAGCAAAACAAAAGCAAAAGTCAGCAAAATTTATTAAAAAGCATTATCCCTGAAATTTCCAGATGAAAACAAACATCTGTCTTTCTTGGCAATTTGTGCTGAGACTTATTCTCATTATGTAAGTATATTAAATTGTTAACTATTTGTAACCACTGTGTGGCCTCTAGAAAACACAGGTATAAGAAGCCCTTGGGGATTAATAGGTGCTTAGATTGGCACAAAACCAGTACAACAGCATCAGGATCTCTACTAATCTGTATCAGATTCACTTCTGGACTGCACAGTATTTTACGCTATCTCACTTGCTCTTCTGATCAGACAAGGTATCTTCAAGCAATATTTTTAAACTTGACCATGTCTAGGATGTAGCATGGTAGCCTCTGACTCAAACTGCATTTTCCTTACAAAATCAAGATTTACCAGTAGTTGAGGATGAATGGGCTCACTGAGAAAGGATTTTTGTAAAAAACAAGCATAAAGAATCCCAGTCTGGTAATTGGCTCATCATACTCTGCATCAGGCTTTCCACAACCCCTAGACTCCTGACTAGACCTAACTTCTCCCTCAGTATTTGCACTCTGTATGAAAATCTGCCTCACCTTCTTCTAATCAATTCTCTCATCAATCTCCATCACTGCTTTGAAACTATAGTGTCTCATCCCACCATGGAGAGGGGCAGGAGATGGAGATGTGGTGGGAGCTGTTTATCCAGGCATAGTTTCCAATATCTGTGTGCCTGTTGCTGGTACAGTGATGGGTGTGCTGCCCTGTGGCCAAGAGACACAGACCTTCCCCTTAGCATCCACTTCACACTGCACCTGAGATTTTGTAGATTGAGCTTTGTTGAATTTGCAAGGTTAGCCTGCCTGAAATGATCTCTCAGAAATCAGTTTTCTGTTTAAGACCCTGGAGTAAATGACAGTCATTATAATTAGTAACCACAATAACCGCTTCCCTGACTAACCATCCACAGAAAAATGTATATGTCAAACACCTGCCTGTTTCTAGCTGCTGAAATAGATGGAGTGCTCTTCCTTACCACTGTGGATTCTCAGAAGAGTTGTTCATTGTACTACTACACAATGGGTGTGTCATCTCAAACATCTGTGTTTGGGGAGAAAAAGGCATATGTTGAGCTGAGTTCAGCTCTCTTCTGCCAACTGGCTTTTCTGGGATGAAACTCAGAGTTGAATATAGATCTGGATAGGCACAAAGAAAATCAAGAACAAGTCAAGACATGTCAGCAATACACAGAATTTCTGTGACTGGAACACTTGTGTGACCAGGCAGCGAGTACAGCAGCTCTCTAGCTAGCTCTCACACTGAATAGAAAGTATGCCCTATTCAAATTTAATTCATTCAGACAAATGCATTGTTGCACTCAGTGTATCTCATGGGTGTAGTTTTTATTACATTAGGAAACAATATTGTACATGCTTTTTTCCTCTTCCTATGTTTTGGATTTACAACCTATTTTGGATTTAAAGAGGGTCCTGGGATTTTTCTTCCTGTTACTCACTATAATTAAATAGTGTTTATGTACTTCTGAGTGGAAAGCTTTCAAAATTATTTTTTCCTATCATTATCAATCATTAGTTTTTTTGTTTTTTTTTCTTTCATGACTCAGTCCTTTCTTTGCAAACATCTTGTTGCTCCTTCCTAGCTTGCATGATAGGCTAAACTTTCACACCAAAACTTTTGGCACTCACTCTTTATAGCTTGTTTTTTTTATTTTCCCTGTGCAAATGCCTTTTCCTTGGCCCAAAAAGTCAGTTCTGTCAGCCTGTAGATTCTACCCATAAGCACCTCTGACCTCTGACTTAGTCTCTGTTCCAGGCAGAAATTTTGTTTCCTATTTCATCTTCTCAAATGTCTGATATACTTCTCAACTGTTGTTAGTATAATTACCCCCTTCCATATCATATATTATATCTCTGGTTTATTTTGGTCTGAATATATAAGCCATTGCTTCCTTTGTCCTCTTTTCATTTAGTCCATTGACCTCCATCCCCTCTCAGCTGTTGGGGCCTAAAGTCTTAATCTGAGTACTGTTAATAAAGAGTAAATACAAACAGCTCAGGTTATTTGACTCTCAAACTCAAGCCTGCATGCATTTTGCTTAGGTGTTGTTAGACCCTATTAATTTTGAAAAAGGCCCATGTGATGAAAAGTGTAGGCAACCTCAGCAGTACAGAATTTTTGCTTAGATCATTCAGTCATTAAATATTTAAATTTCCTGATTTGTATGATCTTTTTCTCCTGTTTTAAAAAAGAATGTAAGACTGGGGATCATGATCCATGGAGTCTTCTTGCTTAAGTTCAGTGACCAGCATGAAAACATTGTTTAGTTACTAGGTAGGGGAAACATTTTTAACAGAAGAACACAAATTATTTGGCTGTTTATACTCATTCACAGAACTCTAAGTTCAACAGATGGGGAAGGGGCTTCCTTGAGATTTCAGACAACAGGACCCCAGTGAAAAGTATGATGTCAGAACAGAATCTTCAGTCCTTCCTAAAAGACCATGTGCCCAGAGACAGAATCAAGAAAACCCCAATCTTTCAGAAAGCAATAAAAGCTTTCTGAAGTCAGAGGTGGACAAAAACTCTTTATATATCATAAAGAAAAATATGTAGCAAAATTATCTAAAAATAAATGTTTTGTAAGCTAAATCACAGGATACCACTAAAAATCCCCAAACTATTCTCATTTCCCTTTTTACTGCCTGTTTGTAGGATCATTCCTTTACAATTTTTGAGGGCTTAGCAGATCTTTTGAATATATTGAATTTCCTCTCTCCCCCTGACTCTTTTTTTCCACTGAAACCTCTGGATACTTGTCTCTCAATAATGATACAAACGGATGTAGCCACCCACAGCCTTGCGGTCAGTCCTTCAGAGTCATTCTTGTCTTTTATGAATGCCTACATGTTATGAACCCTTTCCAATCCCATTTCCTAATTGACTGCAATGCCTGATTAGAGGGGCACTGCTAATATTAGCCAAGGAGAAATTATGAACATGCAAGCAGGAGAAAAACTGCAGTTGATACTAAAAATCAGAAGTTGCAATGTTGATAGCTGAAGTGCTAACAGGAGAACAAAAAGTTTTCCCTACGGATTTTCTATATGCAAATGTTTGTCTTATTTGGCCTTACATATCTCAGCTTCACATTGCTTAGGTTGGGTCACCTACCACTGGAAGATTTCATTAGTTCATCTAGTGGTAATGAAAATCCAATCTATTAATTAGTGATTAAAAATGTACTCTGTCCCACCAACACATATGGGAGCAGCAAGCTAAGCTTTTAGTGGCTTTGAGAGAGAGGCCCATCCACTTGAAACGAGTAAGTTCATAAAACTTGATAAATGAGTCATGGTCACTCGTTACATGCAGATTAATTTTGTACTTACTTCATTAATTGAAGACCATAAAGAGCTAGAAATGGCTTGGGGAAATGCATAGAGGCTGTCCTCCCAAACCACATAGTCCTTGGTCAAGGCCAAATATGGGCAGGCTGTGGTAGCATATGCTGATGTGATACCAGCGTGCTGCATAAATGCTGCTGCTGACACTGGGGTGATACTTCAAAAAGTAGAGGTGAGAGTGCCAGGTACTGTTTGCTGCCTCACTGAGCCACCAGTCACTCTTCACCTCAACATGATCTTGGCCTAGGCTCGTGCTATCAGAGTGGCAGAGTGCACACGCTCTCACCTCCAGAAGTTGCGCTTGAAAATTCCCAAATCTCTACAAAACAGAGGTCTCAGTTGCAGAGATTAAAGCTGAAAGCCTTGTGCATTTAGATAAAACAAGAATATCGAGTCAGTAAGTTTCTTACTATACAATGTTCACCTCAGAGTTCCCCAGACCACATCATGGATCCTCCTTTTGAACAAACAGGCTCTGCTTCAGCCCCTCAAGCCTCTGCCAGGTGAAACATAGCAAAAGGAAGACTCAAATGTCCTGCACTTCCCAGTTCACCAAGATCTGAACAAACTGGGTGCTTTGTAAGACATGAATACCTTTCATGAGCATATACAAAGACAGCTATTGTGGAAATTCCCCTATTTCTTGCCAGGAATTGCTGTGATCACACCACAGGCATTGCAAGTCTAGAGGATGAAATGTGTGCTAAAGTACTGTGGAAAATCCATGCCCTCTTACCCAAAGGCAGGATGATACTTAGCTGGCAGAGGGAAGGGTCAGGGCTGTGGCTGAAGGGTAGGTGTCTCTGCAGAAGCAGCAGCAGTAGGTATCTCTGCAGCATCCTCAAAAGACTGTCTATTCTAGATAAACAGACTTTACTGGAGTAAGGATGTTCTTAATGTTGAGAAAGCTGAGGAACAGCTTATGTGTTGTTCATGGGAAGTCATAAAAGCAAGTGGGAGAGTATTTGAACCAGGCACTTACAAAGGTACAGATGAAGCAGAGCTGGCAGGAATTCAGGTTGTGCATGGTTGATGCATAACCCCTGACTGCATGGTAATCATATTATTTGTGTTACAAAACCACATAGCAGTCATGGTTGGCATTAACTCACCATTGCTCTGGGTGTTAATACATATTGCCTGGATACTATGAAAGGAGATGATAGTACTGTTAATATATTCTTGTTGATGATCAAACACTTGCAAAAACCAAAGGGAACACAAGAAGTGTTTATTCAAATAAACTGCATAGTTTCACGTGTGCCATTCCTAACATTGGTAAGTTTCTATTTAAGACACTCAGAGGAGGAATTTCCTTTTTCTGTGTGAGAGTACCACAGCCAAAATAAAGGTCTGCAGATGCAGTATGAATTCAGATTTAGATGGCTCGCATCTACACTTTATGTGTAATCATTTCAGCAGAATGTCTCTACATACCTAGGACATTTCAAAGTATTATAAATAGTGTAACTGTAATATTAATTATTCTTTGCATGTAAATAATAAAAGTCTTAATTTGAGACAGTTTTCTATATGTTTTATTACATGCTGTGCAGTGTACTAGCACTGAAATCAGAAAAGATAACAGAAGTGAAATAGAGGCATTTATAAATTTTTTCCCACATGCCATGTGGCAAAGTTAATGCCATGTTTTGGTTATGTTTTCTGAAGTATCCTACTTCTTCATCTCCTTCTGCAGTGTTGATGTGCCAGTAGCATTCTGTATGAATGGCTTTGTCCTTAACTTCCATTATTTTGCTTTGATTTTATAGAAGGAAAGGGAATAGCCACCTTAAAGACTGTGGTTGTACAGGTGCACAGAACATCGATACTTACAGGTCATCAATTTTGTACCATTTCTCAGACCTGAAACACCTGAGGTGATAAAGACTCAGCATACTTTAAAAAGCTAAGAGGGGGTGTCCTGTTACGCAAGAACTAGTACTACTTTTATTTTGAACCTTTCTAATTTGTTCCTCATACCTTTAAAAATTATCTTCTCTCTCTGGCACTCTGAAATCCAATAATCTCTTTCTATTCAAACAACTTGAAATTCCAGGTTATTCATACACGCTGCGGCTTAGCTTCTGGATAATTTCAAATCGCTTGAACAATTAATTCCTCCAAGTACTCCAGATTAACTCCAACTTTCTGAAAAAGAACTCTTACTTCTAGAAGGGTTTCTTGTTTTTTGGGTTTTGGTGGGGTTTTTTTGGTTTGGGTTTTTTGTGGGTTTTTTTGGGTTTTTTTGTTCTTTTTTTTTTTGGTTGGTTGATTGGTTTTGGTTTTTTAAGTTAAAAGATACATCTATAAGAGAAGGGATACTCAGTTTGAAATGTGTTATCTTCTGCTTCCCCGCTGACAGACAGGGGTTTAACCACAGTTACTCATACTGTTACCTCCTGTGACTCTCCCCACTCTGGCCTGGAAAGAACTGCTGCAAACATGCTCCAACATGCCTTTCAACAGACCAAATCATCAACCTGAGCCGGTGGGAACATTGCACCTCCTCCAGCAGCAGCCTCCCTTTCCCAGGCACTCTTCCACACAACCCAAGCCCCACCCTAGCGCAGCAGAAGTCTTAGCTCTGGAGAGACCACTGCATTCCACAACCCCAGTGTGCTTCAAGAGGTGACAGCTGGGATTTCTCCCAATTAGAGGGTGCTGCCACCGCTCTTGGAGAAACCATAATGAGACCAAAGATGCAGCTTGCTTCCATGGGCAGTCATAGGAGGCTTAAAATTGGTCATTTGGAAAGAGTTGGCCTTCCCAAGAATGAATTGTCTTGGCTCTCCTGATCAGCTTTTAGTTTATGTAAAACAGGGCAATTCTCCAGAAGTAAAGCAGTGAGGTCTTAGAAAAAACTCAGGATCTGCAAGATGTTTTGAGTCACTTTTCTGGTTGCTTACTGCTGCTCTGTGTTTGTGCCTTTTTGTGCACTTACCAAGTAAATACCTCCTTTTTAAACTGGAAATCTCAAGAGATAAATAGTTTCTGTCTCCAAATCAAGTTTCCAACATAGAATACAAATTCCCAAACCTAGTTAGGACAAAAGGTCCTAAAAGTAAGAAAAACATTTAAAAGCAAAAATTTTGAAATTCAAAGTGTCATAATGAGTTTTGGTTTCATTTTGACCATAGACTTACTCTCAGTAGTAATCAATATCTAAATGATTGACCATAGACTTAATTCTAAATGATCTTTGAATTAAAATTATTTCAGAAATAAAAGTTAGAATTTTTTAAATTGTCAATTAAAAAGAAAATTAAATAATATTGACAGGAAAAATTTTCTTATAAATAATCTTTTCATATTGAAAGCTTTGATTAGAATATAGCTTTTTAGAAAGGATTATTCTCCTCAAAAAACATCAATCAGATCAATTTACCAATAAAATTAGACTTGAGAAAATGCACAGCGTAGACACTTTCACACTTCATAAGCAGTTTGAGTCTCCTTCTGACACAAATCTTTACTCTTGATGAAGAACTGGGACTTTTTCTTTATAGTGACTCAAAATAACACCCTCTGCTGTGGTCAAATAGGGACAACAGTATCTAACCATTTTGATCTCAATATTGGTGTCACTTACTCGAGCGTATTTTAAAAATCCCTTATTGAGGGAGTGGTGAGGAGAAAGAGAGATAGAAATGCTGGCTGTGGAAGTTCTCAGGATGAAAGTCTGAAGAATTTCCATGGGGTTTTGTTGTGAGGAAAACACATCTGAGCAGCACACTGTCAGTGGAATATATATATAGACCTATATTCCAGGACATGCCTGTCTTTAGTGTTGTTTTATATAAAACCAGGGAAATAGTCTTTAAAACTCTTATCTGCTTGTTTCTTGGTTATACTTATACATTCCTCTGTCACTAAGGACATATCACACAATTCACAATTAATCAGATGGAGAAAGATTAGGTAAACATTTCTATTTATTACAATAACCTTGAATTGCACTGAACTTTATGACAGATTAAATAATAAAAGGCACTGACCTTTGTCCTTTAACTCATCAAATTAGAGACTGCTTTTAAACCTATAACCAGTGCTTCCTGGAGAAATTTCTTTTTACCTCTGCACACCAGCAGGGCTGCCAAGCACTAGCTATCGGACCTCGCCCTGCGCTGCCAGCAGCACTGGTGCCTTGCAGGAATGCAGACTGTGGATAGGTAGTGGGGAAGTGTCAGGGGCTGACATTCTCAACCCCACTGCTGAGGACAAGCCAGAGCATTTGGGGATACATCTACTGGAGCAGGGCACACAAGGGAGTTTCAGTGAGAGAAGGGAAATTCCCAGTGTCAGGTCATCTGGCACTGAGCGTTGTTATCCATCGCTGGCCTCGTCCCAGGGTGTCGCTGCCCCGTGAGCTTTTTGCTCACACCACAAGCAGGCTGCTGGGAGCAAGCTGCTCACAGGGTGCACAGGGAGGGTGGAGAGAGCTGCGGCTACACAGCACATAGGGGGTCAGAGTGGTTATGGGGCCAGCTGGCCACGTAACATAAGATCATGACGTGTTTGGGTTTTTTACAGAAGCCAGAGAACTTCTTTACTTTGTCATGTGGTACAGAGTGGTAGAGGGCAAGGACACTGGGGAACTTTGCTGTTTATTTTGAAGGTGTGTATTAGGTTTTCCACAGCTGAGAGACATGCAGCTTAGTTTCTGTGGCCCCTTGGTTCTTGGTTTTTCTGTCTTTGAGTAAGCAGGAGAGGAGAGAGGAAGTCTAGGAATCATTCTCCCCTTCAGCTGTTTGATTTATAAAACTTCAGTTCCTGGTCCTCAAAGAGAGACTTGGTCAGGTCAAGCAGAGGCACACTGCCATCTACCCACACAGACTTCAATTGGTAGTTTTGGGTTTGGTTGGTTGGTTTTTTTTTTTGCATACACAGCAGTAACTGTTTTTATAGCCAGAGGAAAGAAAAGAGAAAGCAAACGGGCTGAGTAAAAGTTTATAAGATAGTGTCAAAAGACTTTTAAAAATTCAAATCCCAAAAATTCCACTCCCTTATTTTTAAGATTAAACAATTCATGTAAGTTACAGTAGCTCGTTTTTAACCATTAAAATGAAGCAGTACAATCAACTCTCCATAATACACATTGAAAGTCCTCTGCTCGATAACTGTAGAAGCACTGAAACTCCTGATAAACAAGTACCTGCTTTCAATGAGTCTTGAGTTCAGGCTCACTAGGAAGTAAAATTTCCCCTTACACAGGATGAAATAAGGAAATCATCAGTTACCTTAGCAACCCTTTAAAAAAAGCATGTGCACCTATCCAAAGGGCAACTAATCTAATTATAAATTACTGTAAAGGTTACGTGAACGACAGTAGCAAGAGGAAGCCACAATTCATTATTTTAGTCTATGGGAAACAGTATGGGAAACATTGTGCTCCTGCACAGGCTGTTCCACCGCCGTGCTCTGCAGACCATCTGCCAAGGGCTCCTACTTAACTCCCAGGACTGACCAAAATGCATCTACTGAAAAATCTGTCCTATGCTCACTGGGAGTCCAACGCTTTACCTCTCCTGGTTCACAAATTTTCTCACACCAGGGAGACTGGAGCCCAAAGCAGGCATTTTCTTGTTCAGTCCTGTATATTGCTCCTGGCACAAAATTTTCAAGAACACTCAAGCATTGTTCAGGGCTGCCTACCCCTAAAATCACCATCTGGCTTTTAAACATCCACATAGGTGATAGGCAGTGATATGTACTAATACCACAGCTACCATTTAATAGCACTTAACTTACAGGGTGGTCCTAACTAGCACTTTGTGACAGGTTGGGCATGTCGGACCAAGGAAAGTGTCCTGCCCACCAGCACTTTTCTGAAAACACCATGCGCTCCTCCTGAGCAATTTTACCCTCAATTTACCCCAAAGTCAGTGTGCGCTCTTTGGAGGTTGTGTGTCTTGGAGCAGAAGAGGTCTCACCACAAACTCCAGCTTTCATCTTTGCTACAAGTTTTACCAGAAAGATGAAGGCTTCACAAATGCCACTGTCCAAGTGGCGGAGAGCAGACATGGTGAAACAGTGGGGTTGATGGGAAAGAGAAAGAATGCCAGGTTTCATGGATAAATTCTCTGGCACAAGAAGTGATCTGTACCCTTTGGCAGGAACACAGTTTTAAAAAGCTGAAGCAGAAATTCATCTCATTGTTTTTAAGCATGATCCGTACTTAAGAGGAAGAAACACAGGAATTTACAGGTTGCATCTTCCTTAAACTGCTTCCTGTACTCATAAATTAATGCAAAAAATCCTTCCCTTGCCAGATTGTTTAAACCAGCAAAAAGTCACTGTGAAATGAGCTGTATATCTTCACTCAGTTTTTCAACCTGATATTCCTGAAAAATCATGAACACAAATTGTGACCCTAACAGAGGGGTGGTGGGCTTGAATGATGGCTTAGGTTTTATTTACAATGCCATGACCTTCTGTTTTTCTGGGACGGCATGGGTTGTGTGAACCACCCTTAATTTCGAAGGTGACAAAAGAGCCTGCCATTTCCTAAAGTGAACAGCAGCTGTGACCACCCCTCAACCTTGGGACCTCCACAGGGATCTCTATGCTGCTGAGCAGGGGGAGCATCCCAGCCACATCCCAGTGGGATGCTGGATGTACTCACCAGCCTCCACACACCCTGCTGTCCTCTAGAAGGAAATCCCAGAGGCTAAGAGTGACAATGCCTTTCCCATATTTAAATGCCTCCAGCTGTGTGCTGGCTGTGGGTTTCCTATTTTGAGTGTCACTTGAAATCTGTCCATGTATTGTCTTGGCACATATAACACAGACTGCCAGATTCGCTTCAGGAGATTGTGTTTGGGCTCAGGCTGGGAAAAAATTTTCTGGGAAATCATTGGAATCCTGCCAGGTCTGCTGTATTGCATAAGTATAGCCACGTGCAGCATTTGGTTATGTGGCGGTTTGGGCAAATTTGGAAAATATATCCCGAGACAGGTTAGAAGCTGTGAGAACATCTGTTGAAACGGAGAGATGACTTTCCATTTCCTTCACCTGGAAGTGAAATGTTTTCACCTGAGCAAAATGAAGGCTTGTGTGGTAGAGGTAGAACTTTGTGCTGATGTAGTAGAATTTTACATTGGTTTTCACAAGTGCTCACGGACAACAAGACATCATCCCATAAAATGCACTTCTGAGGAATGAAACTAAACAAGGCATAAAGGTAGTATGTTCATCTGTCTCCAGAAAAAGGCGGAAGCATGTGTTGGTAAGAGCCTAAAAAAGAAACCTGGACTGTGAAGGATCCGGTGATTCTCAGTTTCAGTGGCTTGGGAACTACTTCTTTCATTCATGTCCCACTCCTGGAAGGCAATTTTGACACTTCCACTTTGGGTTTCTGTAGCACCACAAAGACCATGCTGTTCCAAAAGCAGCCTCCCAAATGTCAGTGAAAGAGAGAGTGACAAACTCCTTGTGCAGCACAGGCAAGGATACCCCTGCCATTACTCCTGATCTCAGGATCATCCAAGTCATTAAAGGAAACTTTAGACTTTTCTGGCACCATCTGAACAAAGAGCTGCAAATAGTTTCTGTGAGCAGAGTATCAGCCTTGCTTCACCAAGATATTTATTATGCAACATAAAAAATGGGAAACGGAGGTGGGGGGAGTTGCAAGGTCACACAGGAAACGTGCAGCCCAGCTGGAAATAAAAACATTGGTCTCCTGACTACTGTGACCAACAAGCTCTTTCCTTTCTGCAACAACAAAGGCTACACTGAAAAATGTCTTTCGTTTCTCTGACAGGACAAGAGCATTTTATATGCAGAAACTTAAATGATTTATCATTGTTAACCTCATCATCATCATCATCATCACTATTCTGTTCTTTTAAGAAAGCTGTTCAGAAAGTGCTCAAAAGTGGAAAATTTTAGTTCTACATCATTTTCTCCCTGCCTTAAACTTCTGTGCAAATCAGTTGTTGGAGGTATTTTTCAGTATTTTTTGGTTGTACTTCAAACAGCCAGATCTCTATTCCTTTCAACTTGTTTTAATCCCATGCTCTGATCTCTCAATGTTAGCAGTAATTTAACTGATGGCCAGCAGGAGGGGAAACAGACCAATGTGTGATTCTCCACAAACAAAATACAGATAAAATGGTTTATGTGGAAAGATGGTATTAATGGGAGCCTGAGGTGGAATCACTCTTGCCAGCAGTTTTGCGTCAGACAGCTGTTTGAGCTTCAGGGGACTGCTGGTATGTCCACCATTCCTTCAAAGCACAGCGTGACCTGGTCTGCTCTGTGTGGCTGTCAGACCTGTTAGGCTGCACACACATCCTCCCCATGACCTCTCTGGGTTTGCAAAGTGCATGTTAAGGAGCAAATGCATAAAAGAGTCACCGCACCTCAAGACACAAGTTTTATTTTTCCTCTTCTTAAACCGACTTGGAGGTGCTATAATGCCTCAGGTAGCATGCCATAACTCCTGATTCCCTTCTGCCCAAGTAGTGTGAGATAAAAGGATCTGGGGGAGGAAAGCTGCAGGAAACTGCATGTTTTCAAGTGCAAAAAAGTCCCTTCGGAGCTGAAAGACTTGGGACTTTCACTGAGATTGGCACCCTTGGTTTTGCGTAGGTCGCTCTGATTCAACCATCAATGCCAGTGGTTGTACAATGTGCTACTGTACAGGAGCATATACAGCAAATTCCTTTAAAAGGGTGTGGACAGGCAACAGAGATGGAGGTTGCTTGTTTGTCTTGTTAGGCCTACAGAAGCTAGGGCCAAGTAAAACCCTGCAGAGGCACAGAGATCCCTCACCTTTTCCAGCATCTGCCAAGCATGGCTGAGATGGGAAAACCTGACAGCCTGTGAGGTGAGGGTGAGAGACCCCATCCAGAGGGAACTGGCAGTGAGTAAACAGCACCCCTGCTCTCATTCAAGATCCTTCCAAAACCTCAAATGTACACGATGCAGTGCATTCTTTAGCAGAAACAAGACCTTTTTCATCTGTGACAACAATGTCAGGTCAGCATGAATTGCTCTTAAAAATAGGTGTTACTTTTAGGGTTACCAGTTTCCTTCAGTGTAGGGTTGGAGGGGTTTTTTTGAGTTGTTTCACATTGGGTTAGCTTTCTGTAGCAAGAAAAAAAATTTAATAGGACAAGGAGATATATCATAGTAAAATCAGTCTGGAGAGTCCAGCACAGGCCATAGAAGTACACCCTGAAGCTGCTATACAAAATCAAAGTAAGAACATGCACTGGGATGAAAAGTCAGATATTCACTTGTGAACCTAGCAAATGAAACATGTATTTTGAGTAGTAATAAAGAAGATGGGATGCTGAGATGTGAGAATAAATGTGGACTGGTGTTCCCAATACCTTGTCTGACTCACTGACATTCTCTTCAAACCAGAGTATTTGCTGAAGAAGTGTATTTATACTAAAATAATATTGAGAGTGATGTGACATTTCACACTATGTAGTAATATGCAGCATTAAGCCAATAAATTACTTTTAAAGACAAGAATAATGGAACAACGTCATGTGAAAGGAAGTGAGAAAAAGCATACGCCCTGATCCACATCTAAAGGCTTTTCTGCAAGACAGACTTGGACTTGCATGTTTACCAGTATGCTTCTCATGTCTCAGGTTCTGGTTCTGCTTCTGTGCATAGCAGTGCTGCTGAGCCATTGCTGAGCATCTCAGTGACCGTAACACAAAGTGCCAATCCTTAAACTACAGTCCCTTTGATATAAGCACCCTGAAAGTCTCAACTCTTTTGCCGTACCACACATATTCATAGCAGAAAACGTGGCGTGCAGCCATTATGACTCAAAAACAAGGAGGAAATGATAAATTAGTGTAACTTTTAATATACACTAATGGTCACAGCCATCACACAGGCAGATCTAGTTTCAGATTTATCTCCAGGATACAGTCAACAGTCCTTTCCCTTTGCCATGAGAAGGGATAAAGCACAGCTGAAACCTGCTTAATTGCCAGTGGCACCTGGGTTGACAGAGCCACAGAAGAGGTCACCTCTCTGTGGACTGTAGCAATAACAACTCTTGACTTACTTTTCCTTTGTGCTACTCTCAGCATCATAACCACCTAAAAATTTTTCCTTCCCCTTGCAAGGAAAGCAGGAATAATGTCAGTCTGTCTTGGCTGTGGGCATTTTCCCAAAGCCTGTTCTCTTATCCTGTCCTCTCTGCTCCCTCTTGAGCCTAAGCAAAGCAGAATGAAGCTTCATGAAGCTTCATCAGCCTCAGTTATATTACTTTGCTACCATAGAGACCTCACCTGAGGTGTCTAAAAGGGAGTGGTTCAGTCTTCTTATGAAGATGAGTTTCAGACAATCTCTAAACATTGATAAGGAAATTGTTCATTGTTCCTTCTTCTCTAGCTGGAGTATACTCAGCATGTGGTTTGAAACACTTATTGGAGAAACGTTGATGGAATTCAGCACAAAGTATTTTTTTTCCTTATGAAGTCTGTTTGGCATTTTCCATTTGTCTAGGCAGGTGAATCTGCTTTTCTTAACAGGAGTAACTTATCTTAAAAGCAAAAGTCCAGCATCACTATAAGTAGATAAAATGTGTACCTTCATCTGTCTACCTGGCTGCATTGTCAGAGTACTTTGATTCCCTAGGTGTCTGTGAGGCACAGATCTTAGGGCAGCACTCCTGTTAGCTCAAGAGAAAAACACCCTTTTAGCAAAAGGCATTATTTCAACAGCAAAGCTAATTTCTGTACCTGTAAATTTAATCAAATTCATTTGGTCTGATATATTTAAAACAGTTCTGCCAAAATATTTGTTCAAATGTATTCTTATCAGTTAGAATTGCACAAAAGAATTCATTTTCCTCTAAATTTGTTCTCCAAAGAAGTTGAGTTGCTTTAGCTAAAGTAATTCACCATTAAAAAGTAATCACAGGATAATTTAGATTGGAAGACTTTATAGGCAGTCTGCCCCAACTCCCACTTTGAAACAGCTCCAGTTAGATCACATGGTGCCAGGACTTTGTTCATTTAAGGACTACCCTGGACTTTGTTCCAAAGTTGTTAACAACATCATGTTACTGAAGTTTTTCTTCATACCTAATGGGGTTTTCCCACATTCCAGCATATGCCTGTTACCTCTTAACCTGTGCCGTGCATCCCTGAGCAGAACCTGTATATTCCCATCAGGCAGTAACCACAGCCTGGTCTCCCCTTTCCCTCTTCTTCATAGGCTGAATGAGCTCATTGATCTCCACTTCCTGCATGTGCCCTGTGTTACAGCCATCACAGGGGACCTTCCGCTCGACTCCCTCCTGTATGTCAGCATTTGTTCTCTGCTGTGAGCCCAGGATAGCATACCAGGAGTAGTCTCACCACTGCTGAGAACCTGTGAAGGATCCCTTCCCCTTGCTGGTGCAATGTTTTGCTGCATGGGTGCACTTCTGCCTCCTTGCCGAATTGTGTCCCACCAGGATCCCAGGAAATTTTCTGCAGAGGTGGTTCCAGCTGGTTGGCACCAGCCTGTCCCACTGCAGGGCTTTGTCCATTCAGTGGACCACAGTGGTGTTTGTTCAACAAAACCTGTGAAGTTCCCATCAGCCAGTTTCTCCAGCCTGTCCTGTTTGAACAGCAGCCCAACCTTTCAGCACATTATGGCAAAACCCCACATTTGGCGTCATCTGAAAATACACCAAGAGTGCTGCAGTCCAACCCATCATCCAGGTCATTAATGAACGCAACAATCTGTACTGGTCCCACTGCTAGTCCTTGAAACATACCACTTCTAACTGGGCCTCATGCTGACACCACCACCCTTTGAACCTGGCAGTCCAACCAGTTTTCCATGCATTTCATGGTGTATATACCCTGTATCTCACTGGTTTGGCTACAAGGAGTCTATGGGAGACCATGCCAAAGGCCTTGCTTAAATGTAGAACTTCCTTCCCCCTTACACCACTGCAGAAAGCAATCAAGTTGGTTGAGCACCATTTGTCTCTGGTCCATCTGTCTGACTGGCTGTTTCTATCACCTTTCAAGAAACTGAGCTGTGGCTGAGCAGCGTCTCCCTGCATCCTCCACCTTGCCCATCTTGAAAATCTGTCTAACATTTGCCTTTGTGTCGTCATCATCAGGAATCTAAGTAATCTAAGATGGCAGAGATGATGTTGGTAGAGATGAAGATGGTAGAGAACACACTTGTAATGACACTGGCCAGCTCCTTCCTTTCTTGGTGCATCCCAGCTGGTCACATGGACCTGTGTGATTTTAATTGCTTCATGCTTTGCTCACATGAGTTGTGCTAATACACTCCAGGGGGTGCCTGGCCTGACAACAAACCTTTAGGGTGAAAAGTGAGCCTAATCCTCCTGGGGGGAATAACCCTGGGTGGATGATTCATTCTGAAATTGTTATTCTTTGGCCAAGTAACTGATTAACAAGCTCTTCTAACGGGAGCTAAGCACCCATTCTAACAGGGCTAAGCACCCATGTACAAGTGAGACCTTTTTTCTTTTGGAGATTGTTGAAACTTGAGATTTGCAGGAATTTAATTAATGTAAGGCCTGTTGAAATCAGTATGTTGGTAAGAATGTGATCTGTGTATGCACTATTGGATTTATCACTTCATCTAGCAAATTCCTGTGAAAGAAATTATGAGCTTGGCTTGTGAAATCTTTTTTTTTTTTTTTTTTTTTTAGTAAGTTTGTAGGAAAGCATCTTACTTAGCCTAGAAATGATAATTGCATTCTCCATAATGGAGAATAATTTCTTTAGAGATGTTTTCTATTTTAGAGCCCTGAAGTTTGAAAGAATAGCAGCGGCAAAATCTTAATGTATTGGCACATGTTGTTCCCAAATACTTGTGCTGGGAGCAAATGGGTCCTGCAAGCACACATGCCTACATGCAAAGTGCAACAGATCAATAAAAAGGTGTATGAGTCACACCTAAATAATTGTCTGTCCTTTAAATCAGCTAAAGGCCATCTCAAGTGGAACACTAAAAATTCATGCAGTTTTCTGCCTTCTTTAATGTTATCAAGATGAGATTTTAAACACTTTGTTCTAATTTTAGCATATGATGTGCTATGGAGAGGATTGATGTCTTGCTTATCCCAGACAACAAAACAGATTAAAAGGATTTTTCTTATTGCAAATGCTTGATACATTCCTGAAATTTCTCCCCTTCTTACCACAGTGTTTTATTTTGCAATTGAGAAATATGAAAAGAATGCTCATAAAGCCATTGTTTGTCAATCAGGAAGCCAATGGATCTTATTAAACTTCTATAAAAGGTATCCTAAATTCTAAAGATAGAAGACTAACAAATAAACATTGCCATTGGCTTACAAGGTTAGCAAAACAGATCAAATACTGCCAGTAGTTTTAAACTAAAGGGGAATAATTTCAATGGATCAATGTAAAAAAAACAACAAAAAACAAACAAACAAACAAAAAAATTGATAATACACCTTTCATTTGGAAAAGAGGACTTTTTTTTTTGTCATAAAACTAGCTTGCTGTAAGATGCAGCTGAGTTCTGTTGAGATACGGATACATTTCTGTTCTCATATCACCAAAGACCAATGCCATCTGGTTTGTTTACCTTCAGACTATCCACCAAAACAAGGATCCACCCTGATCTCACATCTCTTAGATGTAGGAAATAAGAAGTGCTGAAGCTTACAAGACTATCTGAAGCAAAGTGCAAAACTGAGTGGTATTGTTGTAATTCCTGAAACACTGCTTTAAATTATCTTTCCTAGTACACGGCAGTGGCAACACACTCCAGGAAGGAGGCTAGCTTTAAAATGAATGTGAACACTGAATGTCTCTGACAAAGCGAGGCTTAATCTGTGTTTTAAAACACCTTCCTGTATATAAACCTATCTGATTGAAATCTTTTTCTCACAGATGGGAGACACAAATTGCTGGTAAACTCAGTGCAGAGTCAACATCCAAAAGCTCATGAACTATTGACTCACTCTGCCCTACCTCTCTTCTTAGCCTTAATCAAACAGTTTTATTGTCCTATCTGAAACTATTTAAATCATCGAGGTTAAATCACACTGAATTAGTGCCCCATACACTTAGGTATAAAGCTTGTGGTAGGACTTGGATCATCCCTGTGGGCCCCTTCCAAATCAAGTTATTCTTTGGTCTCTAGACAACACAGTTGTTTTCACTAAGGTATCCTGCAGATCAAACCTACATGCAGGTGTCTCTATCTCATGTGAGAGCAGGCAAAATCCAGCTCTGCAGAACAAGGGTGGGTATTTAACAGCCACATTCACTATGTCACTCTTGAAATCATGAGCTCCCTTTGATAAGGGTGGGCTAGAATGGCACCATAGGGAAAATTTCCTAAATTTTCAGGACGTAAGTTTACTCTGCCTTCTTGTACTCAGCTGTTTACTGTCTTCAAAGATGCACATTCATCACAAAACAAACTTTTAGACAGCTTGATTCATAGTTGCAATCCTGTTAACATGTTTCTGCATATAGATGAAAGAATCTATCTTGACTCATCCATCTCCTGGTTCAGTTTCACAGGAATTAACCTTAAAAATACTTTGCTTCCCATAGGTCAACTTTAGTCTGTAAAGTAATTGCCAAAACAGTAAATACTGGACTCCATAATAGATCCTTTTCTAAACAGTAAGTTTAGATATGAAGAAGAACTTCAGGCTCTGAGGAAAATGTTAGGGAATTACTGCCTATCTCACCTTTATACATGCTGCACTTAACAGGGAATTATTTGACCCTGTTGTCTCCTCTATGCTAACAAAGTGTAATGAAACATTTACATGGTCTTAATAACGGAACTTAGCAAGAATGTGTAAGAATTAAGAAGCCCTGAGACATTAATGATTTTTTAAAGGACGCATACAAAAAATTGTGGGTTACATCTTAAAATAGGATGAAAAAATTTTGTTTCAAATTTTTATAGTTGGTCTTAAACCAGAAGACATTTTCATGAACCAAAACTCGAGGATTGGGGAGAGGATGGAGGGGAGGAAGAGATGAGCTGAGATCTTCAAAACAAAGCTGCTAAATACTGTATTACAAAGAGAAAGATACACGTTATTTCAGGCTACATTCTTTCTATAGGATATCAGTCCTACAGAAAACTTAAATCTTTATTAGATTCTAAAGCAGTGGGATGCACACACCAGTGCTGCCGTGACACTGCATTAAGAGTAACAGTGCGACTTGCAATGCTTTTTTTGCTAGACTCAGAGTTATTGCTGTGATGGGAAAAAATTATTTATTCTTTTAAAACTTTAACTAGTCACTCTGCAGCCTCTATAATACTCCATTCAGGAAACAAGAGAGAATACACTTATTTAAAATTAAGTATGTAAATTTTACTGCCAAAAGTGGTTAATTAATCTGGACAAAATTCTCTCATAGCTTTGCTACAGTGCTCGGGTTTTTTATGAGATTCTAATTCTCTACTCTGAGTCACCTCACAATTTTCTTGGAGTACAGGATAATTATGGTGTTATATATTAATCTGAATGCTTAAAAAAGATGTCACCTTAAGAATTTTTGTAACAGGCTTGGCTATTGAAAACTTCTGATACTCAGGTGTTCCTATTCTGCTCCCACACGTAAGGCATGTTTTAACTAGAATATCAGGTGTTATGAGAATAACTTTAACACATTTAAGTCCAGTACATTCTGTCTTTCTGAAGGTAGTCATCACATTGCAGGACACAGGCTAAAAGTGAGGACAAACAAGCTTTTGCCTACGCAGCAGTCCCTGAATTGTCAACATGCAGCATGCAGTGAAGCATTGCCTTCTCTCTCACACTGTCCTGCAGTCAGAATACCAGTGCCCTCCCTCCTCATGTCAACACTTACACCTATTGTGAACACATCCAGTTCAGTTTTCAGCTGCCTCCTCCTTTTGTTGTTTTCCCTAATCCTTAGCATCTTAATGAATCTCCGCAATTCCTCCTTGAGTGTGGGTAAGGCTTGTTCTATCTATCTCCATGAAGAAAATCTGTTCGTCTTTTAGCTAGCTTCTTGTTCGCTAGCTGAAGCAAGGGGTTTCCTGGGACTTTGGCTTCTTCTTCTTCTCTTCTGGACTGTTCAGCAACACCAGAACATCACTGGGAGGTCTTGCACCCTGGCCTAGGGGGTTCAAGCTGCACCCCAGCTCCAGAGAGAGCAGAGCCATCACCTACAAAGAACTCTGAAACTACCCAGGTTTTCTTCACAGTGAGAGGTTTTATTATTTAACATTATTCATTCTTTTTTTTTGGTGCCTGCATGCTCCATGCTTGTTAAATAAATAATGTTTTTTCTCACTTTCCTCCAAGGAATTCTTTTGTCCCAAACCTGGTGGGGGAGGGGCTGCTGAAACCTGCTTTCTATCAGAGGATATTTGTAGATGCTGGAAGAGCTGGCAGAGAAATTTTCCCATTTTTACAGCTGCTTGTGAAAGTCTCCTTTCTCATGCAAGCTAGCTGAAAACAGCGTAGAGGTTTTTGTAAACCAAGACTTTACCTCACAGGTGCAAACTGGTTATGCACAGTCTTGTTTGCCACACTGAGAAAAATATTTTGAAATGGGTGTTGTAGCGTTCAGCCAATCACTCTGGGAGGTGGATGGTCAAGCACCCAATAATGTTATACCACTCTTGCGAACAAAGCTATATAAACGAGTCTGTAATTAGTTAAATAACCCCATTTATCCTGGACTTGGATTCTGTGTAATTTTTCTCGCTGTCCCTGCAGACAGCAGCAACAGGTGTTTCCTCCAATTCGTCTCAAACCAGGATGCTGTTTTAGTATTTTGTTCCATCTGATACCTGGAGAAAGGTGGTAAAAAAACTTCAGCCACTTAAGTGACAATATCTCTGGAAAACACCCTGACTTCTCTATTGAGTGTTAACACAAGGTATTTTAGACAGCAGAAATGCACCCACCCATCTTCAGAGGACCAGCAAGAGAAATTCGGACTTAATTATTGACAAATATATAGTAATCTTCTCTCTGAGATTAGGCAGAGCGTGCAACTGAGGAACAAGTGCAGTCCCCAGCTATGCATTGCTCCCCCGTGTTCTTACTAACTTCAGCCAGCTTCAGGTATTCAATTTAAGTAGCACTCATGCTGGTAAGAGCTAGACTCTGTTACTGCTCTTCGTTGGCTTAGCTGTCAAATAGCTCAGCTTTGGAGAAGGTAATCATTGGACACAGTGAGTCTCAGAGACTCTGTGCTTATTAGGAGGGAAAATGATGTCACATAGTGAAGCAATATATGAACATAGTTCTGTCCTGAACAGCTTCAGAAGAGGCAAAATCCTGCTTTGGCTCTTCCTGCTTCCAGCCTTATATGGGACACCCATGGAACCTGTTGCTCTGATCACACCAGAAAAGGATAATAATGCTAAATAAGAAAACCTCTCCCTGTGGAAGGAAAATTTCAGAGTCCTCCGTAGGTAGCCTCTCTCCCCACCTTGAAGCCGGGTCATGGTGGGCCCACCTCCAGGGCCAAGGCCTCAGTGGAAAGTCCTCCGAATGTATTCTGATGATAGAACAGTCCAGCAGAGAAAAGGGTAAAAAAATGAAGTCCCAGGAAAACAAAATTTCAACTCTCCGTCTCTGTCCGGAGAAAAAGAAAGCTGAAAGCTGGCTGGAAAGCAAGCAGGGCGCTTCCTCCCGCTCCTCTTGCCAACAGAATGCAGAGAGGAGTCTGTATCTCTGTGTCCTTTAAACATGAAAACAAACTGCAGACTGCTTTGAAAGTTTTTCCTCTCTCCCCTCTCAGGTTAAGTTTAAAGGCATGGAAAGGCACAAAATTAATTTCTGGGCATAGAACAGTGATATGGGATACATATCATAAAGTCACCCCAAGACTTATGTATAAACTATTTTTCTTAAATAAGGATAGACTTCAAGTGTTTACATCTTAACATTAATTGTTCTAGTGCTGGACAAATGAGTCTATTTTAACAGCTTTACTGCAGACAGTGAGGCAGCTGCCTGCCTGGTTAAGACACAACAGGGCAGGTTTCCCAACACTGTTTCTGGTAGAATATGCCCAGAAGTATTTCAGGAAATTCTAAAAGGAGGTGTGCAGTCTGTGTGTGGGTGAGAGACTGACAGTTCTCATTAGGTCATGGGATATACCCAAGAACATCTGATGCCTGAATAAATTTGGAGTGACTAGAAGACTTGTAAAAAAAGGAAAATATGACAGGTTATAACGAGTTATCTCCTATTCATCTCTTCTTTTTTTTTCATGTTTGAAACATAGAGACTTATAATCCCATTATGTATGTTCCAAATAAAATTCCAAGCCATAATGTAGTAAATGTGTGATTTAGAGACAAACCTCTTTACTTCCCTAATATTCTTCTCTTTTTAAATTTTTCTAAAATTTAAAAGAATGGAAGAACACAGCATCTTTTTCTTTACCACTTTCTGAGAAGTTACCCTCCAAACTGGATGCATGTGTGTAGAAATACTGGTATATATTTTTTTATGATTTCACTGTATCATCAAATACAGTAACGTAAATTTAAGAATAATTCAGCAAGCTAGAATCAGTTAACATTTATGTCAACTTTCTTTTTGCATTATGTAAATTTAGAAAAAGATGTGGAGGCATTTTCTTCCTCTTTCAAATAGACACTGCCTCTCTGGGAAAACATAATTTGAGACTGGAACACTGTGCGGGGAGAAGGCATCTGTTACAGTCAATGCAGCCTGTTCAAGTGGTCTGCTTTCCATAAAGGATATGTGAAAAAGTTGCCCACATAGGCTTCTCCATTTCAGGTCCTTCTGTGTTGTCATTCATCACTGTGGATAAAAGGGAAAATAACCCCAGGCATGCCATTAACTGTGTGTGTGCAGGCAGGGCAGTGCTGAAGAAGGGTAGTGGCAACTGTGCCAATTTTGCTGGCAGTGAATGACTCAAAGAAATCTGTATCTACATAATCTATATAATCTATATAATCTGTACTCGATATAATAATCTTTTTAGACCTTGTACTAATGGCCAGAACATTGCCCTGGTCACAAGGCTAAGCAGGACAGATTTTATCACAAGGTTGTTTCATTGTATGATAAAAGTTCTGCCTTTCAAAGACGAAATAACATCCAGTTAGTTCTGCAGTATGTGTGCTGGTTAAAAGGTCAAGATGTGGTTGACTACAGAGGTTGAAGGGTGTGATTCAGACCAAAGCGTACCAAGAGCTTGCAAACCGAGGTGGCATTCATGCTGCCTCATATTTTTGCTTGGAAACAGGTTTACTTTTGTCTTCCCACTGACGTATATGTATGCAATTACTTCACTTCCATAGACACACAACTTGTTGTCATCTTTTTGTGTGGCCACTTAGAAGCAACCTTCTAAATCTATGGCTGATAGCATCCTGGGAGAGGGGGCCCAACTACTAAACCACTAAGATCATTCATACTATAGATGTAGGATTTGTAATTGGACAGTCAGAGCTAACACATAAAATTCTTTTAATTATACTTCAAATGAACTATGGTTTAAAGCAAACAAAGTGTTGGGTAGAATGTGTATATAGCTGTATTTTTTACTTGTTCTAATGGGGTAATGGTAAATGCACTTTTGTGCTGGTTTCTACTGGGGTAGAGTTAACTTTCTTCACAGTGTCATGTATGGGGCTGTGTTTTGGGTTTGTGCTGCACACAGGGTTGATAATATAGAGATATTTTAGTTATTGCTGAGCAGGGCTTACACAGAGCCAAGGCCTTTTCTGCTTTTCATACTGCCAGGCTGGTGAGGAGGTTGGGGGTACATGGGAGGCTGGGAGGAGACACAACCAGGGCAGGTGACCCAAACTGGCCAGAGGTATATTCCAGACCATTTGACATCCTGCTCAGTGTTTCAAGCTGGGCGCAAGAAGGAGGAAGGAGGGGACGTTTGGAGTGATGGCATTTGTCTTCCCAAGTCACTGTGAGGTGTGAGGGGACCCTGCTCTCCTGGAGATGCAAAACACCTGCCTGCCCTTGGGAAATGGTGAATGAGTTCTTTATTTTTCTTTGCTTGAGCATGTGGCTTTTGCATTCCCTATGCAACTGAATTGATCTCAACCTGTGAGTTTTCCAGCTTTTACCCTTACAGATCTCTCCCTGATCCTGCTGGTGGGGCAGGGGAAAAGAATGGCTGTGTGTGGTGCTTGGTTGCTGGCTGGAGTGAAACCATATCAACTTGAAAATCCTTGTCTTCTGGTCCCACCTTCCAGTTTTAAACCCTTTCACCACTTGTTGCCTAGTTAACAGTAGATTGGGAGCAGTCAACTGGAGAAAGCCAGGTCACAGAAACCTCCTGCTGAAATTCATATACCACCTCTTCCTTCAGGCAAGAGACAAGAACAATGCATCCCAATGAGCAAGAAATCAGGCAAAGGAGGCAAGAAACCACCGTGGATGAATAAAGAACTCCTGTCCTTACTCAAGTGTAAACAGGAATGCACAGGCGATAGAAGCAGGGTCAGGCCCCTTGGAAAGAACACAGAGAGGTTTTCAGAGTAAGCAGAAATAAGATGAGGAAGGCCAAGGCCTTATATCTGGCCAGGGACGTCAAGGAGAACAAGAAGGCCTTCTTTAAATACATCAGTAACAAAAGGAAAACTAGGGAGAGCGTGGGCTTGTTACTATATGGAAGAGGGACCCTGGTAACAGAGGACACAGAGAAGTCAGAGTTACTGAACACCTCCTTTACATTGGTCTTCACTACGACCAGGCATCAGGAATCTCTGACCCAGGAGACCATAGTAAAGGAATGTTGAAAGGAAGACTTTCCCTTAGTCAACGAGGACTGGGTAAGAGAACGTGTAAGCAAATCTAACATCCACAGGTCCATGGAATGCACCTCAAGTGCTGGCACCCCATTCTGTAGGTTATCCCTATCCACATGGATGACAAGAAGATGATCAGGAGTAGTCAGCATGGATTAAATAAAGGTGAATCATGCTTTCTCGATCTGATTGTCTTTTGCAATGAAACAACTACCTGAGTGGATGAGGGGAGAGCAGTGGATATGGTCTACCTTGACTTTAGCAAGGCTTTTGACATCTTTCACAGCATCCTCATAGACAAACGAAGTGTGGACTGGATGAGTGGATAATTAGAACTGGCTTCATGAGGGTCACAATCTGTGGCACAGGGTCAAGCTGGAGGCCTGTCACTGGTATTGTCCCCCAGGGTTCCATACTCAGCCCAGCATTGTTTGCCTTACCCACCAATGACTTGGGTAGAGGGAAGATGCCTCTTCAGCAAGTTCACTGATGACCCAAAGCTGGGAGGAGTGGCCAATACCCCAGAGGGCTCTGAGCCCTTCAGAGGGACCTCGACAGGCTGGAGAGATGGGCAGAGAAAAACTGTCTGAAATTCAACAAAGGCACATACAGGCAGGCACCAACACAGGTTGGGGTGACCTGCTGGGAAGCAGCTCTGTGGAGAAGGACCTTGGGGTGCTGGTGTACCACAAGCTGTCCATGAGCCAGCAGTGTGCCCTGGGAGCCAATGGAATCCTGGGATGCATTGGGAAAAGCATCACCAGCAGGTCAAGGGAGGTCCTTGCTCAGTCCTGGCGAGGCTGCATTTGGAGTTCTGTGTCAATTCTGGGCTCCCCACTTCAAGATAGACAAGGAGGTACTGGAGCAGGTCCATTGGAGGGTAAGAAAGATGATTAAGGGACCAGAGCATCTTTCTTATGAGGAGCGGCTGGGCAAGCTGGGCCTGCTCAGACTCAAGAAGAGACAACTGAGAGGGGACCTCATCAATGTCTGTACGTATCTGAAGGGAGAGTGCCAAGAGGATGGAGCTAGGTAATGAGCAAGGACAAGAGGCAACAAGCAGACACTGATGTGCAGAAGTTCCACATCAACATGAGCAAGAATTTCTTTACTGTGCAGATGACCTCACACTGGAACAGATTGTCCAGAGAGGGCCTGGAGTCTCCCTCACTTGAGATATTCAAGAACTATCTGGATGCAATCCTATGCCAAGTGCTCTGGAATGACCCTGCTTGAGCAGGGAGGTTGGACCAGATGACCCTTCCAATTTTACTCTTTCTGTGGTTCTGTGATTCTGCAAAGATAAGCCACTCCTTTAGGTCTAAACTGGGTTCCTTCTTCTTCACAAAAAGCCCTTTAGTATTTGGGGGAGGGGAAATTAAATTGTAAAATTTTGACACAGGATAAAAAACGCTTTCCTCAAGACACGTTATCAGAGTCTGCCTGACTTGTTACTTAACTTTTGTCAGTACTGAAGGTATCTAGGCTTCTCTGACCTGACAGACTTAAAAGAAATTACATGTCTAAACAGACAACAAATAGCGTTGTGACTGAAGAAAACAAAGAAAAGTCTCATTTGCAGCACCTTGTATTAAATACACTTTCATCAGAATTGAGTTTATGGGATGAATTTGTACCACTTGGTGTTTTCAGTTCAGAGGAGTCCTAACGTGTAGCTTTTCATACAGCTTTACCCTCAGACAGCACTAATGACAGGAGTCTGACAGCCCCTTGAGTCACTCTAGTGCTCTTTCGCACCGTCAAGTCACATCTTTAATATGTGCTCTCTGTTGATTCATGCCCACAGGATGGGCATGTGAGACACCTGCACATCTCTGGAAGAAACCAGACTTCCAGCTTTATGCACAAAGCCCAACTGAGTAGCCTCTGAAGCTATTCCCTTGAAACATCTCCACTGGTCAAGAAGTGCTACTGCTGCTTCCTGTTCCCAGTAACCAGTTTCTATATCTCTTGGATCAGAATGAATTCTCTTTCCAGAGGAATCCAGTCAGTGCTACCACTTACATAGAGTTTACAAAATCTGTTTTCACTGGGAGAGAGTCTCCAAGAGCAGCCGCATCCAGAACACAGTATCACAGTGAGCAGGAGAAGACCCCACTCCTCCAGGTAGTGCTTAATGTCCTGGTCAGAAATCCTGTCCTCCTGCCTGTCATCCATGTTTAATTAACTCCTGTTTGTGGGATGGGAATCCTCTCAGAGTAACACCTCTTGCAAACCACCTCATATAATGGCCCAGAACCAAGTCACATTCTAGACACTTCCCAAAAATTTCAAGTTCATAGAATTTTGTAGATGGTGGATTTTGTTAAAGATCACTACCAACTTAGAGGACTGTAACTGGTTCTTGAATCTGGTGGAACAGGTACATGAAACAACTGAAAGGCTCTTTCTGATTGCATGCCATAGGAATTTTCCATCAGGTACTGAGCCACTGTATAAGGAAAGGAAGTATTATAGACAGCAGCAGCAGCTAGAACAGCTGGCTGTCTGGTTAATCGCTTTTGTTCATGCCCCTTTCAGGAATGAGCAGGAAGTAAACACGCTCTGTGTTCAGACTCATCATTTATTAGAGATTAAAGATAAAATAATCTAATCTTCCATTAATGCCAAACGTGCCTAAAAACTATGCTTTTGCACACCCCAGAGCCAGAAGAGCAGGCCACACTTTTACCATTAAAGGGTCATTCATTCAGGAATAGGCTGCATAATTTAAGGAAAAAGACTAACTGGTGCCTCACTCAGCGCATCCTATTATTTTAATCGGAATGTTTTCCCTCCCAGCAATTCTGCCCTGAAAGGTAGTGAGCTGACTCATGCTGTCTGCCCAGACAGGGACACAATGCTATCAAGCAGTGGGTGGAGAGGAGAGAATTAAAAACTATGTGTTTCCCAGTATTGGTATTGTACATAGTTCAAGGAAAAACACCTAGTAACAAACTTAACTAACAGCTTGCCTGGACCAAATGCAATTCTCAAACATTGTCCTCCGATGCCAAGGGGTAGAACTGTAAATCTGGACTCCATTCAAATACATAAAATATCTCCTTCCTAGTGGCTGAGCAAACAACCCTTTCTGTTTATTCACCAACTAACACAGATGGCTGGAAGGGGTTGCTGCAGGCAAGTGAAAGACCTGGGCTACGGTATACAAAATCCACAGCTGAATTTTGTAACCAAGACCCTTCCTATTCCTCAGTGAAAAATACCCCAGATTTTAGCTCCATTAGTGATCTTGCACTTTGTGCTGAAAGCAGCTCTTTAGTTCAGCTAGCTTATCCTTGAAAAGCTAGTCATAAAACTGTACCCAGCACAATAACAATGGAATTTACCAGAAATCACATGTGTACATTCAAAGGTATAAGCAAACACAAAATAAATGTTTGTTCTTTACGTCGTATTTGTCCAAGTTGCTCCTTCTCCTTACACAGTTTGCAGAATTCTTATCTGTTCTGTCTGGAGCAGCTTCATTGCTAAGAACATCTTCTAAGATGAATAGTAATGAACATCTTTGGCTATAAAACTAATGAGAAAATATTTTTAAAACTAAAACCACTTCTTTTACATTTGCCTGAAATTAAAAAAAAAAAAAAAAAAGAGATAAACAACAGAACGCATTTTCAAGGAGTAAAGATGCATGGACACCATTGCACACCAATCCCACATGCCTTAGGTGTCTTCTAACCATTAGTTCATCTCTGTTCTAAATGCAGTTACGACATCTAAAACATGATATGGCAGCTAAGACAAAAAAAATGTCTGCGAGGTGTCACTCCATCAACAAATATGAGAGCTCCATCCACACATGGTAACTCTACTCGTGGACAAACACAGAAGTTAATGCGATGGCAACTCTCTGTTTCATTTATTGCTACTACTCTATGATCTGTATCCACCTTCACTGAGGACAAGGAAGGTGGGAGTACTTTTTTCTTCATGTATGCCTCCTGTCTGGTAAATACAGTTGCATTAAGTTGCCATAGATGCTATAAAATTGTACAACTTTGTAAAAATTGTGGGAATTATCTGCCATGGCCACACACATAACCACAATGCCAAATACACTCTAGCTGTTATTTCTTTTTTCTCTAATTGTGACTCCTACAGATAATCAGGTTAACAGGATTAAAATTGTTTAGTCACCAGAGGAAAATATTCTCTAGTCCACACACAGCAAACACAAGTTCTTTGGGATATTTAAATCATTTTAGATATTCAATACTTCAACAGGAGACACAAGGTTTGTAAAAGAAACAAACTACCATCTTGCAAAATATGAGCTTTGATTTTTAAGGAAATGGTTGGGGGAGGGGCATTTTGGGGAGGAAGAGAGAAAGCAAGGAAACTCGAAATGTTCTTACCTAGCTTCAAAATGACCCAGTTAGGAGTACAAGAGCTTTATGCTGTTTTCTGCTCACACATCTCCTTCCCCAAGCCTTTGAGATCTATCACTTAATTAATTAGAGCAGCCCTTAAGAAGCAGTAACATGCAAAAGTCCCTCGCGAAAGACATTGCAATTTACAATCAAGCATGCTCTTGCTGGGGGATAAAGGAAAGATTTCAAGAGAAGATCAGCTTGGTTTGTTAAGTATTTTGGCAAGTTTTCTGCATCTGTTTTCCATTAGAGCCTTGCCACTGAGCTGTAAGAAAAAAATGATCAGACATCCACTCCCTTTTTGCTCTGTGACCAGGGAAGTCTACTTACAGAAAGAAGGAGAACCAGTTTTTGGAAAGCTGAATCACTTCACCTGTGCATGTGGGAGTAAGGCTAAGGTACAAAGTTATCTCAGGCTGCACGCAAAATGGCAAAAAATAAACCTTGTAAGTCACTATATGTGTCTTCTAGGTGAATGGAAATTAAAAGGTAGTGGGGAAAAATGCTTTAAAATGAGTGACAGGCAGAAGTGGTCAGGCTTAGGTAGGGTTACTTACTGTAAAGCCCCCATGACTTCCCATATTTCCCATATTTAGAGAAAATATGTTAGAAAGTACAGTAAGAAAAAGCTTGACGTCTGGTGAAGACACAGTTAGTGGAAAAAGTCAAAGGCTCACTGTCATAGGTTAGCAAGCACAGTCCCGGAAGGGATGTCCTTGCTAAGGGGTGCTTACAGCTTCCTCTGGGACATGATAGAACCTATCAGCTGGCCAGTTTGAATATGGACAATTCTCTAAGCCACTTAAAGTTGTGACCGCCTCTGTGATCCACACTTAAGAATAGACAAACTCTCCCTCCAAGCTCTCTCTCGTTTCCGGCGCTGGGACAGGTGGCTGCGGGCCCCGTGTGGGGGCCAGCGGGCCCGGCCCCTGCTCAGGCCAGGCCGGGCTGGGCCACGGCTCCAGAATGACCCCCCCAGCAGGGCTGTGGGCAGCCAGAGCGGCTCGGAACCCCCCCGCCCCCCCACTGCAGCCAAGATTTCAGCAAAAGTGGCACCGCTGTCCGGCAGAGGCCAGGTGAGCCACAGTGATAAGACACACAGCTGCAAGGCCGAGGTGAGATTAACCCTTTTACTGCTGTGAAGAGCTGAAAACATGAGGGAAGAGAAAGAGGATATGCTTAAAGCTGAAATTCTGTTGTGAAGCTATGATATATCAGAGTATCCTGTTGTAATTTCATGAAGATATGGGGGGTGGAGTGTTCAATTCGTGAGCAAAAGCACCTGCGCTGATCTAGGCAGATGCTGACGCAGCTGTAATTTCATGAGAAGTTTGAACAGGGAGAGATGGAAGTGATGAGGACTTTTGCTCCAAATGGGAAAGGAGAAAACCTCAGTTCCTAGAGATGCTCCCAGAGATAGTCCTAGAGATGAAGATGAGGGAGACCCTTTGCTCCCAGGGAAGGAGGAGGGCCTCTGTTCTTAGAGATGAAATGCTCCCAGAGATGGGTGAAGAGAACTTTTGTTTCTGAACGGCTCAACCTTAAAATTGTACCCCAAAAACTTCAAGAGTGGACCCTCGAAAGCAGTTGCAGGAAAAGCTGCAAGTCGGGGGAAGGGACTCACATGCGAGCACAGAGACCTCTTCCTAAATGGACTGAACGATATTTGGAAGTGGGTGGCTGTCTCGTTGTGATAATGTTTTCATAGCATGAACAAGAAGAGACTTCTCTTTCTAAATGGACTGAACAAGGTTATTATGGAAGTGGTAAACAGACTGAACATCTTTTTACATTGTCAGTGGGAGAAGGGAGGAAGGTGGGGGGAGGAGGAGAGTTCTGAAGGTATGGTGTAATTTTTTTTCCTTCTTTTAGGTCTGTTAATAAACTTCTTTATATTCTTTCAAGTTTGGTGCCTGTTTTGTGTTTCTCCTAATTCTTATCTCACAGAAGATAAACAGTAATGAGTATTTTTGACCAAACTACTACACTAAATTGGTGTTTCCGCCCAGTTACAAACCAAACCCGTGACACTCACCTAGCTAGATAACGCCTTGGTGTGGTTATTTTTAAGTTATAGTAGTAGTGCATCTTCCACTACTTTGCACTCTACTATTGTTTTTCATGACATAAGCCTGTATAAGCTGAAACTTTTCATAATTACTTTCTAACCTCCCTCACTCAAGAAGTCTTTCCAACAGCTCACATCAGTTCTCTCTCTTGCTCAGTTGTCCTAAACTTCAGTGTAAAAAAAAACCAAACCCAACCCAAAAACCAAACCACTTGAAAACCTTCTTAGGAATGTAAGTACATTCATTCTATTGAACTCAAAATCTCCCTGTGGTATAAACTGTCTTTTTGGACCTGAATTGTGCAGCACTTTGCATTGTCACAGTCTAATATGTCGCTAATGGTCCTAAATATGATAATTAAAATGTAACTAGTGCATGATAACTTAAATGGAAAATTTTCACTTCATTTAACAACATATGAAGATAACAATGTACAAAGTACAACAGTAATAATGTCCCACCAATTTTTTTTGTATGTGCATAATTAAGAAAACTTGCAAAAATGGGATAGTAACATTTGGACTTTCAAAAGCACATAAAAACCCATCCAATTTTGTGTACAGAACAAATGGGAAGTGAATTATTTATTTTTAAACTGTAGCTATTTTTAATTCCAAATTATTTTCATGAAATCATAGAATAGTCAGGGTTGGAAGGAACCTCTGGAATTAATTTATGTCACTGCTTGAAGCAGGTCCAGTTAGATCAGGCTGCTCAGAGATTTGTCAAGTCACATTTTAGTTTGTCCGGGGTCAGTGACTTCAAACACTCTCTTGGCCCTTTTTCAGTGCCTAATCTCTCATATGGCTTTTCCTAATATCCAATGGGATTTCCCATGTTTCAGGTCATGTTCAGTGCATGTCATCCTGTTGGTGTTCACCACTGGCAAGTTTTTGGGTCCATTTTCTCTGTTCCCTTACACAAGTCATTTGTAGACAGGAAAAAGTTCTCTCCATCCTCTCCTCTTGCCCAGGCTGAACCAGCCCAGTGACCCCCACCTGCCCTTGAATGCCCTGTGCTCCAAACCTGACCCTCACAGTGACCCTTCTCTGGACTTACCCAGCAAGAAATTCTTTACCGTGAGGGTGATGAGGCACTGGAACAGGTTGCCCAGAGAAGCTGTGGATGTTCCATGTCTGGAAGTGTGTTGGGGTCCCTCCCCCGCCGTGTAGCCCTGGGAGAGGAGCCCTGAGGGGACAGACACGGGGCTTCCCTGCCCCTGCTCAGCCTCGTTCCCATTGGTTGGTTTGTGTTCCCTGCGCGGGCAGAAGGACCCTTGGTCCTGTGACTGGAACAGTTCCTTGGCAGAGCTCCGGCCATGCGGCTGGAGAAATAAACATCTCTCTGAAACATCTAGCAAGAATCTGTCTGTCCATATATATTTCCTTTCCACGGGACTCCTGGTTTGATATATGCGTGTTGCAGTATCCCCACTGCAACAAATGGTGGAGATTTGTGAGCAGAACGATCCCCGATCCCTAAGCGACTGATTTGTGTGAGTAAACCCTGGAAACTTTGGATTCCTCTTCTTGGTTTTGCTTTGCTATTCCATATCTAAACTATGGAGAAACCGTGGGAAGACTCTTGGCTCTCCGAGCCGCATATGGACATTTATCTTAAACTTAAAATGATTCTTGAACAACGATTTGTAAATTTTAGCTTGATTCAAGCTCAGAAAGAACTGAAACACTTCCTGGCATGGTTGTTTAAGAACTTTTTCTATGTTTCTTGGGATTTAATTCTTACCAAGGGCTTTTGGAAAACCGTTTGGACACAGTTAATACTGGAGTCAAAATATATGCCGATGGAAGAATATTTTCGTGAATATTATTTAGTTACTGAGACTGTTGAGCAGTGTCAGCTGTGTCCTGGCGAAGGGAAGTCTGGCGCAGGGACTGTGCGGCCCAGGCCACGTGCACCGAGCGCTCTGCGAGCAGCAGCGAGGCAGTTCCCGCGCGCGGGCGGAGCCACGCGAGCCGCAGTGTCGGTGGCGGAGCGAGGAGCGGCGGGACCCGGCGGTGCCTGCCCGGCCGCGTGCAGCGTGTGGTGGAGCGAGCCCCGTGAACGCCCGACCGAGAGGGGAGGCGCGCGGGCGGCGGCTGGCGGCAATGGCGGTGGAACGGAGCCGCGCCCAGCCGAGACGCGCGCTGGAGCAGGGCATGGGAGAGTCATCGCTCGGGGGCCTGGCCGAGACGTGGGTGCAGCGCCCGGCATTGGCAGCGAAGCTGCGACCAGAGGAGGCGACGCACGGAGAACTGAGCGGCGCGGCCTGGCCCGGCCCGCGCAGCCCCGAACGCGACCCCGGGAAGAGCGCGCAGGCACCAGCAGCCCCGACAATTCCAACACGGGAGCGACCGAAGGAGAGAGCAAAGACGCAGCGAGACAAAAAACAGCAGCCACTCGGAAAAAGATCATAGTAACTAAGACCTTAGGGATAGTAAAATGGTATAATGTTAAGCAAAATTATGGTTTTATAACAAGGTGTGACAACCAGCAAGACATATTCGTGCATAGAACTGCTATTAAAAAGAATAACCCTGAAAAATGCATCCCAAGCTTGGGAGATGGAGAGGTGGTGGAATTTAATATTGTACTAGGGAGAAAAGGGTTACAAGCATCGCAGGTCACTGGGCCTGATGGTGTTTCTGTAAAAGGCAGTATATATGCAAAAAATCGTAGTCATGTTAGACAGTATCTCCATTGTAAGCCCCCCCTACAGTTTCCCTTTCCTAATCCCACCTTTCCCTTTTACCCTATGTCCTATTACCCCCAGTGTATTCCCAATCCGTTTTTTCATCCATGGTTTCCCTCACAAAACCATGCTTTTGCCAATTGTTTCCCCAAAAATCCCTTTCTAATGCCGAGTGGGGGATGAAAAGGGGGAGGGAAGAAGTTAAACCCTCTCCTGCCTCAGTTTCCCCACAAAGCATGCTCAGAGAGTCCTGTCTCCCTTCTGTCAGCCCTAAGATGTTCCAGAGAATCTGTTTGGACATTTAAAGACTCAGGAGGGTGGCTTGTTTTGTTTTGAAACTGTTCTTGTTATGTTTATCCAGTTGTTTTCATTCTCCTTTTATTAAAATAAAACGGGTGAGATGTTGGGGTCCCTCCCCTGCCGTGTAGCCCTGGGAGAGGGGCCCTGAGGGCACAGACACGGGGCTTCCCTGTCCCTGCTCAGCCTCGTTCCCATTGGTTGGTTTGTGTTCCCTGCGCGGGCAGAAGGACCCTTGGTCCCGTGACTGGAACAGTTCCTCGGCAGAGCCCCGGCCATGCGGCTGGAGAAATAAACATCTCTGAAACATCTAGCAAGAATCTGTCTGTCCATATATATTTCTTTTCCACGGGACTCCTGGTTTGATATATGCGTGTTGCAGTATCCCCACTGCAACAGAAGTGTTCAAAACCTGGCTGGCTGGAGCTCTGAGGAACCTGGTCTAGAAGGGGGTGTCCCTGCCCATGTCATGGGGGTTGGAACTAGACCATCTTTAAAGTCCCCTCCAACCCAAACCGTTCTATGATTCAGGTTCATGTACGCAGCAGTCCTTGTGCATTGGTTGCCCCACCCAGCCTGGTATTATTACCATATTTTCAAGACCGCCATTTGCCTCATCACCTGTGTGAGAAATGAGACAACTCTTACAAAAATTAAAACAATTTATTTAAAGCAGAAAAATTGAAAAATTACAAGAATTAGAAAAATATAAAAATTTGGGATCCTATGGCTCGTGTGTTGGTATGCCCCAGGAGCACAGGGATTTGATATCTTCAGGCTGAGACAGCACTGGACCTCTGGTGGAAAAACCTGCAGCGCTGGGCTGACTTTTAGCTAATCCAAAACTCAAGAAAAAAATTACTAAAGGCTCCTTAATAGGAGTAAGGCTTTAACACCCAGCACTAGCACCCACCGCAGCTAATCTGCAGAGGACTGCGCTGCTCTGAGGCTTGTTTCGTTGTTTTATAGCGCCTTTGCTCCACCCCAGTCCACCCACAGCCTGCCCACAGCCCACCCACAGCACACCCCTTTGGTCCAAAGTGACTGATGCTGTCCCTTTGACAGATCATCTCTGTCTACCTATAGCTCGTCGTTGTCAGGGGGTAGTATCAGCTGAAGTAAGGGTGGTAACATGCCCTCATTAAGATTCAGGTTGGCGATGGGGCTAAAAATAGCTGTTGGCTGTTAGAAACTGGGGTTTTGGAGTTGGTCCTGGGTCTAAGGTGCAAAGTAGAAACCCTTAAAAAAAAATATTAAAATACATCTAATACATCTTAAAACATTTGTAAAAGTAGACAATGAACATGGAAGAAACAGCTCTTACAGTGTACAAGTGGTTTAAAGTTTGAAAAGGGATTTTTAACTGGGGAAACTTTTAACTGGGGGATTTTAACTGGGACTGGTGCAAATAAACTGCTTTGAACAAGTGAAAACACTAATAATAGAACTTGATTTTTGTACCTGGGCTGATGGGTTAATTTTAACATTCAATTAAAAAAATTATTTAACTCAAACTTAACTAATTAAAGCACTTAACATGCAAAGACCAAGCTAATTAGGGATTTCATGTATGACAACCTGCATTGTCAAGAGACACATTGATCAAAGCTGTGACACTTCCTCCTTGCCTGTATCCCAGATTTTTGTTTAGTTGTTGCAGGCTTGGGAATGAATAGTCTGTCTGCTGCTGACACGGAGCACAAGGTTTCAGCCTCCCACATTCCAAGGCTCTACAAAATGATCTGTGTCCCCCCATGTCCTCACTTCTCCCCATACTCTGTGGCTTGGGCTTTTGCCTCTGCAGGATATCTGAAAAAGCCTTGTGGAGATTCTGTTCTTCCTTCCTAATGCTACACAGTCTGCTCATCTCCTCTGATGCTCTTGAAATGACTTCTTCAAACATGGAATCTATGACTGAGATTCACAAGAGACACATTTGCCTCATCACCTTTACACATGAACCTGAGCCAGCAGACTCAAGAAAATATTAGTATCATTTGGCAGTTTGTCCTTGTCCAGGTGTGAGCATTTTAATACCTTCATGTGGCCTCAAAAGCCCACATGTGACACACAATCTTGTGAGTGCCTTCTGGAGATGAGTCTCTCTGAATCCACACCAAGTGCCATGTGTCTCAGCAGGAATTTCAAATACAGATTAAAGTTCACACCACAAATATTTCTAAGCTTCTGCCTTGAAGTTCATGTGAAGACAACAGTATTATGCTCTCTACAAGATGCTTGAGGTTTTTGCTGAGTGCAAATTCCCTCAAGAGATGCTTCAGTACAATTAAGCTTCTCATCTTAGACAAAAAGCAATAAATGATGTGTAAAATAACCCATCATAGGTGTAAACCAAATTACTTTTTTTATGCCCTTCTGAAATCCAAACATCTCCTTGCTACAGGGATGGCTGTAACTTACTGTTTGGACATTAATAATCAGGCTGTGTTTGCCTGACTCTGAGGAACTCAAACAAAATGGCTGTTCCTACACACCCTGGCAGAGTTACTGGCAGAGTTACCCACTGTGGCTCTGTGGATGGGCACTAGCCATTCAGATAGGTGAGTGTAAGGGCTACTCCTAAACATCATGCCTGCATGCAGAAATGATCCCTGTCCAGTCTGTAGCTTAGGGGCAGGGGAAAGGGTTCAAACAGTCAACAAGAGATTATTCAATGCAAAAAACCCAAAGCTCACAGTTCAAGCTCCTTCGTGTGCTCCCTCAGCCTGCAGTCTGCCGACACAGAGAAAGTAACTCTGATTCAGTTTATGGAACCAAGATATATTTTATCAGATAATAACCCAGATAGGCATTTTAATTCCAGTGCTTATCTTTATGACAGGTATACTGACTGACTGCAATAAATTTTAAATATTTAGATGAAGGAAGGTCCTAAGAGTGGTTACTATATGGAATACCATGCTCTTCAGAACCCGAAAACCTGAAGGCCCAGCTATATCTCCCCAAAATATGAACAAGATATTTTTAAAGAATAATCCCTCTCCTTACAGTTTCATTTGGAGTGAAGCAGAAAGAGAAAATTTGTTCATCTGTTGTCACTGAGTACCAGTTTCCAGAACCGTTGTTCACTGAGAGTTTGTAGGTCTGGGCCCAGTCTCTGCCCATCTGTCTCTGACCAGGAGACAAACCAAACTTCCCCATGCCTCAAGAGAAGGCTGCAAACAGTGGTGATCATCTGCATCATCTCCTGCCAAAGTACACAGAAAAACAGTGACCTACACTCCTCTCAAAAGAGTTAACATTTCCTCTTCTGTCCCATAACAAGTAACCAAGGCAAATATCTAATCTGAACATTTGCCACTCGTCTCTAGCCATCAGATGATCTGCTTTGCACAGCCATTTTCACTCTGGCTCTCTGTGACTGTAAAGATCTAAATTTCTCCCCCCTGAACAAAGAGAAGCTGACCGAGATGGCAGCTATGATCAGATCCGTGATGAATGAGACTAGGATGGTGCAGGCCTGGGCTGGGAGGAAAGCTTGGGGAAGGGTGACCTGAAATGATCACGGATTTATGCAGAGAACAACGTGCTTGGCTTTGTAGAACCTGCTCACATGCTGACTATTCATAGGACACTGAGTGAAGGTGTTCAAAGGGCAGTTCAGGACACAGTTGCTTTCACAGCCGTTGGGTCAGGGCTAATCACCTTCTCTATTCAGAAGAGTAGTATTGCATTCTTTTTTTTTCCCTTCTGTGATAATATTAAGAGTCAGGGTGATAAATTGTGTGGTTTCTGTGGGCTGTGTTATAAAGTTGAAGAGTTAAAATTAATGGGCTTAAGGAGGTGATTTGAAAATGCCATGTGAACAACCTGTTAGATTTTCACTCCCCACCCATAGTCACCTGCTTTTACAAACAGGCTGCCAGTGGTAACAGGCTACTTCATATTTCAAAAGGGTATGTCATTAAAAACAACAAGAAAATCCTTCCTTGATCAGTTAACTGCAATTTCCATTATTTATTCACTGCCAAAACGGAGTAATGACTCATCTCCTGTGTCAAGAGCCAACAACTTATTATAGTAGTGAATTTCTCCCAGCACTGACACAGGGAGAATTTGGGACAACTTAAGTTAAACTCCTCCAGAAACATGGTTAAAACCAAATTTTTAAGATTTTGTCTCTTATCCTTGACACAAAAGGGATATTGTCACTTCCCCAGACTTGCAGGAGCAATGAAAAAATAGAACTTCTATGAAGGGGAGGGTAGGAGGAAAGGTAAAATTCTCTTCTAATAACTTCAAGTGTAGTAAGTCAGCTTCAGGTTTCCCTGGGTAGGCTTCTTAGTGAGACAATCTTCTGCTCAAAAAAATAACCTGTACAGGCATTTCTGAGCAACCATTTCTATGCTTACTTTCCCAATACTAGGTCTTCTGTAAGAAGTTTGTCCAGTGACAATGAAACTGAGATTTCAATATTAAGCCAAAGCCATCCCTCATTTTCATTAAATTTAACAATTTCCAACCCCTGATATCAAGGTGTGAGAGGATGGAGAAATACAGTTAAAAGGCTACCTTACCTATGCTAACAAGTCTTCAGAGATTTGTATCCTCACCTAAAAGGTAAATAAATAGCTATATTTTATGTGCTCAGTCAAGCACTTTAGTGTTATATGAATATGAAACAGAAGATATAATTTTGTCTTTGTGAAAGTTTGAAAAACACTAAGAAAGCAAGTTGAAAACAACAGGAAAATGGCGTTAAGAAATAAATCAGTATTTCAAGAGAACCCCCAATATAACAGAAGCAAATTTCTGCCTTACTGTAAAGAATTCCTTCGTTCACCCAAGCAGCAGAACTGTGACTATGCCCCTAATTTTTGGGAGTCTGAACTATGCTGCAGATTTACTTGATGCCTTCTGACATCTTCCTCTGTATATCCTACCTCATAGGAAAAGGCAAGGGGCAGGCAGGGGCTGTCAGGTTTTTTCAGGCACTTGCTGATGAGTTAGCTAGAGCTCTCTTTTCATCTTTTATTCAATATTGGTGAAAAACTAAGTGAAAATTCTGTGGTGGGAAAGGAGTTTGCTCTTATTCCATGCTTGCAAAACCCCAGGCTTCTGAACATGGGAGATTTTGGCTCGTTAACTTCAGACATGCTACTCAAGGCTGGATAATTTAAACCTCACCTCAAGTCAGATGCTGAGTTACCTAATTCTCCAGCATCTGGTCCTTAGAGTGAAATCCAAAAGGCCAGCAACAGTAAGAAAATGTCCCTGCCTGTCAAACCAGAGGAGTGAATACTCAAGGAAGGAGGTACAACAAAACCAGCTGCTGTGCAGGAAACCACCTGTAGCTTGGTAAACACTGTAGAGAAAGGTGTGATTGCAATCTCTCCTCTCTCAAAAGCTCCTTTCAGGTTCCCAGCTGCAACTTGAAGACACAGAGCCCGGGGTCTTCCTTTGCAGATGAGTACTGGTCTTCAAAAAGAACTGACCCAAGAAGAAGTGGTCCCTGCAGTGAGCCTTCAGGCAAGGTTCTCTAGCGCTGATCCAGCTTTCCTTATGCCACACAAACCGATTGTGGTAAAGCTAAGACTTTACTTGAGGTATTCAGCCCTCCTTTCCCTTTCAACAGGATGCTGACACAGCTGCCTGCAGAGATTAACTGAAATATCCCAAAACTATGCATTAAACAGCACCAATTGATAGGAGTTTTTGTCTCCGTTCTCCTTCCTTGGCCACTCAAACCCATTGGTTTTGTGGTAGAAATTAGGTTAAACTTTAACTGGTGTTCCAGCAGCTCTTACTGACATTGCAGCAGTATTGCCCTGAGCTTCCTGCACTTGGAGGAAGTTCTTCCCATCCTCAACAGAGACTCAGTATTTAATGAGGGGGATAATGTAGTTGCAAAAAACAGAGGTGAACATTCATATTTAGGAGCAGCAGGACTTCCCCATATACCATTTCCAGGCCACAGAAGTAAGTATGTGATTTATGCGCAGGCAGAATGATTAGACTGGATGGCAACTACTTGTGATGCTACACTAGGAAAATTACAGGATATGAACCTTTTTCTGTGGGCTTATTTTTTTCTTAGTAGGTACAACCTTAGTAGGTTGGTCCACCAGCTCCTGGAAACATCAGCTTACCCTTTTTAGCCATGCTCAAATTTTTTAGACCTGATAAAGCTATAAAATTCTCAGATAGGTTTTTGTTCAGTCTTTGTTCTTCTAAACACTTGCCTAAACACACCCACATATTGTTTTTATTACCATTACCATTACACTTTTTAGTGTTACCCACACTTAATAGAATGGAGTGGGATCTTGCCAGTAATAGCAAACTTTACATGTTTTTCTTAGCATTTCTGCCAAATGTGCGTAGAAGTCTGTCTGAGAGATGTCCAACAAATGCTGGTGGTCTAGAACCACAATTTCTCAAACAATATGGAAAGAAATCTACTCTGGAATACCTTTGATATTAGCAAATAAAGTATTTGTTCACTGGGATGAAATAATAGACACTCTTCAAATCATGAACACAAACTTTCTGAAGAGTAAACAAAGATATCTGCTACTCTGTGCAGTGGGACCACATGAGTATCCCAAAATCTGGTAACACCTTCTAAGTCTAGTCTGCAATGGTACCTCTATTTTTGTCTCTGTGATGAAATGAGTATGTTGTCTGCAGGAGAAGGATTCCTATGGCTAATGCAGTTGGCACTGTATGCATCCCCAACTTCCTGATGCTGCAAGCAACACCACCCGGAAGCACTCCTGCCTCTGCAGGTGAGTTTTCAGGGGTATCACACCACAGTGGTAGGAAGGAGTGGGCTGTGTCTCTGTTCCATACATCCTGCCTACTCAAGAGGTGACCTTCCTGGCTATTCTCTGACCACACAAAGTTCACCAGGAAGTTGCCAACAGCAGTAATGGTAGGGTTTGCTTTCACTAAATTCATAGCTCTTTTTGAAAACAGCCCGCTTTGGGTTTGTTTAGGATTTTTTTGTCTTTGCTGCCTTCCTTGTAAATAAAGGTTCTAATACCATTGCTAAATCTGAAAAGCAAACATTTTCACACATTTTTCACACATGATCTACTCATAACTGCTTCTTTCACATTGAGGTTCAACAGCCTTGCAGAGAAAATTCCCAAAGGAATAAAATCTTTACTGTATGCTTCCAAATGGCTCTTTTTCCACCTTTCAAATTCTGGTGGGTTTTTTATTAGTGCAGAACAGCTTTATAAATTCAGTGGGTGTGAACTCCATGCAGATTTCATTACAACTCACCTTAAGCTCCATTAGGGAAAGAATCTTCTCAAGTAGTCTGTATTGGCACACGGAACAAAGCTGGGTACAGAGACTTATTTCCAGAGATTGCAACATCCCTGATTGCCTTCTGATACCCGCGTAGCTGCCTGTGACACACCTGTGCCCTGGAGCAGTAACCGTCCTGGGGAGCTGTGGGGATGCACCTCTGCCAAGAGCCCGTTCAGACTTATCTCCAGAATGACTGGGTAGAGTCACTCAGACCTTGTCAAAGTTCAAGTCTGTGTGAAAGTTTGAGAGAGCTGAGTGAGCCAGGAGGTTATGTGCAGACTGGAAAAGGAGATGGTTGTTATAAAACAGCCATCACGGGGTTAACGGCACAGGCCAGCAATGTTTTTTGGGATAATGCCATGCTCTAACCTCCTTTCCTTCCTGTTCATTCAGTGGAAGTCTTCTTGCACACTATTAGAATGCAACAGAAATAAAAATAGCCTGTTCCCTGAAATTCTGTGGACAGGCTTCAGCTGGACGGTGTTGGTTTTTAGGGGTAGAGCAGGAGAAAGATTTTTCTGAGAAATCCCTTTGCAAGTCTTCCTACCTCAAGAAAAGGCAGCTGCCTGGCTATCTGGACTAAAGTCAGGGTGATCTATGCTCACAGCCTGAACGCTTTACCAGCCCCTGCAAGAGACTCAGTTTCTCTCACTTGCACACCAGTCCCTGACAGCAGTCCACCAGAGAAACACCACCATTACATGTAAAGCTATGATCCTATTCAGATCACAGAACAGACACCAGTAACATTATTTGGGATGTTTCTCACCTTTAGCCATCTAAAAATCAGGAAATAAGACTACAACAGCTGTTTTGAGTTCCTCTGCATTCAGAGACAGTCACTTTCAGGAAGTAATTGTTCCCATTTGTCTCGAACACTCATTTTAGGGTGATTCTAATTTTTGCTAAGATTCGATTAATGAGCTTCCCAGTAACTGTCAATTTGCACATGTAAGTCTCACTCAATTTAAAATAGCTATTTGAGGACTTGCTAAGAATTAGACACATAACACTCATAAAGCTAAAATCACAATAAAATGATGGTGTCAATTCTTACTACTAATAAAAATATATCTGAAATATATTTTTATTTCAGCATATGAATATTTAAGCTGTAGAGCCTAAATCTCACAAGAAGTTTGTCAGACCTGTTAGCAGGGGTTAGAGCTCTACGTTACTTCTGCAAATATTACAGCAGTTGCAATCTAACTCTGGAAATCTCTGTCCAGTCCTGATATCTATGCTGCAGAGCAAATTCTTGAAAAAAAAAATAAAAAAAAGCCACAAGAACAATTCCTAATCATGAAGATTTTTCCTTTTAATAAGAGATAAATGAGAAATCTCACCGACAACCACAATGAAAGCTTATAGAGTGATTTGGTCCCAGCCTGTCAGTAGCTACATTTGGGGCACATTTCCGATACTATCTGCTTGTTTCTTTCAATCAAACAAGTAAAGAGACGTGATGCCATTTAATGGCTGGAAGTCAAACTGAACAGAATCAAGCCTATAATAATATGTTTAGTTTTTAAAATGAGGATGACTGGGTACTAAGATAAGGATTGGTTTTCTGCCAGTGAAAGTTTTCTTATAAATAAAACTGATTCTTCCACAGACACACTGAGGCACTACTGTGGGGTTAATATAGAAATTACTAAGCAAGTTTGATAGTCCATGCTATTTGGAGATGGTAGTCAGTTACCCACTTTTCTCCCCAGATGCACAATAGTCTCTTTGCCTTAATCCTTAAGGCTTTCTGCAGGAGTTCTTCATGCATCTCAAAAGATGGAAAGTAAGAGAAAGGAACATGGGGGAGGTCTTACAGAATATTTGATACACTGATAGGTAACCAATGAATGAGTAATTCTCAAATTGTTTTGCAGCAGAAAACAATAGGGTGCTTGAAGCAAACCACAACAAAAAGATGCTCTACCTGTTTGATGTGACCCTATTTGATATTTGCAATCATTATGATATGGCAGTATCTAATTTTTTTGCCTACTAGTAAAATCTGTGGTGAACACAAGAGCAGATCCTCAGAAACAACAAAAAATTTAGTTGGCATCTCAAGAGCTATGGCAGCCATCACTAAAAGGTAAGCAAGAAATCTTTCTAGACTTCAAACCACAGAGGAGATACAAAAATTTACTTTTTACCCATTTTCTCTGAACTTACGGTTTTCCTATCAGCAAAAGAATTGAGAACCTGATCCGGGCTGTCCAAAAGAGGAGCATGCCAGGTGCATCGTTCCTACCATTACACTTCATATTGAAAGAGGGCTGTGGTGCTTCAGGCGTGAACACCACCACATGGGTCACCAGTCAAAAAAAAGATATTCCTGCCCCAATCCAAGGAGAGCACAGCTGGTAAAGGTTCCTCAAACAACACACACTTATTTGGATTAGAAAATCTGCAAGTGGCAGTAACTGAAGTAACAGTCAAGAAAAACAAGTGAAGGTTTATTAGTGGACTCTTCCCAGTGCTCTCAAGATTCCCTGATAAGGGGAGAGGCTTAGCTATAATGAGTCTGCTGGCAGGAACAGCACATATTTCCTCCATCCAAGTGATTGGAGGATCAGACTCGCATGATCTCTTGTCTGCTGACTCACCAGAGGGCAGCAGCTTTTCAGATGCGATGTTAGCCCATAAACACGAAAGACGTTCCTCTTGCTGTCCCAGTCTGACTATCCCTCTTTGTACTGTACCCTGATGTCAGCAGTCCATTTTTGCATGCTTGACTGGAAAGCTAAACATCACAATGTTTTGGAGTAATGGCAAGTCAGGTCGTGTACCTGATGCATGGTTAATCCATATTTCAGTCTCTCAGTTTTGAAAACAGTAATTTGGAAACACTCTCATGCAATTAATTTGCAATGTGTAACTCATCTAGGATGATCTGCTGCCTCATACAGACAGACTTTTTGGTTAATCTATGGCAAATTGAAAAGATTTTTTGAGAGATTCTCTACTTTAGCAGTTAGATATATTGCCAGCAGGACACTACTTCTTCCCCACAGTTTTCTACTCTTAACTGAAGGATGGAGAAAATTACATTTATCCTCTTATTAAGACAGGCAAAAACTTTATCTTTCAGGTGCATCCCCTGGCAAGTCCTCTGTATGTCTTCAGTGATGAGTTGGCAGCTCCCTTCATTACTAGCTTCACTCTCCTTCCAATACTCTCATTTCCACAATCAAAATCCTGTTTCTATGCTGGTAGGGAGGGTGGGAGACTTTCTGGGAGGCTCTGTGTTACATGTGCCATATGGCAGCACAAAGCACAAGAAGCAGGAAAGCCTCATAGCATTTGCATTTCTGCTGTTGCTGCCTAACTTCTGGGTGGCCTGCTGTAATACCAATGGCTCAGAACTTCCAGCACAGGCTTGGTGGTGTAATTTTTTACTAAGCTGGAGATAAGTTAACTGCTGGCATTGAAGGGTCCATTTCCATTTTTGCTCTATGGGAATGGCACCACAGCAGGGTCTGCAACTTTCCACCAGTGATGCAGAGAAAATGCTTTAAACATCTGTCTCAAGGGAAGTTCACTGAGGGAGTGCACAGGACATACATCCCCTGAGTGTCCATCAAGATTTTTCAGAAATATAAGATGCAATATAGCTAGAGAAAAACAAAACACAGTGGTAGTTGTTTTAAAAACCTCTGTCTAGTCCAGTGCTGCTGGGAAGGTGAGAGGAACTGAACAAACATTATGGGAATGCAAATTGTTATCAAAAAATCCCTGTCAAGAGACTTTGAGAATTTGTTGAGTAGCAGGGAAGTGTGCCATACGTGCGCAGGAGCAAAATTGGTTAATATTGGCATGTTCAAAGCACAAACTCCTCTCCATGCACCCTTTGCACTTGAGACTGAACCTCTCAAAGATCCCTGAGTGTCTGATGTGGAAGCACTAACTCAGAACAAAAATTGTGATTTCTGTATAAGAGAGGGGACTTCCACCGTTCACCAACAAACACTACTTAGAGTTCAATTACTTGGCTCTTAAACATGTGTTTTGGGTGCTATTTGAGCTGGAGCAGTAATCTCAGATAAGATCATAAGCAGACACTGTACACATACACACTGCCAAGAGAAGACAGGCCCTGGCCTACGTCATTAATTTTCTAAATAGACTAGAAGAAGGATAGGAAAGGAGGGGCAGGTAGAGGTGAAAATTCTCAACCAAGGTTTTACTGCAGCAGATACAAAGCAGGTCACAGCATCCCCATGGCCATCTTGTATCTCTGCCATTGTTTTTGTGGTTGGTGCTCACCAGCTTTTCCTTCCCCACAGGCTCAACTCTCTGAGCTGTGGATGTTATTTCTGGAGCAACATGAAAGATGATAGTACAGAGTGAGAAGCACTGGTGGGGAAGGGATGCAGGTCCTCCTGCATGTCTGGTACCACACCAGAGGGGAAAGGGTTCCTTCTTACCCATGAGCCCCCACAATCTGGTAATAGGTGGAAATTCAGCCTTCAAGAGCAAGGGCTCAAATCCTACTTACTTTATAGAAATACTGGTATCCAGTAAACCATGCATGTGCCTTGTACAGTTCATCAGGGCAGATACACATTTCTTTAGCTGCTATATCAAATCACCTGGCAGGTTTTGGGCTTTTTTCTCTTCAACTGAGATCTCATTTGGTTCAAGTCTTTCTAAATTATCTTAATTAAATTAGTAAAATAATTTTCTCTCTCCCCGTTTTTCTATGTGCAAGCAGGGTTTTTTTAAATTTTGGGAGGTGAGGATAATAAGGATAGCAAAGATTATTTCTTTGGATTTATGAGAAGGGTACACATCTAACATAGATTGCATGGAAACACGTTTTTGCCTAAAGTGTTGATTTTTGTTTCCCCAAGATCCTAGACAAGGAATTAATAGTGATGTAGTCAAACAAGCATTTAACCCCCTAAACTGTGTAGATTTTCTGACAGCTTTAACAAAATTCGTCCTCCCAGCAGTCCCTGTCAAGCACTACAATACTGCTCGGCCTCAGAAAGGGTGGCACAGATGGTTTAACAAAATTTATATACAAGAAGGCTGAGGGGAGCAAACAGGAAAGAGGTACATTAGTTATTCATACAAGGTGCAGCCCTGCAAATTGATTCTTAGTGCAGGAGAAAGATGCTCCTGCAGGGCTTACAGCAACCAAAGGGCACCCTGCAGCACCAGCAGGGCCATAGCCAAATCAAGGGGCAGGTAGAAGGCAGAACATGGGAGCAAAGAACAGCTGCTGCAAGCTGCTACCACCCATTTGGAGGGCAGCACTTTACTTTCCCCAACTCTTATTTTGGAATGTGATTCCTCTCTGTGGTGGAGTAACAGCACTGCAGGCTTTCACTTTGTAGAACATCAAACAGTCCCACTCCACAAGTTCATCCCAATGATTATTTCATTACTTTCTGCTGTGGCTTCTGGGTGACTCTGAGGAAGGCGTTGCCTTGCTGAGCATGTCTGGCCTTCTAAGAAATAGGAAGAATGTTGAAACTCCCACCCACCCTACAACCACAGTTCCTTTAAGAGATTACAATTTTATCACCAATTACTAAAATTGAGCATTTGCAAGCCTGCAGCTGTGTTTTTGTTGCTGGGCTTAAAACTGCAGCCCCCAGAGCCACCAGGAGTTCAGGCCCAGTGGTGATGCCCCAGGTTTCCTCAGAGACCATCCTCCTGCTCCTCCCAAGACACCTCCAGGAAGCCCATTCTTGCTCACTCTCCCCCTCCCACTGCAGCAGCACCCCAAATCTCTGCAAGATGGGGACAGCTTGTGCTCCCCAGTGGCTTTGTTGCCGCTTGCACCCTTCTCATGTCGGGTAAGTCAAAGCACTGGCCCCTCCACTTCCCAGTTTCCTGATACAAGCCTGATAAAGAATGTAAGCAGCCATGAAAACCATCAGAGGGAACTTACTTTGCCAGTTTTTTCCTATCATTTGCATGGCAGCTCTCCATTAAAGCTTGAAAAGAAATGTCCTTTGCAGCTTAGCAAAAAAAATCTATGCAACCATGTTGATAAAAAACAATTATATAGCAACAAAAACCCCCTAAGCTTCAAGGAGCCCTTTTGCAGAAGTAACTTCCGTTATGTAGGGTTAGGTTTCTATGACTAATACTGACTTTTAGAGACTTGAAAGATTCCTAGAGGAAAAATGGTAACTCAGATCATGTAGCATTAGAGTAGTTGGCAGCTACTGGCAATAAAAAAAATACAGCGGCAAGTGTTTACTTTTTAATAGATAAGCAAGAGTCTTGTGTCTTCCTGGAGCCTGACTGGAATTCAGATACTGTTTGACTTTTTCTCTCCTACAGCACACATTTGGACTTATAATGCTTTCGAAACCTTGAGCAAATAAAATACTGTAAGTTCAACATTACATGAGTCAAACATACCCATTACCATGACTCCAAAAGAACTGCTCAGACAAACTTAGATCTGTAATAAAATATTTTAATGAGGAATTCAGAGCAGCTGGTGTTTATTACAGCTCATTTTCCTAATAATACACCTGCCACCTCTATGAAGATTTCTGAAGATAACACCACTCCTATCCATTCCTGCAGCTTCTTTTTGTTGGTGGGTAATTGGGTTTTTTCCCCACTGGAGAAGCCCAGAGCATTTGACATCTGTTCATTATTTACCCAGTGCAATGCACTTGGCAAGCACAGCCAGTTCTGCTCATTTAATCATATGAGTAAACCAAGGCACAGAGAGCCAGAGCCTCACTGCCAGTGCTAATGGCTTACATGGCACCATGAAAATTTACACCAGGTAATGACATATCCAAGGGTGTTAGACTGGTTGCCAGGGCTATGAAATAAGCCAGGGCAGAGTCGATAGCAGAGGGAGACATTGGAGCTCTGGTCACCTCTGCTGACGGCACAGCACCTGCAGATTGGACCACTGACAGTCCTGGAAAAAAACATTTTGTAGGAAGGGAGTTTGTTGTCAGGAGTCTCGAAGACCTTTTCTTATGTGAAAATTTAAAAAAAACCCCACTGGTCCACATAAATATTTGAGACATATTTAATATGTTTAATATATTTGACTATTCGAGACATATTTAATAAAAATATATATCAAAAATTCAAATACAAAAATGCAATATTTATTCTCAAAATTATAATCACTCATACCCTCTAAATTCAGTTTTCTGTGAGCAAAAAGAAACAATGATACTTAAATTCAAGGATTTCGACTTCCAAAATTTTTAATACCTCAATGTAGATGGCTGGTCGCAGACCTCCTTAAAAAATGCCAAAACTATCAGTTATCTCACTGGAGAAAGGACTTCACCCAAAATAATATGAGAACCCCTGCAAGTAACAGCTGAGGACAAGCATCCTGAAAATCCACTTTTGTCTGCTTTTATAGCTTGTGGATGAGAAGCAGCTACATTTTTTTAAGATGAACATAGCCTACAACGTGCTATCTTTGATCTCTATAGTTTTTCAGTGTCACACTAAGACAGTCCAACAAGCGTCTTTGTAAAAAAAAAAAATGTCCTGCTTATATTAAAATTTGGTCTAAGCATGCCTCTAGAAACAACAGTATTGATGACACAAATAGCCTGAAAAAATACCTATACTTTATTGAACAGACTCTTTGGTTACTTTATTTCACACAGATTGATGTTACAATGCCCTCTCCACTCCTCTATGTTTGGGAGTGTATTTTTCTATTTTCAACATTATTCTTCCTCCTCTGTCCTCAGAACTATATTTTAAGATAGTGTGACATTAATTCCACAGTGACAAACCTTTTTTCTGGACCAAAATTCTACTTTCATTTCCATATCAAATCTAGTGCAATTATCTTTACTTAGGTAATTTTCTCAAAGTTCTAGCAAGGAAAAGCAACTTCATTTACTTAAAACTTTCTTGAGTGTTCATAACTGTAGTGTGTAAGTGCCAAAATGAAAAGGAAGTGACAAACAGTAATTTTCAGGATTTTTTTTTTTTTTACAGAGCTCTGAATCAGTTCTAATAAGAACTGATGTAGTTCTACGAAAACTAGTGTATTAAAAGAACAGTATGTGTACCTGTGAAAGCAACGGAAAAAATGCTTTAATGTTTTTTAGTATGGCTTGCTCCAGAAACTGTGAGGTTTAATTGCCTTTTTTCTTGAGTAAACGGGTATTTTCAATTGCATTGATTCACACCCCACAAGCTTTGAGACTCTCTGGTCCATAAAAACATTAAACACATGCTTTGTTTATTTTAACAGGCAAGCTCCACCCTGGTCATGGAGCCAGATGAGAATGGGTGTAAGTCAGTGCATTTGCATTCCTTCTGATAAAGAGATTTCTGAGTTCATCTAGACTTCATATTTATCTCAGAATACTCATACCACTTCTTCTGGTGCAGTGAGACATAAATTGTGTAATATGTAAAAGTGTAGAGCTTCATCATGTTTTGTTTTCCTCCCACTCACTTAAAAATTGTATGGAGAAGACCATTAGAAAGGTAAATTTTTTTATAATAGAAAGATGGGTCCCCAACACAGGCAGGTTCTGTGGCTGATGAGAGAGCAGATGCTCCCACTTCTGCAAATGCTTTCCTGGGAAGGTTTGCCCCAAATACACACAGAGAGAGGGAATTTAACTGGCTTTAACTCAGGCAGCTAAACTAGTATTACAACAAAACAGCACTAGCCTTTTAACAACCTATAGTAGAATAGCTATGGGTGTATGGTTGTTTCTTTTTTAAAAATTAAGGACTCCAGTAAGTGTTAAAATTATTTCTTTTCTGTCATTAACAGAACCTAGACTCTACATCTCTTCTGGGTTTTACAGACCACTTCTTTGGGAGACTTGGTGCCTACAGAGGTATTCTTCCTAAAGACTTTTCAACTTTAAATTAAATCATTAAAACAGGACATCTGTAATTCTTGCACTCTAATGGAAACAGATGTGGCAAGAATGAAAGAAGAGTCTGAATCCCCAAGAACAAACTTTTGTCCCAAAAGACTTCAGCCCGAACTATTTTTCTTCATCTGTGCCCTTCTGTCTGGATTTTTCCTTGGCTAGACTGAGGTCTCCATGGCCACCAAAATTTTCATGGTATGTCATGCTGTTGGTACATGGTGTGCATGGCCTCTCTTTCCCAAAATCAGAACTTGGTGGGACTGGGGCAACTGAAAGGAAGGTGCTATGGGACCACCAAGACAAACTGTTTCCTCCCTGCATGTGAAGACATGTTTTGGGGAGCATGCACTTGAACTGCTGCAGGTTTTTGGTTTCTTTCTCATAAGAGCATGGCAGCTCCTCAGTTTTTATTTTTCACAGTGGTAGGCTCTGAATTGATTTCCATTCACCTCTCTCAAGATACTGCACTGACAAAAATAAGCCACAACAGACCTGTTTTTACCACAGCCTTAGCCATTACTTTGTGGTTACAGCCCAAGGCACAAGGAGAATCCCAATACCGGATCTGATGTAGCAGCCCTGGTCTCAGGAACCAGACACAAACTATAGACCAAAATATTTCCCCCTGAAGCACAGAGTTCCATGAAACTAATGGGCTTTGTCAAAAATAAAATGGTGATGGTATTTTCATGGGAAATTTATTCTCAAAATATATTTAAAGTTCAATCACCATTTAAAGGTGGATTTTTTCTTTAACTAAAATTAAAAACTTCAGTTTCTGTTACTGAACTTTGAAACCAAAGCCATCTGATTTCTCTGTCCTCGAAAAATATTGCTGTTTTGATTTTCTAACTTGTTTCTTTAACAGAACCTGAGAGCTGAAATGCAGAAGGGTGGAAGCTGCCTTCTCAAACACACTATGGAAGGTTGGCGAGGGGTCAACCCTCACCTGATCAGCCTCATCAACACGTCAGCTCCATGCAGTAACAGCCCTAGATTTCTTACAGGTGTTCCACCAGCACCTTCCCCTCAAGCCTGTTTGTCACACCCTCATTCTCTTAGTCCCAAAATGTTCCAGTTGCAGCTTATACCACTCACTCTTCTTCCCCTCCTTCTTCCTAGGTGTATTTTTTCAATAGCTTTCCATTCCTGAGTACACTTCATTTTGTTCCTCTGCAGAGAAGCAATGAAGCCAAAATAGAGCTTTCTTAAGGGTTTTCCTTCATCAGAAGTCTTTTGAATGTTCTCTTGCTATTGAAATAAAACCAAAAGGCAGGGTTCCTGGGTGCCGTAACACTCCTGTTCTGTTTCTGCTTATGTTGCAGCAAATAAGTTTCAAAATCTTGCAACATACACAGCCCCAGATTATAACTGACAAATTGGGCAAGTGTACTTTTGGCTGATTGGCATAATATATTATGTTAAAGGCCATGTACAAATGATACACATTATTACATGTCATACATGTGTACATTTCTCCAAAGCAAACCCGGAGCACATCAGAATAAAAATTATTTTATCAGTGCTGCCAGGTTTGGAATACTTTTGTATTTTAGCACCTTGCTCTCAACTCTTCCATTTAAAGGCACTACAAGTTGTCTTGGAATACAGACAGCATTTTGCACACCTCCTCTAAGAAATGTAAATCAAGCAGAACCTGTGTTTGCTTTTAAAAATGCAAATAATTGGGAGTTTCCTTGGCAAGATTAACACCTCAAACCAAGTGCAGAGACCATCTTGGAGTGAAGGAGGGAGAACTTTTGTGGGAAAAAAAAGAAAAAAATTCCTGATCACAGGGAGAAACTACAGAAATAGCAAAAATCAAAGCATTTTAAATGAGTGAAGTATTTGAAACATAGATATGAGAGAGGGAGAAAATGACATTGTTTCCCCATGGAAATATCTTTTTATTATTGTGTCTAAGATAATCTCAAAGCAATAATTTTTTTGTCAGGAAAAGGAAATGAGAAAAAATTAAAATTCCATTATTCTTTTAAAAGTCTTGTTTTCATGGTTCCCTGCACTAACAAGGCTAAACAAATCCAGTTTCAATGGCATAACATTTTAAAAAAGCTTAAGACTTTTTAAAAATTCCAGTCCAGAATCTTCCAAACACAGAACATTAGCTTTTTCTCAGGAAGACCAGCTTAAGCCAAACAACCAATATAAAACTGAGCAGATAGTTTCATAAGCCCTCTCCACAGAAGCTGGCAAGGCTGTCATCTGGCAGTACCATTCTGAGACTTGGCATCTAAGTATCATTCCCAGCAGTGTCCCAGTACTCCTTTATGCTGTTGGAGACATCTTTACCTACCTTTACCTATTGAGACATATGTCTCAATATTGCAAATGCAAAAGGTATAAAATAGCTTTGTGCTATCCCACGGGACTCATTTTATTCATACATGTATGCATGACCATTTTTGGTCCAGATGGAAGCATTTTTCCCATACTCACTTGCAAAAACTGCAGAAATTCATTGAAGTCTCCTTTGCTGGCTTTAGTATTGAACACACATCCTTCAATATTAAATTTTAAATACATTTACAATGCAATACGCCTTGTACCTTGACCAGCTCAGTACAAATAATAATAAGGAGAAGAAAGCACCTCTCCATCAGTAAAGAGCAATTCCTTGAAGCTTGAAGCAGCTCATTTAAAATACTGCAATTTAGATCTCTTGTCTTACCAGGAATCCTAAGATTCCCCTAGGCTGCCACTGCACTCCCCTATGGGAGACTGTCTCTTTCAGCAAATCTAGGTTTGACTCAAAAAATTCAAGACTTCTCCAAAGCCTGAAACTGCTTTTTGCCTGGTGTTACAGATGAGACCAATATGTATCTGTGTGTGTGTCCGTGTCTGTGTGTGTGTATTTTTCACATGGTCCACTTTATGAATAGGTAAAATGAACCACAGGGGTTAAACAATTCACCTACCAAGTCTTTGGACACAAATAGAAATTTGTGGTGGTTTGAGTTTCTAATCACTATATCTAATAAAAAAGGCCAGTGCCTCGCACCAAGAAAAGACAGGTACCAGAGAAATCCACCTCAGAAGAAATTTCTCCAACAAATGTGACATGAGTGCATGCCTTCTAAGTGAAGAATAAGCTCTGCCTTTAAGCCATACCCTTACTGGTTCATAGAAACCTCTCCAAAAATAAATTTTACACAGTTGATGTTTTAGTCTTTTAGGTTAACACACTATTTTTCTTCCCATTCCTTGACATTTCATCTCAGAGCAAGCTTCAAGAGATGCTGTCCCTCATCACCAGCTGGGAAAGACCCAGGAGTTCTCATAATCCTGGATATGTTACATGCATCTAGCTGTGGCCATGGGCAGGCAAACATCTTCCAGTTTCTCATGCTGCCAACTAGAAATAATATCTGCAACCTGTAAGTAATCCAAGGCTTATCTCAGCCACTGAGCTCCACATCTTGTGTTGAAGATTGCAGGCACTCACAATGGTGTTCCTCTTACATCACAACATCAAAAAAAACCAGTGCAATCCTGCAGATGATCTTTCCATTTCAGACCTCTGTCTTCCTGCTCTGAAAGAGCATTACATTATCCCATTCTCTGATTGTGTTAAAAACTGTTTTGTTTAGGTTGGATCATACCAAAGGCTTTCTGAGAAAACCCAACAGCTTTTGCATTTAAATGATCAACTTTTTAATGTTCAGGCTCCTTCTATTCTGTTTCCTTTGCTTGTGTTTGAATATTCTTCTAGTAAACACTTTGTTTTTCAAATGGAACCAGTACGAAGAATTTAAGACAAGCAGATGGAAATACCTTCACCAAATTACCGAGAAATGTAGTAATACTGTGAATGAGTTCCAGGAATTACTGAAAGTCACTTGGTATTAATTGCTTAGTAATACAGTGCTTGAGGTTTCCTGTCACTAGTTCAGTTTGCCGAAGCTTAAAAAACTTAATTTCAGTTTCACATGCTTTGCAAAAGCCTGTTTCTACCTGATCATTTTGCAAAAAAGAACTGACCTGGTATTCAAGAAGATTGGAGGACTACCCTTAATTCACTTTGTGGCCGAACGTCTTGTAAAAACCAACCAGGAGAGCAAGAACAAAAAAGATTCAGTAGGCATCATTCTCCCATGATATCAGACAAATAATTCTATTGCTATTGCCAAATAACTCAAGCATAGCATTTCATGTTCATTTCAACTTGCAGCTGCTAGTTCACGTTGGATAGACAGCTCCTCAGCCCTACAAGAAGTGTTTCTCCACATCCCCCTCTAATTCTGAGGCCATCTGCTGAAACCACAGCATGGCTTTCAGGAGAATAGGGAACTGACTTCCTCAGGAGGAACACACAAGCACTCTTGTTCCTGACGGAAGCACAGCAGACTTTCTGAAGATACCCTGCCTACATGGCTGAGGACCACAGGTTCATGCAGTCCACCAGGGACTTGGGAGGACTCCAGCCTAACCCCATGGCTGAGCAGACTCAGACATGGGGTCAAACCAGGTAGCTCAGGGCTTTTTTTATCCTGTTGGGGCCAACAATACTCCAGGGATGGAGATGGCACAACCTCTCTTGGCCCCTCCTGTATTGTTTTCATGGGCAAAAAGCCTTTTCCTTCTCATCAGGTTGAGCATCTCCTATTGCAGTCTATGGTCATTGCCTTTCACTCTCCGGCTCTTTGCTGCTCTGAGGAGCAGCTTCTCAGTAACTTCATCACTGATATTGGCACAGAGGCACCGTAAGAACGCAGCTGCTCCATGGTGGACACAAAGTGTGCCCCCAACACAGGCAGTGGCCAGAGTGGTTTCAGGCTGTTGACAGTGACCAGTAACACCTGCAGCTGCCAACAAGATAAGGTAACAAGGCAGTTCTGGGGTCCATGAAGGGAGTCTGCTTGCAAACCTCAAGAGACAGAGCTGAGTGCATATGGTGTAGCTCAAGCCAGAATAGCACCTTGGACTTTTTGGTTGGACCAGAGACTTCCAAGATTCCCTCCAGCCTCCACAATTTATGACAGATCATTTCAGACCTCATGGTAGAGAAGTACTGAAAAGTAAATCATCCATGCACTGGATGATTGCAGCCTGGCGGGCAGAGAATAAACTCTGAACTCTGAAGCTTATTTTATAGAAGTAGGTGCACAGTGAAAAGAATCAAAAAGTTTCTAATGCAGCCTATTTGCAGGCCCAAATTCTGTGACACAGGATCTCTTAGTAGGTTCCTCAAACTTTTTCAGAAACAGCTTTCAGTATGTTCAGTTTAACAGGAAAATCATTGTTACTGTTATGAACAGTATCCATCTCTCTGCTTCTGTCTCCTCCAATAAGCCTAACATTACTGACTTTTCCAAGCTTGGGAGAAATAGTAATATTTGCCCAAGGGGGGCACTCTTGTCAAGGAAGCAAATGCACTGGTATCCTTATTCAGGGAACTATTAGCAAATCCTCAGTTTAGACCAAACTAAGAGTTTGTGAAGTCCCAGATGAAAAGCTTGTTTTGAGAACAAAAGCCAGGTTACCAAAAGAAGAAAACAAGGCAGCAGTCTTTACACATTGACAACAAAAAGTGAGCAGAATATATATTGCTCTGTATTAATTTTTTCTGTCCCAGGGGAACACACCTTACATAAATACACCTGCTGTTTCATGTGCTGCCACTCTCAGGCTTATCTGGTTACAGAAATGGCCCAATGTCTCAAACCCAGACAGACCTGGTACTTCTGGGAAGTACGTCTGCTAGTCTTTGCATTTTTCCTTAGAGGAAGACCAGTTAGGTCATGTACTCTTCCTTGAAGACCCCTGTTTTAAAGGACTAATATTTTTTACCCCATTAAAACTCATGTCTTTATACCAGCCCAGCTGATAGGATTTTCCACCTATCTACACAGGTAATGTCAACACTGACACAAAGTGGTGTGGCCATCAGCCCTGAGTCAGCGCCCTACAGCCTTTCAAAGACATGTTACAACTTAGGTCTGCTGGGAAGAAGGCAAGCACAGTAGTACCCTCTCAAAAAAAGGCAGAAGAAACAAGAAAAAACAGTGAGAAGTAGTACAAAGGAGGGACCAGAACCAGAAATGCTCTAATTCTTCTACTCTGGAGTAAAATTGTGTGTACTGGGGAATTCCAAAAAGGCAGATAGCAGCCCATAGTTCAGTCAATACAGCTTCTGGGGACAGGAAGTGGGGATGACTTTTTATTTTACAGTCCCAAGGAACAGGCAGCAGGTGGGAGTTTTGAGAGCTTTCTGAAACTGGCAGAGATGTGGGTGTGGCTGGTATGCTTGTATAAATGGACTATGTGTAAAACAGAAAGAAGAGTCTCCCTGCCCTCACTATGTATGCTCCCACCGCAGATTCCAGCCCCTACTTCTCATGTCCTCCCTTCCTACCCATAGCTCTCCTCTTCTGTCCCAACATTTACTCCAAACGATGTCTGTGTTTGCATAGCTCCTCAAATAAGGCGGTGCAAACCCACAACTTCTCCCAGGACTGACCTCCTGCCAGGTAGGCTAGGCACACCAACCCTTGTACACCAAACATGTCACCAGGAATAACAGCCTGATGGATGATAAAGTGGTTCAGTTGATAAGCAATGGGGTTTTTTTAGAGTTGTCTACCAAGAGCAGTGTGGTCATTGTACTGTCCTGTGCTTAGAAAGAGCATCTACATTAAGAACTTTATGAGGGAGGGGTAATGGCAGTGCAGGTTTGTCCCACATTGATAGTGCTGTGTGCGGGGCACAGGTGAGAAAGAGAGAGGAATAACTGCGCTGTAAAATAGAATGTCTGGTTGTAATCTTTGCAGTGAGTGGGCATAGCTTCACTGAGACATGGATGACTAAAACAGGCCATCAATTCCCCTATTCAATGTATAAAGAGCAAATCCCTTTAAATCTATGCATCTCTGCAACTTCCTGTTTCACACTTCGCTGTGCAAATATACACAGCAAGATATATATAAAATATAATTGCATCTGCTATGTGTTTTAAAAGTATCTTTTAGCAGGCAAAAATTTTAATTTTGCAAAGATCACTAGAAGCTTCTTAACTCTTAAAATCAAAACAAAAATGTGAACTGATTCAGTGTTAGACATACCCAGAAAGCAAACAAATGAGAACTCTTTCATCTGGTTTTCTCCCAGAACAAAGACAAATGAAAAGACTACCTCATAGTTTATTCTCAGAAGAGTCTTCTCATCAGGTAACACAAGCCAACACTGAAGGTTTACAGTATCCAGGAGTCCTTGCTTCTGCTGCTGTTAAAGTCTGCAGCTTTACTCAAGTCATTTAGGGGAGAATATTTTAGGGAAAACACGAGCAGGTGCGTTTCCTCCTTTCTGATACTTTATAGTCAGCAAAGCTTTTGGACCTAATGTTTCTAAAACAGGGCAAACAAAAATCAGTTTAGCTAAAATGAACCCAGATTTCAGGAAGTCCCCAGAAGTAGCATATGCACAGAGACGGAAAAACTTAACTCTTTTGTGGTAGACACATTTCATCGCACATATTCAGGAACATTACAAGAATTCCCTCACACAGCCTTACAACAGATTTGCTGTGGCACTGGAGAAGAGATGAAGCTGTATCGTTATAGGAGGCATGCAAACTGTGAGTGTTTACATCAGGAAACAAAACCACAGCTTAAATAAAAGTGTTAATCCGTATTTAATACTGAAATGCCAATTTCACAGCAGCAAGGAGAGGAGAAAAATAGAGATGCTTACCAATGTTTTCCAGTTTTTCTCCCTTTTTCTGGAGAAGCAAAGTATGGCACATTATCAGAAGCAGGAATAAAGCACAGGTTGGGACAACCTCAAGATTCTCCATGTTGTGGACAAAGCAGAGAACATGCAGAAGGAGATATTTAAGGAAGAAAAATACTTGTTTCAAGGTTCAGTTAAAATCAGGTGACAGAAGAAAAATAATTGAACCGTGGTTTTTCACACTTCTGGTCGGAATTTGGACAGAGAAGGAAGAGAGACACAGCCTAAAAGGTGTCACCTAATCCTGCTTCTTTTTCTAACTCCAGGAGAAATCTGTGGCTGTGAACTGTGAGTAGATGCACTTTTCCAGCTGGCTGGCAGCTTTCAGAGTCCTCCACCTCCTGAAACCTCCTCCTCTGCAGATATTTCCTAGAGGTACCATACCAGCTTGCTGACTTTGGTGAGTTGCCTGTCTGGCACCTGACCATATGAAGCTTTCATTGGGGCTTTAGGTGGCTCTGAGATCCAGTAATGACTGAGCACTACTCTAACATCACTGGCCCAGCAATGACTGGTGATGACTAGGCTTCCTTCTGTGAAACAATTGATTTCTCTTTTGTAAACATAGGAAGAAAGTCTAAAAGGATGCAGTCTTACCAGTCTCAGCTGCCCTTTCTCTGATGATATTTCAAGCTTACCAGAGTTTTGAGATGAACTTGCTGAGACATTTTTCTTCCAATTAGCTCACTGTAAGACCACTCTTTAGAACTTCTTGAATGTATCCTGCTCCCTTCAGCATCTCTGAAGTTCCCTGCTCATTCCTCTGGGTTTAGAAAGGTATCAGGGCATCTCTCAGTTTCTGGGACCATATTTCCTTGAGCACATTCAGTTGCTTTTGAAGCAAGAAATACTCTTCTCTCCTTCCCAGAGGTGTTCACCCAACGCAGTTCTTATAAATGAGGTTAGCATAGCAGCTGAAAGCAAAAAGGAATAAATTGACACTGTTCAACAGCCCATCAGATTCACAACAGGAAACAACTTACAGAAATTTCCCCTACACAGATCTAAAAGCAGTAATGCTGGGTTTGGCAATTCAGATCTATTTTACATGGTTGACCTGCTTATATATCTGTTTCTTTAATTTTAGTATCACTCTTGTATCAGCTTCTATTTTTTTCAGGTGCACATCTTAGTCATTCTGCCCCTGAGGCAAATTATGGCTGTGTTAGCATCTGTGAAACCCAAAACTCAAGTTAGATAACAGTGTAAATAAAACCCTGATAGAGGAAAGACCTTCTATCTTGAATACATGTAAAATGCAACTGTCACCATTTTGCTCCTAAAATGTAAAAGAAAATTTTTTGCAGTTGGGCCTACTCCTTTGTTATTTGTAGCACTGTTTCAAGTTCTGCATCTGTTACTCCAACTCAGGACTTCATCAAATTTTTAAATGAGTGTAAGTAAGGGAATCAGACATGAGACCAGACATAAGAACCAGACAGAGCTCCCAGCTCTAGGACCCTCAAAGTAAGAAGGTCATCCACCTAATGGAGTGAGTCCAGAGGATGCTACCAAGTTGATCAGAGGGATGGAGCACTTCTCCTCCCTACGAGGAAAGAGTGAAAAAATAGAGATTGTTCAGCCTGGAGAGGAGAAGGTTACAGGGAAACCTTATGACACCTTTTAGTAACTAAAGGGGGCTACAGAAAAGCTGAAGAGGGACTATTTAACAGGGGCATGTAGTGACAGGAAAAGGGGGAATGGCTTTAAACTGAAAGAGAGTAGGTTTAGATTAGATATTGGGAAGAAATTCTTTACTGTGAGAGTGGGTGAGGTATTGGCACAGGTTTCCCAGAGAAATTGTAGATCTCTCCTCCCTGAAAGTGTTGAAGGTCAGTTTGGATGTGGTTTTGAGCAACCTGGTCTAGTGGAAGGTGTCCCTTCCTGTGACTGGGGAAGAAAGTACAAAGTCTTAAAAGTCCCTTCCAACCAAAACCATTCTATGGTTCTGTGATTCCATGAAACCCTAATTTGTCTCAGGTGTATAGGGCTATGCCTCAACATATGCTTCAAAATTTTTGGACCTCAGCTCTGTCTGCTAGCCGATATGAGCAGGAAACCACATGACATGCTAATTGTTTCAGGTATGATGACAGATGGAAACAAGGCTGGGATACAAGGTAAGAAGGAGAAGGAATTCATGGTGCTGTAAAATTCTCTGGAGATAAAGAAGGGTGACAAGTATATCTATATGGCAGCTGAAGAGAAAAAGCAAGATTTGCTCTTCAGACTGGTACATACTAATCCATGGTAACTTCTGCTGAGAGGTATTCAGTTGCTGAGCCTTTCCAGTAGCATCACCCGACAGGTACCTCCCTCTCTTTTTTTCATGTTTGCTGCAGGACATATGCGAAGCACTGACAACACATTCTGATTTTACAGGTTTATCTGTTAATCAACACTGCAGCCTGGCTCCTCTGCACAACCCCTTTTCTGATGGAAGAATAGAATAAAAACTCTCCCTATGCTGAGCCCGTGGGTAGCAAGAGCTTGCAATACCCAAACTTTTAAGTCTTTTCATGACCATCGCTTTCAAAAACCTGCAGGGGAAAGAATTGAGAATGCACACCCTTAATCCTGTGTTTGTCATGACTGTAACAATGCAGTCAGTCCCCTTGAATTCCATTTAGCATGCCACCACTGCCAAGCCAAACTAGTGCACCTATGAGCAGTGCAGTAAAACTGCCCAGGTGCAAGTTCGCAGGAAATGTGGTAATTGATGGCTCAGAGCCCGTCACATGAACATCAGATCTCAGCAGGTGAGTTTGTCATAAACATGCCCAAATTTTCTGAGAGGAACACCTGGAGTTCTTTAACCTGAGAGGCTGTTTCCTATTTTGTAGTAAGAATTTTGTTATCCTTTCACAAGGAATTGCATGAAGAATGGTGACTCAGAGTAGTGACCCAGTTATGGTACAAAACAAACCAGAGTACAAATAAATCAGTGAAGCACAGGAATAAATCTGGTCCGAAACTGCTAATGTGTTGGTTACTTCTCCAGTGGTGTTTGGAGACTTTCCAATAGACCAGAAAATTAGGAAAGGTTGTGATTTCCTCATGGAAATTTATGGAAAAAAAGTTCTTGAGATAAAACTCCATCTCTTCCCAGAATCATGTCTTTCAAAACAGAGAAAGAGAGAGCAAAGATACTTATAAGTTCCTTCCTAATCCTTCCAACAGCTCCTCTGAAATGAGAATAAGCATATGCAAATAACAAAATAAATTCAAATTCAGCAGTTTGTTCAATGCTACAGAAAAAAGAATAGACTCAAGTTGGAATTCAATCCCAACCTCTATGTTTTTTATCTTCTTACCTGATGTGTACAGTTAGAGTGTTTATTTATTTCAAAGGAATTGTTGTTCACCGTATCTCTATTGCTTGAAGATAGTGAGTTAGACATAAATACCTACAACCTTACTCAGGAAAAAACATTGCAAAATGAAATGAGGAATGTAAGTATCAGGGTTTCTCTATCTTTTAATAAGCTTTAAAAAATCTCTAATTTGCTTTCAGTCTCTCTGTTTCTGCTGTACCAGAAAACCTTATTATCAGTTCTTGTAATTTTAAGCATTTATACTTCAGAACTACTACTAATCCCAACTTCAGATTTAATTTTGTTGATTTTATGTTCCTTTCTATTGTCCTAACTTGTATTAAATTTTCTTTTCTGGAAGAGAATTTTTTAGTCTTTAGGGATATCTGAAAAGCTATTTCAACTCAAGCTGGCCCCTGCTGACTCTCAAGTTGCTCATATTCCTCCTATAGGGCATCAGTGTCTTCTTGTTGTCAAATACCTTGTTGTTTCAGCTTACAAATCATAGCCACATAAAGATCCTTAAACATGTAAAAAAAATTCCAATTTTTTTCCCAATCTCTCCCACTGACGCTGCTCCACTTTGTGAAAATAGGAACCTAAGCCCTTTCTCCTGACCTGATGGCGCCTTTCCTTTCAGTTCCAGAGGCACTGGGGCTAGGAGATAGGAACAGGAGAGGATGCCTGTCTCGGTTTGAGACAAATTATGAGGAAACATCCGAAATGAACGTGTCCTCTAACAGAAGGCAAGTTTCAGCAGCCCCTCCCCCACCCAGGTTCAGAAAGAAATTTCTTGGAGGAAAGTGGAAAAAAGCTGTTTATTTGACAAGCAAAGTGCACGCAGGCACAAAATGAACAATGTTAGATAATAAACCTTCTCATTGTGGAGAAAAACCTGGTAGATTCAGAGTCCTTTCTGTAGGTGTGGCTCTGCTCTCTCCGGAGCTGGGGTGCAGCGTGCGTCCCTCCAGGCCGCAGTGTGGGGCCTCCTGGTCACAGTGTTCCAGACTGGAGCAAAGCTGAATAGTTCCAGAAAAAGAAGCCACAATCCCAGGAAAACTCCTTGCTTCAGCTAATGAACAAGAAGATAGCTAAAAAGCACAGAATTCTAACTCTCCATCCATCTCCTGAGAAACAGCGCCAAGAGCTGGGAAAATGCAGGAAGGTGCTCCCTCAGCTCTGCAGAGGTGAGAGCACAGGGGAGTCTGTGTGTCCTTGAACATAAACTCCGCTGAAGAATTTGCTCAGCTTCCCCCCCTTTCTCTTGGACCCATCTTAAAGGCACAGGAAGGCACAGGACTATGTCTGGGCAATAAGCAGGCGATAGGGGATACAGCATCATAAAGTCACCCCAAGACAATGCCATTGTCCAGTGGTCACAGTACACACTTGGAAAGGGAGAGCTGTGGTCAAACACCTTAAAGAAAGGAACCAAGGATTCAAGGTCAGGTGAGTGAACAGAAGCTCTTCAACTCACAACATGTCATGCAGCTACTTTTCCGTGAAATTCCCACTCAGTGTGGTAGTTCCTTCTGCATGCAAATAGCTCACAGCATAGGAAGGCCTAGTTTATTCAAATAGGAATCAGACATGGCTGACATATTTTGCTTTATGGTGTATTCTAAGATACAAATTGTTCTGGTAATGTACTAAAAGAGATTTAGGAAGATGAATTTCTGCATTAAGGTCCTCAGCTGAGGACCTCTAAGGTCCTTAACCTCTAAGTCTAAAAAAATGAGTAAGCAAGCATCACAAGAACATAAATTTGGCACTGAAGTAGCCATGACATCTTACTCTGTTCATTTTCAAATGACACCCAGCTGGTGGGAAAGACAGCAACAGGAACACAGTGGGCTGTGTCAAGATGACGTACATCTCCCTCCAACACGTGTTATTGCTTAAGGAAGTCTGACAGCATTTCCAAATTCACAGGACTGCAGTTTTCACCAGGTTGCAGAAGACTAAAGAGTAGTCTCCAAGACTTGAATTTCATCCAGCAAGTGGTGGACTTTGTTTCATTACTATCTAAATGCTATCTCTTTTCATGACAAAATCAAGAAGAATGACCCAGAAGTAATAATGCTCTAAGCCCCTACAGTATGTGTTTGTTTTTAAGGTTTCTTCTTGTTCTATTTAAGCTGCCTTTTCCAACACGTAGAAATATGTCTACGGCACTTTAAAAACAGACAAAGCAAACAGAAATGGAATTGTAGGCTCTGTATCTTCCCAAACTTTACAGTTTAGAGGTGATGGATAAAACCTCGAAGTGGGAAACAGTAGGCTAGGTCCCTAGCTAGGCCCCATTAGCCTAGGCCTGTGTTAGCTTCCACCACAGTTTACACCGAGTGGTGGTCTGCATGGCATTCTGTGGTGACACTGCCACTTCCGCTTTACCCATGAGCACAGCCTTGAGACATTTTACTCACCACAGTAAATGATTTTTCTTGGCATGTGCATATATCAAAACTAACCATCCAGAACAAGATTGTCACAGTATTTACTCAGCTGTCATTGCAATCCCAGGTGCCAATAGAAGCAAGCAAATGTATGAATTCCCATCTCTCTGATTGGGGTACATCGGCCAGTGAGCAACACAAAGGTGCACAAAAGGTACCACTCATCTCCACTGAAGCCATCCAAAGGGAGAAGAAGGTGGGTTTGGCCTAGGTTGTGTTGTAATCTGCTCGCTGAGTGATGCAGTGATCCTGGCTGGGCTACTGGTGTGTCTAAAATGGGTGAAAAATGGGGTTTAATTTGGACTGAGAGGTTTTTAAAGCAGCTAGTAAGGTTGTTTCTCTGGAGAGAAGAGCAAAAACTTGCTATTCCAAACCATATTTGGTGCTATTTTGATTTATAATCTAGTTTCTAGTTTTTGAAGTTTCTCTCCTTCCAGCCTAACCACCACATGTCCCACAGAAAGAAAACAACAAAAAGAAGAAAGATAAGAAATTATCAGAGAGATAAAAGCACACTGTTTCTGAAAAAGACTGTGTGACAAGAAAATTTTAAAAAAGGAAAAGGGCTTTAATACGTGGCTCGGAAATTTTTTTAAATGAACTGATCACTTTCAAAGCAAGCATGTAAAAAGCATCTTCTTTCTTGTTTGCCACTCACTGTGACAAATTTTAAGTTCTTTGGTTTTGGATGTTTTGCAGAGCATGAATGAGCAAAAGTGAGACAGACTGTCACGCTGGGAAATCTGGCGCAAAATTGGTATGTGCAGCTTTCCAAAAGCATCTGGTAAGGGTACTTGGTCATTCTTCTGAGTGCTCAAAAGGCTGACTGTGCAGGAGCCCTGAGCATGTACAAATCAGGAAAGAATGAGGAAACACAGTAGGATATAATTGCTGACAGAAGGAGAGAAGACAATACCCTGTGCTTTGTGATCACTTGCCAAAAGGGAGCTCTCAAATCTAGAGGTGGAACCTGCCATGCAGTTTTTGTGGTGCAGTATCTGTTCTCAACATCTTGCACACTAAAGACACTTTTTATGAGAATATTAGCACATGTGGTGATAACTCCAGGCACTCAGAAAAAAAAAATCAAATTCCCATTCCAAATCACATCATGATTATGGCCCTATATTAAAAAGGTGTTTGTTATGGATTCCAGCTCCCCTGCTGTAAAATCCTTCACTCTTCCTGCATCTCAACCCCATCAAGGGCTAAATTCAAGAACTACTGCTGAATAGAGAGGTTTTGTGCACACACAATGAGTATTTTGTTCAAGACATTTAAGACATATTTTTCAACAAATCTTTTATTATCAGAGGTATTTTAAAAATGTTTCACCTTTAGACACAGTTTGCAGATACACTGTGTATAATATTGTTTGGTATTTGATGCACAACGCTTTTTTTCTTTTTCTTAAATGCTTAATCATTTTAAACCACCCCATGTTGCTAAACATGACCAGTCAGGGATAAGCAAATATTTTTAACCATAGCAGATGTTTTCATATTTAATCATGGTTATTATAGTATGAAGTAGGTTCCTTCTCAGAATAGAAAGTAAGGTAACAATGTCTATATGGATAAAACTGCTTTATAGCATTTATTTCTTTATGGTGTTTCCCTGTGAGTTTTGAGGGTTTTTTTAAGATCAACCATTGTGTATTCTAAAGGGGAGCTGTGGCACGCCCTTGAAAACATTTTTATTGAATACATATTCAACTAAGAATCTACCTTCGAGATGCACACAGACCTATAGGTAGTTATGCCACTGATCTTGCAAAAAAATATTTCCTGCACAAATTTTTATTTTTTTACAGTCCTACAATGTCCCACATATCTTGCTTGCAGAAGCGAGACTGGTTTGTTGGAACCAAACATGGCACAAATAGAAAACATTACTTAGACTTCAAAGTGAATGTAATTTTAATGTACTTCTCTGCTGAGCTTAGTCTCTCCTGTTACTGCAAATCACAATAAAACCACAGTCTAACCTCAGTTCTTAGTGAGCACCTCCTCTAGGCTGCAAAATTCCATAATGTCCCCAGGAGTCTGCTTGGAAATAATGGCGTGAACTGACCAGTGTGAAAACTGTCCTTTCTCCAGGAAGATACAGGATCAAAGTGATTCAACTGAAAACTCTGCCTGCTGACACAGGACCCATGATGGGTTAAAAGAAGAACCACATTTCCCTGCCCTCCCACCCCCCATCTCATTTTTAATATTAAACTTGACCCAGAGATTACTCCATCTAAAATGCCATCTGACACAAAAGTTCTGGGAAGAAATACAAAGTTGTAGCCACCTGCTCATCTTTTTTTGACTCCTTTACTCATGACTTCACCACTCATCTTCTAAGAAGTTAATTTACCCTACATTCTCTTCTAAGAATTGAATCTGTTGGGGAGGCTCTATTTTTCTTCTCTGCAGTGGGAAGCTGAACTTCACCCCTCCCTGACACAAAACAGAAAACAAAGTCTATGCTGCATACAGGGAGGCGCCACTGGTTTGTACATGCCTTCAGACTTGCTTTACATGATTTTTACCTTATATGGCTATGAGAAGCAATGAACTTGTAGTAGCATAATGCAACACTTAGCAATGAAAAGCACTTTCACGCTGACTTCAATAAGCAAGCCAGGTAGCTCCAAAGTAGTGCAAGTATGTCTGTGTGTGCCACCTGATATTGTGCAGAGATGTCCTGAAAGGTCTGGATGCTGTCACACGGTACCTGCTTTTGCAAGAACAGCCCAATATTGCTTCTTGCTGCTGTGCAATGTCCCAGATGCAGATCCTTTTGCTACTGCACAGGGTGGTACTAAGCAGCCACAGATCTGGCCGACCTCAGTGGACAGTGACCTCATTAAACAGTGCAGAGTAAATTGGTGGGGGTGGGGGGAGGCTGCTTGTTCCTCTTATTCAGATGGAGAAGCTTCATCACGTTTGCACCAGTTAGAAAGTATCATGCACTAGAAGACAAGTCACGACTTGTCACCTGACCTTGCCCTTCTATTTTTGCACCTTCCTCAGCTTCTGACAGTGAGCAAGGGAAGTACCTACAGGACAAAGTACTTCACGTTCCTTGTTGTTCATTGGTTTGCGATTTGCAGTGAACACTTGGAGACCTCACGGTGTTATGAAAGTGTCCTTTTGAGTGAACCCTTTGTCATGAGGCTGATGTCATCAAATGAGGTCACTGAAAAAAAACAAGTCAAATATACACTGACCTTGGTTAGTCATCCCCTAATATTAGTTACTTATCAGTGAAGTCATGATAGGTTTCAAAATGTGAATAGACTATCCTACATATTAATTATTATTCTAGATTTTTTTGTAAGCAATATGACAATGAGCTTTGGGGAAATTTTTCAGTTCTTTAAAGACATTGAGTCACGATAGTTTCAATTTAAAATCTTCTAATGTGACAACAAATTCAGGAGAAAGTTATTGAACACAACAAGCTGGCCCTACACCGCTGTTTGTCTGTACATTTTGCAGTAGTAATCACATGGTATTACACTGTGCCTCAGCTTGTATATGTTCCTAAGGAGCCAGTGCTCAGTAGACCCTGAATGAACAAGACCTAACTTCCTCTCTGCTCTTTCAACTTTAACATAAGGCCCCGGGATGGGACAGTTTCCTTTAACAAGGTCAGTTCACTAAAACACATGATTTGAGAACAGAGAGCTGACCTTGTCAAGCAATGACTGCCACACTGAAACCCTGCTCTGCAGTTCCAGCAGTGCCTGAAGATTCATGCCTGCAGTGTTTGAGGGTTTCTTACCCACAAGAAACTTTGTGCACATAACTTCACACAGATTCATCTTGCTGGTATAGGTCCTCGTTGAAAAAGTATTTTTTTTTGCTACCTTACAAGATCTGGGGTACAGGGAATGAGGTTATGAGGCTCTGTCTCTTGCTCTCAAGATGCTAACACCCTCACAACCAACCATTACTGAACTTTCTGTCTGCTGATCTGAAGCTGATACATGTCAGAAGCATCAGATTATGAAAGGTTCAAAAAACAAAGACAAAGCAAGAAGGAAGGATGAAATCTAATTTTTCAGTTTCGTTCTGCATCGTAGGAACTGGACAGAATTAATAAACGCCAGGACTACTAAAATATGGAAACAGGCATTCTCTTTCTCTCTTCTACTGGAATAGAAAAGAGTACAGCATTTTTTGTGTTTTTTCCAGAGATATGCAAAATCTTTGCAAACACTGAGGTATATAGCATGCCATTTACTGAGGTTTCCCAAAGGGATTCAATCGTTGCTGGGTGCTGGGGGCTTTTTTGCGGGTCCCCCATGTTCATTTCGGGTTGCTCCAAACCCGCAGCGCAGCGTGTCCCGTCCCGTCCGTCTCCCCTCAGGCGGCCGCGCTTCCTCTAGATGGCACACGTACCTCTCCTAAAACTCACGCCCGCCTACGACATGGCATTTGGCAGCTTTTCTAGCTACTACTGCAAATTTTAAAACAAATAAAAAGCAGCACAAAGAAGGCAGGTCCGCTGCCCAGGCGGGGAGTGAGGCAGCAGACTCCGCGGGGCGAGGCAGGGCGGCCGGTGGGATATGAGGCACCGTGTTTGTTATCCCCGATAGAAGCAACGATTACAAAGAGTAAAGGTCTTCCTCAAGCAGCATATGCTTGAAAAAGTGCCGTTGGCTTTGAAATCTGGGGGTAGGGCATGGAAACTGTGGGACTGGTTATGTAAAGTCAGTATTATAAAACATGGATATTCAAATATAACCATGTGAAGAGTACAGAAAAGCCTAATTCTGCCTCAGAGCTGGCCCAGAGCAGCCTTCCATCTCCCACAGACATAGAGAAGTCTACTTACCACCAACCCCAAAAGCAGGAGCCATGTCTGTTGTAGCTGGAGTGTGCCAAGCCCCTTTACATGTGCTGCCCCTGCCTGGTCTATTTTTGCAGCCCGCCTGGCCCATGGTTGCATCTGTCACAGGTATAACCTCCATCCATCCATTAAAAGCAGTATCCTATTGCTTGTAAGCATTATTCACAAATGAATGTTACATTCACCACATGCCCCATTTCTCCGCTCCTGTGAGTTCCTCTCTTTCAGTAATCTTGTTAATCACTCCCTCACTGTACTCTTTCCTCTGTGTTTGGAAGTCCTGGTGCTTACTCCTGATGCTTGAATATAAACTGTTAAAATTGTGAGGGTTTTGGGGGGGAAAGGGACAAACAAATATGCAAACAGGCACATTATATATATTTTTAAGACCTTATTCATGCAACACTCACAGTAGTGGTGCTCTGCTTTACTGTCACTTCTAAGCAACACCAGAGATACAATAGCACATAAACCTGGGATGGCCACTGGTCATCATCCAACATGTGCCATATAAATAGGCATACCATCAGAAAATGCAAATGGATGAACTTAAGATTATAAGGAACAATTCTCAAAGTCTTCCAAGATTCTCCAGTTTCTAAGTGCTGACTGTTAAGCAACCACTCTTTTATCTTTTGAAATTTGCTTTCAAAATACACATAAAACTTTGCTAGTCAGAAGCTCTTACATTCAACGGAACAGACGGAAAATTTACATTCAGCACACATGGAGGAAATCACGTGCCTGATACACTCTGTAGAGATCTGAAAATGACACCAAACAAAACTAACACACTTCTGGGAGGCCAGTACTGCACCAGCTGCAGTAGGTGGTACACTCCTGCACCCGAGGTTTCTGCCTCTCAGTTTGATGCAGTGACTGCTTTGGAGCCCAGTCAGAAGGGCTGATGCAAACCTGATGAAGACATGGCAAGCAGGCCCTAGGCTGTGATGTTAATGGCTTTCCTCTGCAAAGGAGGCTGTGCTGCCAGCTGCAGAAACTCTGACATTACTCTGAGGAATCAGACACAAAGCTGCACTTCACATAACAAAGTTTCACTGTGGGAGTAACAGAAGGGATCGTGAGCTGTAAAATGTTAGACTTCAAAGGGGGCAGCTAGCACAATCAAGCGGATGTGCTGCATTAGTACATTATCGGCCACTGTAAGATTACACAGCATGTGGAAGAATCATTAAACACAACAGAAATCAGCAACTAAAAGGGAAGAAAAACAAAAACAAACCCCTCAGCTTTCCCTTATTGTAAATAAAACCTTCTTTCCTTTTCAGCAGAAGCAAGTTCTTTCAATCACATTTCATACATAAATAAATAGAGTTAATAAATAGAGCTTTATAAAGGACTGCATAGTGGTTAAAGGTACCTGAGACTATAGGAATGGTAACTAATGTGCTTTTGTCCTACGACAGGAGGGCACAGTGCCATTCCAGAAGCAAGACAAAGCAAAACACCTGTGTTTCCTAGGCAGTGGCCTTTTCTGAATATGTAACTTGAAAACAAACACATGTCCATATGTCCATCACAGGCTGTCCCCAAAATTCCCAACAAAATAGCATGTGATAATTCATTGTAGCACACACAGCAGCTTGCACTGCAACATCCACAGACACAGCAAAAGCAGCAGATTAGGTGCATCTCCTGCTATGCTCAGCAGCTGCTACATGGCTGACTACTCAGCCTCTGCAGGAAAGCAATGAGGGAATCAGAAGCTATTCCTGCCCCTGAAATGGGATGCCAGTGGTCATTTGGCATCACAAATCATCCTAAGCTGCTTTTTTTTCCACAGAAAAACAACAGACACACACACACAGAGTGGTAAACCTATTGTCTTTTCCCCACTTTGAGCATCCTCTGTGGCTTACAGACAGATGGTTTTGCTTTAGCTGGATTAATTTCATCAAAGGCTATGGTGTTACAGTGACTATATCTAACCAAGCTAAATAGAAATATGAGGGGAAATAATAAAATATAGCATCATGAGAAACAAGGTTAGTCAGGTAACTCTTATTTTAAGAGAGCATCTTAAGGTTGCAAGCAGCGAGGAGTCTGCTATTACTCTGCAGATACAATCTCCAGAATCACAGTGCCTCCTTGACCGTGAGAAAACTATACTTGCTGATAAACAAAAATGTCTCAACCTACATTTCTAAACAGGATTGTTCTTTGACAGGTAGTCTTACCGAAGTTTTTCTAGAAAAAGTTGCTTACATAAGAAATTGAAAATGCCATGTGACACAAGGCTTTCAGAGGATTTACGACTAAAATTAAAAAAAAAAAATTTAAAATAGCCAAAAAGGAATTTTAATGATAGAAATCTTACAGCTCAACCAGTCTAATAAGAAAAAGATAAAACACAGAGCAGAGATCTCAGGTAGAAACAGTTTCATTTGAAACCATACCATAACATGCTCTCTTTTTTGTTTAAAAACACATAATTTGTGTATGTATTATAAAATATGCCATTCTGTTTGATGAGATCATATATGCACAAGAATTCCAGCATTGCCAAATTATAAATTCGAAGTTACTTTAAAACATTTGTGTCAAAATACTCCGATTTTACTGAACTTGCCTTAAAATACTTGATACTTAAAAGACACTTACTGTTCCATCTACTCACTGACCGTTTGATAAATTACAAGGCAAATCTCTTTTGTTATTCTATTTACAGACAGCATCTGTGTTCTCATGTTAAAAAGAAACCCACTGTATCTTAAGTCCAAAGTCATGGCCTTTTAGAAACCAACAGAGTATCAAGGCAGGCCTTTCCTGACCACATGGTGTCTCCTTGTTTATCCATAATTATGACAGCTATGAATAACAGACGTGTTTTATAGCTAGATTTGGTATTTAGAAATTCTTGTAGAGAAAATATTGTCAGTAGATATGAAAATAACTGTACATATGTAACACCAGATTTGATTGCCTGATTAGTCTTGTTTTTCTGTGGGAGATATTACATTTCACCATCAGCTGTGTCCACAGACATAATCATAACACAAGCATCCCCTGAAATTGTTTAAACAGAAGAGAACTTTACCAATAAAACAGAGTGTTTAGTTGCAGAAACTGTAGAACCACGGAACCACAGAAAGGTTCCAGAAAGGAACCGCAGAAAGGTTACACTTCAGGTCATGAGACATGAATCAGAAACACCAGTAAACCCAAAGTGATTACAGACAAAGACTAAATTGTGTTTTAGAAATGTAGGGAAGTTATTTTACAGTACCTGATTCATCCATCATCAACATTTCTGCAGTAAATATGCACTCTACAAAGCACATGTTAAATGGACTGATACTGCACTCATAATATGCAATCAACATTTTACTGAAGATTATTTTACTTGTTGTGCTGGTTTGGACAAATTTGGAAATACATCCTTTGAGAAAAGGCAGGTTACAACCATCCCTTCCCCCACCAGGTTCAGGAAAAAATGAATTTTCCTCAAAGGAAAGTGAAAGAGATAAAAACTATTTCTTTAACAAACACACAGGAAAAGGATAATAATGCTAAATAATAAAACCTCTCACTCTGCTGAGAGAAACCTGGGAAAATTTCAGAGTACTTCTGTAGATCTCTCTCTCCCCCTCCTTGGAGCTAGGACGGGGTGGTGGGCCCACCTCCAGGGCCAAGGCCTCGGTGGAAAGTCCTCCCAATGTATTCTGATGTTGAAACAGTCCAGCAGAGAAAAGGGAAAAAAAACCCCTAAGTCCCAGGAAAACAAAAAGTTCAACTCTCTGGAGGAAAAGGAGCTGAAAAACTGGCCAAAAGCTGGCTGGAAAGAAAGCAATTCGGGTGCTCCGTCCCTCTCCTCTTCCAACCGAACGCTGAGAGGAGTCTGTGTGTCTATCTCTGTGTCCTTCAAACATTAAAACAAACTGCAAACTGCTTTGAAAAAGTACACTTGGTTTTCCTCTCCCCCCTCTCAGGCTCAGTTTAAAGGCATAGAAAGGCACAAAATTAATTTCTGGACATAGAGCAGTGATAGAGGATACACATCCTAAAGTCACCCTAAGACACTTGTGTAAGCACTTCACAAACAAGTTAACTGGATAATGAGTCCTACTGGGCAGTGCTGTATATAAAAATTGCAGAATAGTAAAGGAATCCAAACCTCAAACACCATTCCATCAGTCATGTTAAATACAGAATGTCTTCAGTCAGATCTACTACATCACCAGGTTTGGCCTTGGTCAAGGCTCAGACCCAAAACTTATCCCTTGACACTTTGGAGCTACCTGCTGTTACTTTTGACAGCATATCCTGAAGCTATAATACACACTTTTTAACGAACTCATTAAGAAAGTAAAGAAAAGCAGTCCATATTCAAAAGTGGGATGCAGGCTAGATAGAAACTAAAATTACAGTCTATAGTTCTTTCTCCAAGGCAAAAGAGATTTGCCTTGTAATTTATCAAAGAGTCGGTTGGTAGGTTGAACAATAGGTGTGTTTTAAGTATCAAATATTTTAAGGCAAGTTCAGTGAGATCAGAGGGTCTTGACACAAATGTTTTAAACTTCAACTGTACCATCCCTCTTGCAGCACAGAAACCCATGCTTCTGCCTGCCTAACAGTGGGGTTTGACCAAAGCCTCAGGGATCATCTGCATATCCATGTTTCCACTTTCTAGCCATTGCAAAAGGGCTTTGAATGACAAAAAACAAAAGACCATGCCAGTGGGCAGACTTATTTTTGATGCCTGAGAGACATCAAGTAAAGTTGACTTATCAGATTGGACATCTCCTTTATATTGGTAGACTGCATTGACACCTTAGGTTTTAACTTTTATATTTTTCAAATCCTGTACTGCCCAGTGTGTAACTCTGAAGTATCATGTGGCCTGTTAACTGCTGTTCTCTCATTCTGGTTAGACATAACAAACCTCTCTAGGTTTGCTCTCTAAGGACACCTAGATTGTCCCAGGACCCAATATGCGTAAACTAAAGCCTTGAGAGGAGTGGCAAACTTGGCGTAATTACATCATTAACTAAAGTTACAGCTGGAGAATTAACCCTGATATGCAAATGGTCCAAACCTATAAAAGTGTGAAGAACTCATGGCCCAGGGTTCATCTTGGGCGTAGCCTTTTGACTGCCCTGGGTGTACCTTCGAAGGCCCCTCAAATTTTACTCTCTTATTTTTGTCTAGCCTCTGTGTTTTAGGTGGCCACCTTCAAGGCATCAGTATGAAGCCTGACAAATAGGGGAAATTATGACATGACAAGAAGCAGGAACTGGAAGTTCAACATTTGGAAGAAAACTACTTATGGAATTGAAAATAGTCTAGTTTTCATCTAAACACCTACTTCCAGAACTTGATGAATGTTCTGAAGAAATTATTCCGTGCTCAGCGTCAAACCAATGCTTCACCGTTCTGATGAATTTTTACATACTTTGGTGTGACCAGTCTGGGCAGTGATATTATCCTGTTTCCTGCTTTTTTGATGCTCATAGCTTATGGGCTTATGTGATTAGGTAAAAAGAAAGATCTCAGCTTTCTAAAACAGGTTTGAAAATATGACCACAGGAGATGATATAATTAAGACACAAGTTAAATTGCTTGGGGTTATAGTGTGATAATCTAAAGCATGTTATATAGTGACTCATACCTTGGTTTTTGAATAGCTGCACTAAATGGAGACTCCTCCTATCCTCAGTAGTCTGCCAAACTGATTGGAAAGCTCAGGTTTGGTATGCCTAACAAAGAATTTTCAAGCTGACCTACAAATTGGGCTAGAGGGAAACAAAACTCCTAATACTTCTCTTTTTCTTAAAACTTTGTGGGCTTTACAAAAGCAGGACAAAACTAATTTAATACAAATTCTTTTCAGGTCAGCTTCTAAAAAATATCTTAATCTCCTCCATGTGTTCCTTACTTAAAGGTAGGACAGGCATAGCTGCCAAAAAATTCAGAAACATTCGCTAGCAAAGCTCACTTTGCAACCAGATGACATGGTCTGAATGAAAATTGCAAAAAGTAAGTAGTTGTTGATGTCTGTGGGCTCAGGTAAATCAGATTTCTGTATGTCATAATAATGCACTAAATTGCACTGCCTCTGACCCCCCAGCCCCATTTGGAATAATTCAACATGGGCTGAATGTGAGGTGACTGTAACTGGGAAATCTTCCTCCTTTGTTCCCTGTAGGGATATAAATACATAGCTATACAGATACATCAATCCATAAAGACAGTTTACTACCAGATTAAATTGAACCTACAGAATCTCAGTGTCCTTGTATGCAGCCAAACTGTAGTGAGAAATTAATGTATTTTTGCTGATTTTGGCCACCATACTCTTGATCAAAACTGAAAAAGGTTGTGCAATGTGACTTGAATGCAAGCTGATTGGTGTGCTGCAGCTTTGGCAGAAGTCTTGTCATTAACAACGGTTATACAAGTACATACACTTGGGGAATTGATTAAATGTTTAACATCAAACTTGCTAATTGTGAATTTTATGTAACTTGGCAACATTGTTGTTGATTATGGAAGATGCCTGATACCTGCCTGACATTTTAAGCATGGCTTAGCCCTCAGCACACTGCCTGACTCACACTCTTCTTCAGACAGTGGATGACTGTAGCCTGGAACTGCAAAATCACAAAGCCCATATACAGTGAGCATGGAAGGTTTTACAGTTTATCTTTTTATATTGAAAACATATCAAATTCAGTAGTTTTTTGCCTGCTGTCCTTCAGGTCTATGACCAGAATCCTTACACTTATATTTGTGCTGGGGTTTTAGGAGTTGTCCTTTTCGGTTTTTTCCTCTTAAAGAATTTTCCCCATACATGTTGCTAGGAGACAGCAATGCTGAATACTTAAGAGACAAAAGACCTTGCCACAGCTCAGGGGAAGGGTCCAGCTGGCTACTCTCTTTTACCTGGGGTTTTCTTGTGTAGGGCAGAGATGCCATGAGGTTCGTGCTGGGAAAAAGGGGCTGGGTGGAGCCCCTAGCTCTCTTGTGCTCTCGGTGTTCGGAGGGGAGAGAGGCTGCGTCGCTGTGGGGAGGATTCATCACCACTGCGGGGTTCTGCCTTCTGCTGCCTTCCTTCTACCGTGAGTGGAGCCCTGCTTGCTGGAGCAGTCGTTGCACTGGGACCCTATTTAACACCCTACCTCACTAAAAGAGGGACTTTTCACTGTCTGCTCTGGTGCCTCAGGGGAAAAACCCCAAGATATGGAGCTGGCTTTTTCCTACCCTGCTGGGAGCCGGGCTGCCGCTGCCCCACCCCCGCTGTTTCTTTGCCACTGCCCCGAGCCTTCGCTACACTGCAGCTCCTCACTCCCTGCCTGCCAAGACGTCCCGGGGTTCCCGCTGCAGCTCCAGAGTTCAATACATCTCATCTACCACCCGGGATTTGGTGCTCATTCCTGCCATTCCAGCCTGTTGCTCCCGCGGGCCCTGCTGGGGCACCGGGATCGGCTGCCCAGGGGGTTTGTGAACCTTTTCTTCCATCCCTTCCTGGCTTGGCCAGGCCGCCATTGCTGCGTGCTTCCCGAGCTCGCTCCGGAGCGCCCCCTGCAGCCGCGGGGGAACCATCGCACCTGCCCCGCCCACCGGGAGCCGCCAGCGCCCCTGCCGGCTGCGAGCGGAACTGCACCCGAGGGGAAAGGGCCCGTGGCCAAGAGAGGCTGTCACCGAGTTCCTGGTTCTGCTTGCTGTTACTGGCACAGCTATTGTTTGTTTGCCTTGTTATATATACATATATATATAGGTAAAGAACAGTTATCCCTGTTCCTCGTATCTTTGCCTGAAAGCCCCTTCATTTCAAAATTATAATAATTTGGAGGGAAGGGGGTTGCATTTTCCATTTCAAGGGAGGCTTCTGCCTTCCTTAGCAGACACGTGTGTTTCAAACTGAGACAATGTGAGCCAAAGAGACAGAGGGATTTGCTAAGCACTGTACAGTTAAATGATGGGGATGGGAGAATTATTACTTAGATTCTAAGAACTTTTGCTGCAATTGCCGCAGATGCCAAGCTGGAGCTGTGCTACGCTTTGTCAATTGAATAATGGGTCCTAGATTCTGCATTCATGTCTTTCTCTGCAGCCAGCTGTACCTTTGAATGTGAAGGCATATAAAATAAAAGTCAAAAAAGGAAAAGAGAAATTAAAAACCTGAATATAGATAGCACATTTTTTGATGTTGTGGTTTATCAGGTTTTCCATAGTACAAACCGCAGGACCAAACCTCTGTGATATCTGTGGATCAGGGAACTCCTTCTGGTAGGGGAAACACCTTATTCCCAAATAACAAAATGAGGGGTAGTTTACAGACCAAGATAGTTGGCTAGCATCTGGTTTTGGTGTTTTAGTAGCTTACAGTTCTTTGACGTAAGAAAGTTATTTGGGTTTTTTGTTTGCTTTTTTGTTTTGTTTTGTTTGAGGTTTTGGTTGGTTTATTTTCTCGTTTGTTTGGGTTTTTTGTCGTGGTTTTTTAGGGTTTTTTTGGGGTTTTTTGGGGGGGTGGGAGGGCGCCATTGGTTTTGTTGCTGCTGTTTTTCTAACAGAGTACTTTCTTTAGCACTGATTAAGCTATTCTGGGAGAACGTTCTATCAAAGAGCCACAAGAAAGCAAATCCAACATTATAACCAAACACAGGAGCAAGTGTCAAGGTCTCTCTCACTGAATCTGTAAAACTTACAACTTCAGTAATAGTGTACACAGAGAGCATTACAAACACAGATGGGCAAATAGCCATAAAATTGCCAGAAAGGTGTCCATGCAGTGTTTTATAGTGCTGATGTCCAGTTTCCTTGAAATAATACATAAAGAACAACTGGATATAAAAGACAAAATGAATTTCCAAAATACTGTCAATACCGTAACAGAGAGACAAACTAAATTAGAGTTAGTGGTTTTATACTTCCACTTGAAAGAAGTGCAAAACCAAGATGTTTTTCTATTCTGGCTTATTTGCATATTTATTTTGTTCCAGACAAGGAATGTTAGGTCACCAATGTTGTCTATTTTCCCACTTCCCAGAGAAAGAGACCCAGTTAAGGGAAGAACAGAACCTTCTACTTGAGATGCAACTACTTAAAGGGTGTCAGTTAGAAGAAAACATACCCGGGACAAGCCTGCCAATAATTTTTTCCTCCCCAGGAAAAATTAGGCTGGCAATAACCAAAGAGGAAACAGACTTTTTTTTCACAAAGCCAGATTCTCCCCTGCTTAGATTAGGTCTCCTGTAGATGCTAAAAGGCTGGCAGAGAAAATTTTTCCATCTGCTACACAATTCTGTGAAGCTTTTCTCACATTCTGTGAGAGCCTTTTCTTTCACATGCAGGCTGGACCAAAACAGAGAAAGACGGTTTGGTAAACTATCTGCACCTGCAGGCCGTTGTGAGAACATAGTGGAATTGTTTTTGATTCACTGAGAATAATATTTTGAAATGGGTGGTTATACTGCTCAGCCACTCACTTTGGTGGGTGGCTGGCCAAGGGGCCAATCATGTAATTTCTCTTTTGCGATGCATGCTATAAAAAGATGGGGTTTTGGCATTAAAGGGTCAGCTTCGACCATCTTCTCTGACCTGAGTGCATGTCATTTTCGCTGTCCCTGTGCCCAACAGCAACAGTCCCTGATACATTCAATTAGTATTTGCAGGGAGCATGGAGTACTCACCTTTTACTGACAGGTAAGCAGATGGCCAGAGCTGGCACATAACTACTGTGAGGTAGAGTTGGTAGGAGAACTGGATGGTAAATATGATATTTTTGGAGACTGAAAGTCCATTGGTCTCGCAGTTATCCCTCAGCTTGAAGTTTTTAAAATCTGTTTTCCTTATTTTTTTGGTTATATCTTCAAATCCTTACCACAGTATCTCCAAATATTCATGTTGTCCTATGATACCCTACTCTTTTTGGCAGGCATCCTGGTGATTTCCTATAGGAGTCAATGGTGTCTGTTCTCCCCAGTGAAAGCTGTAACGTAACTGGCAATAGGGGTTTGTACTAACATTTGCACCTACTTTAAGAAAACATTCTGCAGAAGTAGCTAATTGACTGTTTTTTAAAAATCCAATGCTCTTTTTAACCTATACTAATTTACATTATGGCAGTGAATTGTTTGCTCTAATTTTAAAGCAATATTCTGGAAGAACTTCAATTTCCTAGGACTCAAATCAGTGAAAATTAAGAAAAACTGCTGTAGCATTCTCCTTTGTGGTAAGGTGCTTTTGAGAATACTAAGTTGATTACACATTATACATGAGTATCTTCTTGAATCTCTCAGTGTTTCTCTTTTCTTTTTTTGATTTTAGAAAATGGAATTCTTGCAGTGCTTGCAAGGTCTTCCTACTTGCCAAGAGATTTGTATTTATTTGGCATTTTATCACTGTCCATATACATAACTAATAAGCCTGCAGCACAGAAAGGTGTGACACCTTCCTAAAGGATTATTTTAAGGTCATGATTGTACAATTTACCTTTCCACTACTAACACTGAAACAGGAAGAAGTCACTTCCAACTGTGCAGCAGCTTCTTTAAAGCTACCATCAACTGGACAGTGGAATTTTCAGAACAAAAGGAAAACTCTGTCTGAGATTCCAGCTGCAAGGCAAGCAGTCTCCACCTAAAATATCTCAGTTTTGCTAATGGGCAGGCTTTCCTTTCTGGGTCAGGAAAATGAGCATTTATGAATCTGCAGAAGGGAGAAGAGAACATTTATGAGTTTGCTGGAGTCTTCCCTAATGGCACAGTGTGGGTTTTTCTGATCTGCAAGAAAAATTATGAAGGACTCCTTAATTTGTCCTTCATATATATTTGACTATTCTACTTCATGAGGTTGGTAGGAAATGCCACTCTTTTCTGGAAGCAGTGTGAAGGAATATTTTGGGGCATGGTTATCTTATTTACCATATAGCCTTGAAATAAGAAGTTAAACAAATACGTAGAAAGCTAGTCTTTCTTTAGACATTCTTTTCATGCTTTTTCCTTGTTAAAATAAAATGCCCCACCTAAATCTTTCACACAATTCCAGTAGACATGGACTGATTTTTTTTAACCTTATGGATATACCATTGGCATCAAAGCCTTGTCAGAATTCTTTTTCTTTATTGTTTGTCCTGTAGCTGAGAATCAGGATCAATATACTGTCTCTACGAAATGGATTCTACAATACTGCTATTTACTGTAGCTCCTGTAAAGATTAGATTGCAGTCTTTTTAAGGCTTGACTATACTGCTCACATCTTCGGTGTTCCATTGTACAGTGGTCTACATACCAGGGTATATGGATTAAACTATTCCACTTGTTTCCTTTTTATTTTTAAAGAGTTCTGAAATATCTTTATTTTCACATTTGCATGGCACCCGGTGCTTGAATGGAAAACTCATTAATAAAGAGCAAAGAAAACAAAGCCAAACCAACCAAACAAAAACCAAAACCCAAACACAAGAAAATTGCCAGATCATGTTTAAATGCTCAATTATTTAACCAGAAGCAACTATTTATGTCAAGAAGCTCTTTGTTGTGAGTGAAACTCCACTCATTTCTACCTATCTAAACATAGAAACAGTAGCAAAGTGTAATGATGAAGAAGAATTTGGCACAGTTTTAGGAACGTGCTAAGTGTTGCCAGTGAACACACAAATGTAAGCTGAAGACAGTTGTTGTTGGCCACCCCAGTTACCACTCTTCTGTTTGCTGGTGGTGGAAATTGCCTGCACCATTTGGTACTGGAAACAGATTGCTTTCTTGGTAGTATAGCTCTGCCTTTCTAAAGTATTATGAGAAGAAAGTAATGAATAGCTTTGATTAATACGTGCTAATTGTTTTAGGTACAGCTAAACAAGCAAGTGGTGTGATTGGTAAAGAATTTAAAAAAGAATGACAATATGGAGTAGAGTTATGACCGTGAACCAGGAGAATGAGCTTAGAGATAGTATGTGTCTGCCAAAGGTCACACTCCTGCACTGAGGTGAGGAAACAGTTCACTTTTGTGACACTTCACACTGAAAGAACTGTAGGTAATTATAACCTCAAGAATGATAGAATACTCTGGTTTGGAAGGGACCCACAAGAATCATTGAGTCCAACTCTTTAGTAAATGGATTGTATGGAGACCAAACCACAAGTTCTGCATTATTAAGCACCATGTTCTAACCAACTGAGCTAATCTCAGGGTTGTGAAGCATATCTTAAATCATACCAAATGAAAAAGAGGGACTTTTTCTTTGCACCATACCACGTGCAGTAAGACCTAAGAAACTTTTATCGCCCCTTGTAACGCCCACACGCCATTTATGGTAGCTAAACTGAGCCTCATCCCATGGGATGCGGAGGACGACACGGCCCGACATCGCACTTCAGACGTGTTGACATGCGGGGCGTTCAGAAAGGGTACTTTTAGGGACAGGTCCGGAGGCGGGGGTTCCCCCGGCGCGGCCCGGCCGGGGCAGCGGGCGGCGGGGGGAGCTGTCCGTGGTGCTGCCGACCCCGCGCTCCCCCGAGCGCTCCGCCCCGGCCCGGTCCCCGCCGGGAGGCGGGCGCTGGAACCCTGCCGTGCCGCGGGAGAGCTTAGCTTGCCGGTTCGCCGCGGCCTTTGTTTGGCTTGCAACTTTTTTAAGGAGAGAAAAAGGAAAAAAGAAAAAAAAAAGAAGAAAAAAAGAAAAAAAAAAAGAAAAAAGAAAAAAAAAAAAAGAAAAAAAAAAAGAAAAAAAAAGAAAAAAAAGAAGGCGGCTTAGGCGGTGGGATGGAGACGTCGCAGCCGCGATTCGTGTCTCACTGAAGGCTGTCGGCGCCGCTGCGCCCGCTATCTCTTATTAAGTGTCTCTGCCAACTAAGAAAGCAGAGACAGGAGCTCGCAGCTCACCCAGAGGAAGGGAAGGAGGGGCGGCCACCGCCGCCTCCTGCGCCAGCTGGTGTCCCGAGAGGGCGAGGAGGCAGCACCGGGGCGGGAAGGGACCCTGCTGACACTAGGCCCGCGGTCCCGGGGCCACTCTCCTCCTCATGTCCCGCCTTCGTTAGTCTTTTGCTACCTTTGCCCCTCCCCTTCCCCCCGCCTCTGCTCCCCTCGGGGCGGTCAGGCACTGGTTAAGACACTGCTGGCCTCAAGAGAAAGCCTCGGAGAATAAAATAATAGACGAACATAAAAGACGGAGAAAGAGCCCGCCCCGCCGCCTCCCGCCCGCCCGGCAGTCCGGCCCTCCCTGCCGTCGGAGAGGTGCGCAGGTCGCTCCGCCCCGTCGGGGCGAGGCCAGCGGTGACCGCGAGATGAGCTGGGCGGTGCCAGCCGGGAGGAGGAAACAACTGCCGGGAGGCTCCTCCTCGTTCTCGCAGGTGGAGGCGGCCTTGGCGACAGCACCGTGCGGCAACCTCTGGGCCGGGGCCGCCGGGGGCGCGGGCCGGGCGTTCCTATGGGCAAGGCACTCCTCGTGGGCCGGGCGTTCCCATGGGCAAGGCACTCCTCGCGGGCCGGGGTCGCCGCCAGCCTCGGGCAGCGCGGGGCGGCCGAGCGGCGGCTGCGGCGCTGTGCGGGGCGCGGCGGCGGATGAGCTGGCCAACGCCGCCGCCCGCGGGGACCTGCGGCGCCTCAGGGACCTAACCCTAACGCCGTCAACTCCTACGGCAGAACCCCCATCCAGGTAAGGAGGCGGACTGTGGGCGGCTGGGCGAGGGCAGCGGGCCCTCCGTGCCCTGCCCGAGGCGGGCCGGTGGCAGCGCCGGGACAGTGGCCCGGAGCCGGCCGCCCCCGGTCACAGTGTTCGGCTGTTGACAAGGCGGCGGGGCACAGGGGTTCTTCTCGCCTCTCTGGGAAGGAGAAAGTCTGTGACGGCCGCAACAGAGAAGTTTTAGTCTTAGCAATTCTTGACTGTATTTGAACCAACTGAGATAGGATGACTCAAATCCGAGAACTTTAATGCTCATCTCGCAATAAACGTGCAATGAAATGTAAAAACTCACGTTTGCAGAAATAATTTCCCTTTCGTTACACCTCGTCTTCTGCTTTATATGACTGTTAGTATTTTTCGTCTCCTGTCCCATGGGAAAAAAACCCGATATTCGGTGGCTCTCAGAAACAAAAACACCTGGTCACGATAGCCTTGCCCAGCTTACGCTGCAGGTAGACAACGAGCAATCCTTGTGGGGCTCAGTCTGCCCACATTTTACACTCGCGTGAGCGTGTAGGTAGACGTAGCGCCCGGAGGTGTAGTACAGGTTAAATTTATAAAGGCTGAGTTAATTTTCGAGGTAGTTCTAGCCAGCTTTTTTTAAAAAAAAATTCAAAATAAAACGAAACTGGAATAATCTGAGAAGCTATATTTAAGTTTTACTGCCAGTGCTTGCGAAACACTCTCCTACAAAATGTCGGTGCAGCCTTTCACTTGAAACAGGTATTTGTTGCCGTCCTCCAGTGCTGGGTTGTTTTTTTTCTTTTCAATTTGGGCGGCAGGGATTAATTAACCCGTGTGCTGAACGCACTGCTGGGCGCGCTAGGGGAAACCCAATTTAGAAAACGGCGAGCCCGAGGGGGAGGGCTGCCGGACACTTCGGTACTGCCCTGGACACGCGGGTCAGGCAAAAGGTGCATTCCCTTCTGACGGTGAGGGAAGCGCAGGTGAGGCGCCTCAGACAGGGTGGGTTCCCTGCATTACGCGTTTCCCCTTGTCAAGGACCTTCTGGAGAAATGACGCCAGTCCCTGCGAGCCGCTCCACCGGCGCGGTTGTGTGGGGACCGGTGCGAAGCGACTTGGTACTTGACCTGGGTTCCTGTGGGAGTGCGTCGGCAGAAGAGCGAGTCCCTTCCCCCGGTTCGTCTTCTCCGAGCCTACCGACACCCGCCGGCTCCTGTCACGGAGCAGCTCCAGTGTGCGTCCACATGCCCCGACCCGACAGGGGTCCCCGCATCTCTCTGCCCCTCCTGTCCCCTGGCGTGGATGAAGAAGGGTTTTCCGATGCGGCCCAACTCCCCCGACGGGTACATGTTCTCCACCGTTCGTGGCACGTCCGGAGCCGATCTCTATGCCTCACTGCAGATTTTCTTCTCTTTTCCACTGCGGATCCCCATTTCCTTCGGGGCCGAGCGAGAAAGCCTGAGCTCTGCGGCGGGCGCTGACGCTGTCTCTCCCCGCAGGTGATGATGCTGGGCAGCCCGCGGGTGGCCGAGCTGCTGCTGCGGCGCGGAGCCGACCCCAACCGCCCCGACCCGCGCACCGGCTGCCTCCCCGCGCACGACGCGGCCCGCGCCGGCTTTCTGGAGACGCTGGCGGCGCTGCACCGGGCCGGGGCGCGCCTCGACCTGCCCGACGGCCGCGGCCGCCTGCCCCTCGACGTGGCGGCGGGGGGCCCGCACGGAGCGGTGGGGCGGTACCTGCGCGACCCGCCGCTCCGTGCCTAACCTCTCCCCAGGCCATCCCCTCCCCAAACTTATTGCCCGCGCCCGACTCGGGAGACACCAAGTCGAACAGTACTCATGCGATGCTGTGAATAACCCCAGATCGCGTTTCTCTCCTGGGATGCACGAAGGACGATATTCTTTGCTCATGCCTGTGTATTATCCTGCACTGGAAATGCTACGACCTTCCACAGGCCTCTTTTCTCACACAAGAGTCCAAACACTGAAGAGAAATATTAAATATGAAGTAAGAAAATACTAATTGTAAAAATATTAAATAACAAATATTGCATATTTAATATGATGGAAAATCCCCGCACGGAGATGGTACTATAAACCCTCCCTCTGTTTTGATGGGGCCACGTCTGGACTTTCTGCTCCCCGGGGGCTCCCCAGTCACGCTTGCTAGCCCTCCATCTGAAGAAGATGGGAGAGGCTTCAAGCTCGCCCTGTCCCGACTGCTCCCTGTTTGATTTTCGTTAAATCGAACTGAAGTGATGCTGAAGCCAATCTACCTCTCCCTAGCAAAACCGGCCGGACAGCAGGATCAGTGCCTCCTGGTGCAATTGCAGCTTTGGCAAATACCTTCGTAAAACCACGTAGGATGCTGTGCATGTCTGTACACGTACCCACAGTGCATCCGTGGCTCTCCTTGTGAAGACTGCAACCATAGCGTCTGGAAGGAGAAAATAAAGAGGGATTTGTGTCTCTGCAAGCCTGATACGGTCCCCAGCTGAAGTACTCGTTGTTTTAACAACTTGCAAGTGACCTCCCCTGAGTTAAAATACTTTTTAAAAATCACATGATTGTAAAACGAAGGCAGCCATAAACGAAAAATTAAAAGTCATACATCTGAGCTGGGCTCCAGGGCTCCATCACCAAGATGCTCGGAGGTGACACATTTGGTAAAGAAACAAGCAAACCTTTGAAACACCTCTGCTGCTGGTGGGGGGAATGAGGGTGGGACTATATATTAATTATGCGAGAGTCGATACATGTTTCACTGGCTGCCCCGGCTCGGGGGAATTGGATGTGAGCGCCCCAGGAAAAAGATACAGCGGCGACCCAGCCTCTGCCGAGGGGAAGTGAGCAGACGGGGAGACCCGCTCCCACCGCGACGAGTCCCCGAGTGCCCAGAGAGGTGTGCTGCGGGAGCGCACGGGCAGCACCGAGCAGGGCGGTGAGGCAGGCGGCGGGGACGGTGCTCCCAGCCGGTGCGGGACAAGTGGGAGACCCTACCTCTCTCCCTAGAACCCACACGGGGCTGTGCTCACACGTCCTGCACCTTAGGGGCTGAGAAAGGGAAGCCAGGCGAGGCAGTGACAGAGCTCAGGTCTTGTATCCCAGCGCAAATCCTGGGCAGTTTGCAGAGCTACCTGTAGAAAAGATGAAAAACATTTATCTTGGTTTTGCATTCGTACTGAGTATCCAACCCCCAGATATTTCATATATAAACATGAAAAATAATATATATATACCTTTTTTGTAACGTGTTGGAATATGTTATTTATTATAATGTAATTTCATACAATGCATGCTTTATAATTACTTCGTATAAGTTCTCACACTATAAAATATCTAGTTATGTAATTAATGTACATAATATATCTATGTAATACCTATATAAAGTATACATGATACACATATATAACACACATATATAAACCATTATGATTATTTATCAACGTGATATATTTGCTTAGCAATTATTTTTATGTCTAATATGCTTAATTTTTAAATTATGCTCATTGGTTTAATTATAACCAAATTATATGCATATTAAACACATACCAAACATTTATGTTATTTTTAGGCTGCATTCACACTTTTTTCATCATAAGAATGCCTAGAACATGTATTTTATACCTATCTTTAAGTAGAAAATGTATAACATTATAATATGACACCGTGTTAATTTGTGCCACACTCTGCCCTAGAACATGGCATAGCTGTAAGTGAACCAAGGACAGCACTGGGGATGCAGCAGTCAAGTGCCTGCATCCCATGCCTGTGGGAACCAGTATGGAACTTCGACCAGATGCAGAGATAGGAGGAAGCTAGAGCCTGACTACATTCCTTACGGAACAGTAAGGTTCTATTGAACTGTGCTTCCATCCTCAATTGGACCAGTATTTCTGTTTTCAATTGTCATATTCTCCAAGAACCAGATTTGATTTAAATTTTTTAGCATTTCCATTAAGGCTTATGAAACTACAGCAACAGAAACAGTAATATTATATTATTACTGTTATTGTTCATAAAGTTGGAGGGGAAACAACAGAATTTGCTAGGCTGACTGCACCAAATAAGCAGAGTATGCCCTCAATATGTCCTCAAAACCCAGCAGGGCTAAATACCTAATTGCTATAAATCTGCCTCACAGAGTAGGTCCAGAGTGCCTTCCCAGGACAGGCCTGTGGAGGAGACTACTCACTCCATGGAAGGATGGGGATCACCGGCAAGATCCTGCTTGGCTGCAAGAGCTTCCACAGGCACCTTTTCTTCTGGGAGCAGCAGCGGCTCCAGGGCTTGGAGTCCTCCTTTGAAAGAAGAATAGTAACAGTTAACAACAAACAGCAGCAGCAATACACTTTATCGAGAAAGCCCTAAAAGCATGATGTTTAAGGTGGCAGATTACTGGCATATTTTATTTTTAATATTGCCGCTGTAACTGAGTACATGTGCGAGCACACATGCACCCTTCTGCATCAGGGTTTGTGCCCTGTGCACGACGAGCTCCTCCTCGGCCCCGGATCGGCCATGCATTCAGTGTTGGTGGGAATTCGGTTTCTATTGCCGAAGCTGTCGCGTCATCCTCTCACCGCTGCTCCGTCACTTGCGTCACACAGCCAGGTAGGCATTAATTTCTCTGAATTTTGCCTTGCCTGTCGGGGAGCAGTAGCACGGCAGGGGAGGAAAGGAAAGGAAAGGAAAGGAAAGGAAAGGAAAGGAAAGGAAAGGAAAGGAAAGGAAAGGAAAGGAAAGGAAAGGAAAGGAAAGGAAAGGAAAGGAAAGGAAAGGAAAGGAAAGGAAAGGAAAGGAAAGGAAAGGAAAGGAAAGGAAAGGAAAGGAAAGGAAAGGAAAGGAAAGGAAAGGAAAGGAAAGGAAAGGAAAGGAAAGGAAAGGAAAGGAAAGGAAAGGAAAGGAAAGGAAAGGAAAGGAAAGGAAAGGAAAGGAAAGGAAAGGAAAGGAAAGGAAAGGAAAGGAAAGGAAAGGAAAGGAAAGGAAAGGAAAGGAAAGGAAAGGAAAGGAAAGGAAAGGAAAGGAAAGGAAAGGAAAGGAAAGGAAAGGAAAGGAAAGGAAAGGAAAGGAAAGGAAAACTTCTCTCGAAAGGTGCTTTCATTTCGAAATGGCCGATTTCACTCACCCAGTATCCCAGGCTTGAAATCCAGCTCGGTCCAAAAGAAACCATTACAGGCTTTTCTTTATCGTCATTGTAAGGGGGTGTTGCACAGGCTTATGTTCCCCATCCCTCCCAGGGACTGCCACTGTGCGTCCCCTCCCGGCGCCTTTTCCGCGCCTCCCCGCAGTCCCGGAGCTGTCCCGACCCCTCTCGCAGCCGCCTCTAGCCGTGATCAGCCGAACCGGGCCCCTCCGCGCCCGGCGAGGGCGAAGACGCGCCAGCCGAAACGACGCTGTCGCTGCCCGTCGCTCTTCCCATGGCTCGGTCGGAGGTACCTCGCACCCGGGAGGGGGGAAGCGCAGGCAGAGGGATTCTTGGGGTGGGTGGCGGGGCGGGGAGGTAGTGATAACCCCTCCACCGCCCTGGGATCCTCTGCTCGGCGGCAGAGCTCAGCACCGGCTGTCGCAGGTCTCGGCAGCTCTCCGGTGTTTCCTGGGAGACCGGTGGCCGGGCAGGGGAGTGCCGGCAGGTTGATTGGGGCTTCTGAGCGACCCTCCGCTGCTCCCCCGCCCCGCTTCAAAACCTCGCCCTTCAACAGGAAAGCAAAGCGGCCCGACGCCTCGGAGCACGGCCGGGGAGAAGGCCCGGGGGCTGGGCAGGGAACCGCTCATTACCCGTTCCAGTGACCGGCGCGAGGAAAGCGAGATCCTCTTTTTTTTCTCCCCCCCCCCCGCCCCCCTCCCTCTCCATCCCCCCACCCCCCCTCCGCTCCCCTACGCAACGGTCCCGCGTCGCGTTCAAATGGCCATGTGACAAGGAAATAGCTACTCGCCCGGGCCAGCACTGGCCCGCGCTTTTAAAGCGGCAGAGATCCGCTACCCGGCTCCCTGAGCGCCAGCGCGGCGCTCCGGTCTGCCGCAGGCCCTCTCCCCGTCGGGGTTTTCCCGGGGGGAGTGGGGTCCGAGAGCAACTGAACAGCAAGAAAAAAACCCCAGGGAAGTAACACCCCTCCCCAAACGGAGAGGGAGGCGGTGTGTTTGGAGGGGCAGATCGAGGGGAGGGCAAGGACATGTCGTCAAGGCTTTATTTGAAAGCAGGGGAGCGCTCTACGATTGGCCGGTCTCCACGCCCGTCTGATGGCGGTACTGCCCGGGACCACAGTGGGAGGGCAGAGGAGTCGGCGATCTCCCCCGTCCCCATCCCCCGCCGCCGGTCTTCCTTCGCCCGCTTTCGACCCGGGAGCCGTCATCATGGGAGGAGTTTAGAGTGGGGTGTAGGGGAGGGGTGGGGAGCAGAGGGAGGCGAAGTGAAATGGGGAGTCGATATTAGTTGAACGGAAAAGAAAAAAAAAAAAAAGAAAAAAAAAGAAAATCCTCTCCAATGAATGGAGGGTGAGAGGGCCGATTCACCGGTGGGGCCCCGCTGGGGAGGTATTTGTAGCGTGACGCGCTCGCGGCTTCCCCGCACCCATGACCCCCCGGATAAGGTGCACCATCCACTTTCGGCGCCCCCGTAGCCTGCCCCGGGCCTGGGCGCTGGGCTGGCGCATCCTCCGCCGCATTTTCGGGGCGCTGGGGCGGCGCTGGCCGCGGCGCCTCGCCCTGCAGCTGGTCCTGCGGCGGAGGCGGCGCGGGAGCCCCCGGCCCAGGTAGGACGCCGGGAGCGGGGCTGCTCGGGGGCGGCGCGGGTGGCCCGACGGGGCGGCGGGAGCGGGAGGCGGCGGCCCAGCGCCGGTGGCAGCTCCGCGGGGACCCCTCGGGGCCGCATGCTCAGATGGCACCGGGAACACATTAGATTTGTGCAGGCGGGGTGTTTCTGTGCGTGGTGGTTTTTTTGTTTTGTTTTTTTTGTTTGTTTGTTTTTTTTTTTTTTTTTTTTTTACGCAGTAGAAAACGTTCTGTTCTTGAAAAATTACTGGAATGCATTTCTGCCTTTCCTCCCACTTTTTGAGAAGTTTTCTGTATAGCTTATTAAGAAAATATAAACCCAACACCATTTACCAGCCTTTTCAGACAGTTCCTTGCAAACAAGGAACATAACTACTGCTCTGAAGAGAGAAAATGGCTACTGTTTTCTCACGATGTATTACTCTCCACGCTTGTAAACGACAGTGAAATACAGTGGCCTACTTTGCCTTCCCTTGCCGTTAAGATAATATGGGAAATAAGGGTCAGAGCGGCCGAGCATCGTCAGAAAGAGTGATTAAAATACACTCGTATGAAGGATCTTGAGATACATCAGAGGCAGTTTTAGAGAGACTTTTTCCTTAGTGCACCATGCAAAATCAGATTGTTGTGGACCTAGGCATTGATTATCACACATAATAGTAATAATAATAATTAGATATACAGTGAAGCTAAAGTGAATATTAATTTTGATGACAATTTGAGAATTGTTCTGCAAAATCCTCGTAGAGGGTTACTAGAGCATTCCACAACCTCCTCTAATACAGAGCACAGATTGGAAAAGAACAGAGGTAGAAGAGAAGTAGAAATATTTGCCTCAAAATAAGTACAAAAATAGGGACCATTTATTTTATACATATATAAATAGATGTATAAAATTTTTAACCTTTCAGGCTATAGGATTCAGGGTGTGGAGATAAAGTAATTCAGTTTCCCAGCTCCACTCTCTGTTTAGATTGCTTCCAGTGCTTTTTGAATAACGTGTGGCGCCATACACACAGACACACACACACATGTAAGAACTTACACACGTATTTATAAATATATAAATCAGAAACTATAGCAAATTTTCTTTGTTGCCTTCAAATGCCTCATTTTTTGCATTTGTACTAGGCCTTGTTTCTTCATCCTGCACTAAAAGGAAGAAAAAGAAACTGTAAACTCTGTCCGACCTGAAAAACATGAATCTCAAATTGAAACATAAGTGTGAGGGTACTAAGTACCTTGAAGTAAATTCTCTGTAGGAAAGACAAAACCCCCTCATGGATCCGAAAGTGTAGCTATTATTTTCTCACTATATTTCCACACTTGCTGTAAATACTGCTACTTTTTTATCGCCTTCCCCTGAGCTTTTTAATCGGGGAATGAGTTTTTCTAAAATGCCAATTAGCTCTAGACTAGAAATCTGATTTTGAAGGGCCTGGGATGGAGTAAGATAAGTGTGTGTGTTAAATGTAATAAAAAAAAAAAAAAAAAACAAAAACAAAACACCAAACAACCAAAACACAAAACAGAACCAAAAAACCCCATGAAAGATACAATGCCTAGGGATAATTTTGTAACTGTCTAGGGTAACACATAATGAACTCGTGGCTGCCCCATCTCTAGAATAGTCTCGAGACCAGACTGGATGAGGCAGGGTGGCAGCGTGGGATTGGAAGTAATACCTCTGAAGTCCTTTCCAACCCTAACCTGTCTCTGATTGTAAAATATAATCCGTGAAGTATTTATTCGTTATTATTGCAGTTTGTTTGAGTTTTGTTTGGGCTTTTTGTGTGCATTTGGTTTTTGACTTTGTTTGTGCAGGATTATTTTTCAATCATTTTTGTGTTCAACAGAAACCTCCATGGCATAACTTCTGAATGACTAAAATTAAGGTGATAGATTTTCCTGTTATTAAGCAGCATGTGTAATCAGGATAAACATGTTCACAAATATTCTAACATTTTAAGCTGAAGAGAAGAACAATAGTGTAAACTATTTCTGTACACAGGCGTTGCTTCATTTTTAGTGTAACTCAGAACAGCTGTTCCCTCCACCCCCCTTAGATATAAAACAGGCTACTTCATGCAACCTCTCCATTGCACCTCCTACCCCTGCCTCCATTGTGCCCTTTTTGCCTATTTACAAGCTAGGAAATCCCAATATTATGTTCTTTATCTTTTTGTTTGTCTCTTTATAGTATTTAATTAACCCCTGAACTTATTATCCAAATACTTCTTAGATAAAATGAGGTAAATGTTGTGAATTTTTTTTTGTTGTTGTTGAAAGGGTAATACTTGCTAAGCCTTAAACAAGGCATAAGATGGCTGCATTTGTTAACTGAAAGTTACCTCTTCCGTCCTTTATGCTATTATCAAAACATCTCAGAACAATTTGCAGGATTGCTTTACTGTAGTATTAAAATTGATCTCTTTTCTTTGTCAAACGTCTGTACGGTTGAATAATGATTCTAAAAGAGAAGAAATGTATGATAGGGACACTGCTTAACTTGATTCTTTTTTTTTTTTTTTTTACTGCCGTGAAAATATCCTTGCAGTAAGGTTTGCTGGGGGGAGAAGGTGGTTTTTCCTTCCTCCCCACCAAGATACAAGTGCAATACGTAGTTCTTTTTCAAACCACAGTAGCACAGGCTGCTTCATTATTGTCCTAACTTCAGATATGACTCCATGTTGTTATGTTTTGATTAATTTGAGGTCTTTTTTTGGCATTAGAATTGTAGAATATAAGATTTGCTTTTAGAGGGGGAAGAAATCACATTATTTCAATAATGTAATTTAAAATTCTGTGACTTAAAAACGTTCTAGTAGTTCGATACATGATTTGGAGCGTCAGTAATGTTGAGACATAATAATGGGACAGTATTTGTTGTTTTACACCATTAGCTTTTAATTTAGGGGAGATGGAGGTATGGGCCCTCTGACTCGTAGTAATGTATTCACTTGCAAGTATATTGATTTGTGAGTGTGCATTTTTTTCTTCACAGAATTAACTAGGTTGGAAAAGACCTTTAAGGTCATTGAGTCCAACCTATTTTTATCTTTATATACTCACAAAAGGACACATATTCCCATATTTATACATACAGATGCATAAAATCCATGATCAGTACTATTTCACAGAAAGCAAGACTAGCCAGTGATAACCTGCAATCCTGCCACGCATCACTATTGATTTGAAATTTTAAGACACCTGACAGACATAACCAATGAGGTTTTCTCCTTAGATTTATCTCTGTGTGGCTGTCATTAATGTCAAAGAGCACAAGAAGAACTGGAAGCTACTTTGCCTTTTGGGTGGGGGACCCTCTTAATTTCTTAGACTTTACAGATTTTTTAAAATCCACTCTTTTAAACATTTATTTATTTATTTATTTATTTGGTTTTAATTTTTTACCTGTCCCAAGGGCCACTTTGCACCATGCCTTGTAGAAAAAACACGGTGTGGTGGGACCTCACCACCAGTCCCTGGCAAGCAAGGGTCTCACCTCACAAACCCCCTTCAAATGTTGGACACTCATCTTGCAATGCCGCTTGCCCCAGAAACTTTGCAAGGGAAAGAAAGCCGCTAAATTAAGACATTTTGGTGAATCTCTGACTTGTCTATTCAGGGATAAATCTGTGTTTATTTCTCCTCATCCAATGATGTCACTGTCTTTCAGCTAGTAGTAAATGTAGAATAAATCACCGTGTTTCTCATTTAGCAGAGCTTTTCGGGGGTTAACGCCTAAGAGCACAAAGTATCTGCGCAGCGCATACTTCTGTGGCGTCGCACCGGTCTTCTGCAAATAAAAAAAAAGATTAGGGAACTGTCTTTGTGAGGGGCGGGGGGGTGGCGGGTGGAAACAACAAAGAAAAGGGAAAACAAAACCCTGAAAAACACCCTTATTCCCCTTGCCTCTTACACAGGTCTGCCCGGAACTTTGAGGTGGCGGAATAAAAACTTCACGCCGCGGGTCGTGGGTGCCGACCACCCGCTCCCCCCTCGACTACCGCGGGGTGGGTCGCTCGGGGTGGGGGTATGTGTCACGGGCGTGCTTGGGGCCTGCAGCAGGGTGGCGCTGGGCGGAAAGCCAAGGGGAGGAGCCAGGATTTTTTGAGGATCTTTACAGCCACCAGGCGAGATTCTTCTGCGCAGCCTCCCGCTGGGCGGCTGGAGCTGCACCTTAGCCTGGCGGACTCTCGCCGCGGTTTTCCAGCTCGCTGAAGGCTCTGGCAGGGCCAGGCTGAAGCGATCCTCCTCTATCCGGTGCCATGAGATTTGTCACAGACAACGGGAGCACGGCTCCCTTCCTCATCCGGTCCACTTGCTCTCTGCCGGCGCAGGACGGAGGGATGGACCCCCGACCCACAGCTAGGAGGGGGTCCGGCAAGGCAGAACCCCTTTCGGAGACAGAAACCAGAGCCATCACTCGCACAAAGTCCCTCTCTGTCCCGAGAAAGTTCTGTTCCCGTCATGTCGTCGTCCGCCCGCGTTAGATACTCGCGTGGCGCGTCCCACCTGCCCGGGCCGTGGCAGCTGCCGTGGAGGCTGCTTGTCGGTGGGTCTGCGCCCCGCTCCCCGCCTTCGCAACCCGCCCCTATACGGACAGAGGTTATGGGGCTCCATCCCCTCTCCCCCGTGAGAGGAAAACCCTGCGAGAGCCGCCCGCGCTCGAGGTGGGGGTGAAACCGGGCTGCTTTCCGAGGTGCCGTGCTTGAGGACCAGACTGCGGGCATCCCGCGATCCTTCGTCGCCCTGCCGATGCCCCTCGCCCCGGGCGGGTGCGCGGATTTTCCGGCAGCCGCTGGGGGACGGGGGAGAGCGGATGCCATAGCGCCCGCCCCGCCGGCGGAGTGCGTGGCGCGGGGAGGGCACGGGGGGGGGCCAGGAGGGGGACGCGAAGGGGCGGCCGCTGCCCTCGGGGAAGGAGGAGCTGCGTCTCAGCTACGGGAGAGATCGCAGACAGGGGAGAGGGAAAGCCAGAGGCGGTCGTGCGGCTCAGATCGGCGGGGGGCGATGGAGGGGTCCCCCCGGAGCGACGGCGACCACCTGTGCAGCGCCGCCGCCCGCGGGGACCACGAAGAGGTGAGGAGGCTGCTGGACGCAGGCGTGGATCCCAACGGGACCAACTCCCTTGGGAGAACCCCGCTCCAGGTACGGAGCACAGGGAAGAGGGGTAATCGGGTGAGGGGGTGGGGGGGAAGCTGTGCTCTGCCACGCTGGCGGGGAGGGGTGGGTACTTTGTGAATAGAATTAATTTTTATTGTTATAATCGGAACCATACTCCAGCCGCAGCCGTCTGAATTCAAACGAGCCCTTTATTTTTTACTAAGCCCTGCCGTCCTGGAAATGCAAGATGGAGTTCAGTGAGGAACTCCTGGCAGCAAACGAATTTTTCTAGGGTGTACTCAAAAGAAGAAGTGGGACTGCAAAATCATTTTCCAGATAGGTTTGGGGAATTATCTGCACTTCGAGCAAATTTATTGATTTTTAAAATAAAGACCGAATAGGTCTTTATTCCCCAAGTAAATCGAAGCAGGGTCCCTTACTAGTATATTCTTGAACAAAGAACCTGGAAATTGTGCTGGTAAAAATTGTAACTTGAAATTAGGTGTATATTAGTAGTCACCTCTTTATTTTTTTTTCTTTAAGTAGTAGTAATATTAATATTTTCTATTCATAAATAGTGGCAGAATTTATTCATAGATGTTAGAAGTAGCAGTATGTAGAATTGCTTTCTAGGCAGTTTGAGAGTTAAAAGTGTGTTATATCAATCGACATACTTAAGTAGAAAGCTTTTTAATGTTCGTTTGAAACGATTAATATACTGTGATTTAAACTAGAGTTGTGTATCTCACGAAGAAGATATTTCGAGTTGCCATTTGAAGAGACATATTTAATGATTCATCAGCTAAGCTGAACAGCCATTTTGACCCTTGCACTTTACATGAAATGTTTTTCTGAAGTATGTTACCGAGAAAGGCTCTCAGAAAGTTACTTGTTTTATTTCTTTTGTATGTTCAAATTCCAGATGAAAAGAATCTCCAAATTCTCATAAATTATCTCTTTGCTTTCCTCATTTCACGGTGAGACTAAGTTCTTTTTCCCTTGTCAGCAATTTAGAAAATGGCTGACACATCGAATATGTGGACCCTCTTTTTCTTCCTGAAAAAGATTAATATCAGGAATTCATAAATTATTACATTTATAAGCATATTCGCACTTCTATTATAATCACACCCAATTATTTGAAGTGCACAAACCAAAGTACCGAGAAAGAAAATGATGAGAAAAACCTATTGTCTTAAGATCTTTTTCAAAGTGTTTAGTCACAATTTAGGGAGGTTAAAATTCCACTGAAAATGACCAGGACATTGAGGGAAGTAAAACCCCAGGTGCAAATTTATTTTGGTTTTTGGTTAATTGGGGGTTCCTGTTGGGTTTTGTTCAATCGTGTGTGATCAAACCTTGCCAAGTTTCTTCCATTGGCAGAAAAGCAGAATGCCATTGGGAATTTGACATTTAGATATAAAATATAACTCGGAATTTTCCATCAGTTAAGTTTTGTGCATTGCTCAAGAGTGCTCAGCAGCTGCTCTCACTTCTGAGAAGAAGACAGAAGCGAGAGAGAAAAAAAAATCCCATATTGGTCCAAAATTCATAAGGGGAAAAATACACACCGAATGCCAAAAGGAACCATACCCAGCTGCATTGCCCCGTTGGTTGCTCACCGTTGATGAATCAATAATGTATTCTAAGTGGCAGGAAACTTAATGCAAGGTCCCTCAGAGCTCTCATTAAATGCATTGTGTGTATATATAATATACAAATATATACACGCTCTTTATGTGTATAAATATATTTAAAGTATTTTTGTATGTGTGTATGCCTGAATATATTTCTAATACATATACATGCACTATTTATTATATAATAAAGGGTACATTACGCAAGCAGTATCTATATTGTGTGTATATATCTGTACACACTTACATAGCTGTGTCTGTACGTGCGTATAAACGTGAGTGTGTACACATATATGCTTATGCACACACCACGAGTACCGTTTATACCATGGTGTATATAAATGGCATAAAAGTGAAGAAGAACGTACACGTGTCGTACCTAGTCTGGGAACCACACACATCATAGCTCATATTTTAAATTTATCATATAATCATAGACTGTCTCGAGTTGGAAGGGACCCGTACAGATCATCGCAAACGGCTGTCAGCATACATGCAGGTCACGACTCCAAGTAGCCGACAAAGCAGAATTAGGCCCCGAAAGAGACGCGGGTCCGGCCGCCGCCAGCCCCGGCTGCCACCCGGACTCTCCGCGGAGGCGGCGCCCGGCGGTGGTCGGGGCGGGCGGGCGCTGACGCTGTCTCTCCCCGCAGGTGATGATGCTGGGCAGCCCGCGGGTGGCCGAGCTGCTGCTGCGGCGCGGAGCCGACCCCAACCGCCCCGACCCGCGCACCGGCTGCCTCCCCGCGCACGACGCGGCCCGCGCCGGCTTTCTGGAGACGCTGGCGGCGCTGCACCGGGCCGGGGCGCGCCTCGACCTGCCCGACGGCCGCGGCCGCCTGCCCCTCGACGTGGCGGCGGGGGGCCCGCACGGAGCGGTGGGGCGGTACCTGCGCGACCTGCCGCACCTTCCGGGAGCCGGGGGGGGCCGCCGAGAAGGCTGCGCGCTGACCCGTCCCCGGTCGTCCCGCCGAGTCCCTGTCCCCTCGTCCCCTGCAGCCCGCATCCGCGCCGCCGAGTCACCAGCGAGCCATCGCGGCTGGCGGCGCTCCCGGTGTCCGACTGCTGGGAAGAGTCTTCCTCTGTGCCGTTACCCCCAGGGCTCCTCCCGCACGCCCCGGGCACTCCGGCTGCCGCTTCTGCAAGAAGACACGTACTACTCAATTTCCTGAGAAAAAGAGGAAAAAAACCAGAACACAATCAAGGCTAGCACTCCTGCTTCTCCCTCTCATGCTCTCCGGCGGGTAGACCACAAGCAAGACTGCTCGTCTGTGCTCTAGGGGGAAAAATTTTTTTTAAAGAATTTGAAAGAGTTCGCCTTTCCCCCTCTCTCTATTTTTTCTTTCTCTTTTTCGGTTACAAGAAAGCTGCTTAGAGAAGTAAGAACACTCTGTTTCCCTTACTGGTTTGCTCACTGCTCTGCAAGGCTTTGTATTTTAGTTATTCTTCGAGATTCCTTTATGTTGTCGTGCTCCGAAATACTGAACACCTTAGCTATCTCATCCAAAAATTTAATTAATCCCCAAATATTCTCCCCTCACCAGCCCACTCAACATACGATTTTAACATAGAGATGTAACACTGATCAAATGTTAAAAAAATTTAACGCTGATAAGCGTTACAGTTTGGGAACTACACATATTTTGTGTAGCTGTATTCATGGAAAGCTGTTCATGTGAGAAAACAATTGGCAATCAACTACTTACTGCATCGTTCTTTGCATTTGGAGACCCCATTTGCTCAGAAGATATGGGCAATTAACCTCTTATTTTAAAGACAGTTTTCCGTGTCTCTAAACCAGATATTTGGAAACAACAACAAATGACCGAATTTGGTTATAGATCTGGATCTTTTCACACTTTTCGGTTTTTGTTTTCTGTTTTTCCCATGTGATTTCTGTCATCTACCCAATGTTCATACCCCTTATGTGAGATGAAATATCTGCTATTATTCAGTAATAAAACAAAAAAAGATTGTCTTAAAATACTTCACTCCTCGTGTTCGACTATTTAATGGTTCTGTATGCAGCCCTACTCAGTTGGGTGGTGTTATTTATTTCAGCTTTGTTTATTGCTTTCAATATTTGTGTGTGTGTTTCTGCATAAATAAATATGGATGCACAGCACAATCACGTAGGTCAGACAACAGGACATTTCACAGATATGTATTATTTAAGCACATACACACGCGAATTAGAAATATCCAAATAGTTTATTTCCTTATTGAAAACAACTCTTAAGTGCAACAGGAAAGCTCACCTGCACTTTGTATCTTTGCTTAACTTTGTGATCTATTTTTAAGAGTGCGAGGGTTTTCCTGCCACAGGAAAAAAAAAGAAACAACCGACACCGTGGAATCAGGCACCACGGGTGCGTACTATAACTGAAGGCTATTTTTTCTGATCCTTGCAGGAAGACTGCTGTTGGTATGTCTGTGTTTGGGAGCCCGCACTTTGGCCAGGGCACAGATCCCGAAGAAGCGCCAGACCCGTTTCTTTAAAATAGGAGCAGGATGAAGAACCACTCTACTCCCAAAAAAAAAAAAAAAAAAAAAAAAAAAAAAAAAAAAAAAGAGGTTGTTTCCTTTTTTCCTGCTCTTTGGGGGACAAATGGAGAGTGAGCCTCCATCACAGAGTTCGGCGTCTGGGAGCAAACCCATCTGGGGCAGGGCGGGTGGAACAAGTAACTGTTCCCTTTCCGACTCAGAACAGTCTGTAATTCTGTGAATGAACTTTTCCTTTTCTCCCCCGACCCTCCAAGTGGGCGGGAGCCCAGCTCAGCCTCGCGAGCTGGGGCCTGAGGCAGGTGTTCGGCAGAGCTCGGCTGGCGCGGCGGGGCGCAGAGCATCCATTCACCCATCATCCATCCCAGCCTCTGGGCTCCCTGTCCCGGTCCCTGCCGGCCGCCCTCCTGACTGCAGGCTGCCCACCCCGTGGGAAGGAGGGCCAGAGCTCCGGGGAGTCCCCTCCGAAACGGCAGGGGGAGTGGTATTCACACCGGGTGCCCACGGGGTTTTCACCAGCCTCTCCCCACTCGGGAAAGCTGTGCCAAAAGAGTGTAACCTTCCCAGAGCTGCCAAAGCCGAAAACTTCCGAGGGGAGTTGCCTCAAGAGGATGGAAAGGTCTCGGCATGGAGTTATGTATGGTGATTTCAGAGGTGGTGTAAGTGCCTTTCAGTGCTTGGACCAGGAGCCAGCAGAGCTGTGTGCTACAAAAAGCACACCTCAATTGTGTGCGAATGCCAGCATCTGAATAAGCTGACAAGATACTTTTCAATTGTGGTGTCCTCTGCCAAACGTTAATATCTAGTAAAAATACTTTCAGATGTAATGGCACTTCGAAAAACAGAGCTTGCTATTACACACTATGAAAAATTGCTCTTTTGAGAACATGACTCCCAAGCTTTACAACAGGTAACATCCCCTTCAAATTCACCCAGGTCTAAGAGTCCACAGGCTTTAAATCTTGTGTTCAAAGCCTTTGAAAGCTTCAGGAAAAACAGGAAAAACAAAAAGTGTTTTAGAAAAAGAAGTCATCACCCGACCTTGCCTGGAACAAAGGTGTGGAAATACATTAACTTCACTGCCTATTTACAAAGAAAATAAGTCTCATGTACTGTGAGTCTCAGGATAAAAATGGAAATGCTCAGAGCCCTTACAGAAGAAAGTGAGGATTTGAAGATGGAACAGGCAAGCCAAAGTACCAAGTGCCAGAGACGGAACCTCTGAAGACATTTGTGTCTTTTAAGTGCCCTGGTGGGGCTATCACTTCCAGGAAAGAGATTATTTACCTAGTGGTTCTATTTTTATTCTTTTTAAACCAGGTTTCAATCAATCCTAAACTGACACTCACTGAAGTAATTAAACATTTCCCTTTTTTCCCCAAACTCACAAGAAAAAGAGGTAAAAATACTTCAAAATACTGTATGAACAGAAGACAGAACATTCTTCTTCGTTGTGGGAATGTCCCTAGAGGACCAATGTCTCCACATTCCTGACTATTACTATGTACTTGTAAGCATCTTCCTGCTTTTGGTAAAAACACTTGCAAACAAAGTGTTTCTGTGCTGGACAAAGTCCAAGAAGGGATAGTGAAAGGAGAGGTGGTCCTTAGGAGTGGAAAACCAAGAATCTTGCAATTCTTTTGACTTCAGGCTGCCTCCCAGAAAGGTACACAGACGACTGCCACTCAATCCAGCATTGCTTTTGTTATCAAGTGTAAGTTCAGGATTGAGGGTGGGCTGTGAGAATCCTTGTTTGCACCTACAGCTTCAGGCAAATAAGGAGAAAAGGGACAACACATCTAGGGTTCAGCTGACACCATCAGCAGAGGTCATGGTGCTAGAAATACCCTACTTCCCACCACCAAACTAGGTAGCTGTCGCTGCCATTGATGTAGTCACTCCTTTCAGGAAGCAGCCTCCTACATGTGATTTCTAAACAAAAACATTCTTACTTGAGGAGGTGAGTGGCAATCTACGAGAGTTTGACCTCCCAGGTGGGGAAAGTGCCAGCATCAGCACCTTCTACTCTCCATGGTGCTGGCTGTTGACAGGTAGGAAAACAGGCATGCTGAGAGCTGGGAGGAGGGTATCCAGGGGAGAAAAGACACAGGTCCAGCTCAAGAAAGAGGTGCCTGGGGAAAGGGGAGATAAATATGGCTGCCTGTGCCTGAAAGGATGCACCAGGGACATTTACCCCTACCCACTCCATGCCAGCCTGGGTCAATGATTTTGTTTGGCTTCTCAACACTCATCCTTGCAGAAATCCAATGCATGCGGCTTTTGAGCAGTGGCACTTAAAATCAGACAGCAGAATCTGCTTGGTGGAAATAATGGGCTGGAGGGCATTCCTTGCCTATACAGAACAAGCACTTGAACACTGCTGGCTTTATGGTTTTTTTACATCTGTTTTCTCTTTAGATGGCGAGCAGCCTAAGGGCCAGAGAAGAAAATCAGAGTCAACCCAAGGTACCAGTAACATCATGGAGTGGAGAATTTGTACTAAATATAGATCTGGTCCAGGACAGAGAAAATTCCTCTGTCCTTGGATGCAAATAAGGGGAAAGAAGCTCCTACCACTACCATCCTCCTACTGAATTATCTTGCTGGCTTACCTTCAGACAGATGCAAAAGAATTATTTCAATGATAGACTATGTTATGAAAACACAGAAAATATATCTCAGAACCTTCTTACTCAGTTGATAAAAGCCCATACAAAAGCTGCTTCCTATAAAGCACTAATTATTAAAACACAGATTCTAAGGTCAAATTAAAAGACTTCAGCTGAAATGTCTTCCTTCTTGTGCTAGAGGAACCACACTGTAGGAAACCAAACAAACAACTGGACAGACTACATGTGTCTTCTAAAATATATTTCACTTACAACAGGCACTATTTTTAGTTCCAGCTAGGTCTCATCTGTGACACTCTGATGTTCAGATTGAAAACATACTTTCAAGTATGCCTAATCACACAGGTCTTTGCACCACAAATTGCCTGAGCCAATTCACAGCAAAGGCGGTGGAGAAATTGACAATCATCTAAATAAACAACAGCAAACTTTTGCAAAAATGTCATCAAATGTTAATTTCAATTCTTTTGAACTGTCCTGCTTCAGCCAACACTGCAATGGCAGTGGGCAGAGGAAGCAGTCGTTAAAACAGTTAAGCCAGAATTTCCGTCTTAGAAGGCTGATCTCACCCAGTGCTGAGCACCTCCTGAATTAATTTCTCCTCTTGCTGATACTCAGCTGGTTTCAATAGACAAAATACTCTCTTGCTGGTTACCGTTCTGGGAACACCAACTGCTCTCAGATCTGTTTTGAATACTAATACAAAAACTCAATTCTGATGTCATATGCCACCTGTGCGGATGCTGAGAGATGCTTTGGATATTAACATGAAAGAGTGTGAAGTGTTAGATAAGTGAAAATGAGATATGAGTGGGCAATCTCATGTTAGCAAGATAGATCAACGTTAGGCTGTAAAGAATGCTTTAGAGAAAACAGAGAAAGGAGAAAAGGAGTAAATCTAATGGCCTGCCTCATAGTCTAGTTCATGCCATATTTGAACCCACAGTATTGCATTGCCATCAGTACATTACTCTGCTAATACGCACACTAGAGGACGCTCTGAGCAAAATAAAAGGAGATCTCAACCAAGATAAAAGGACTTCAAAAGCCATGGATAGCTGGGCTAAGCAAAATACAACATCCAATCAATCAGTGAAGAATAGGGTAGGAGATAATAGCAACTCCACACTCAGAGAGCAAGTGCTCATGATACAAGCAAGTGTGGCTTGGAATATAGACAAGGCATCTGAATGCTACTGAGTCCAAATCAAGAAGTCTCTTCAGTCAAAGCGGGAGTTCTGTTGCCTGTGACACCTGTGCCAAGATGAAACAGAACTCCTAATGAACATTACTGAAGGGACAGTTGGACAAAAGCTCCTCTGAGTGGGTGTATGTCTTCTCTTGCATGTCATTTTCATGTTGAACTTACCCTGCTGTGACATTTCCGCCTGTGGTTGGTGTGGATCTGGACATTTAATGAAGTTCTTATCTCTGACTTTGGATGCCAGCTGAAAATTTAGTAAGATATCAGTTGGCTGTGTTTCCTGGTACTTGCCTAATATGCCTCTTGCTTTGTGCATCTGTGCTATTTGCAAGTACTCAGTTCCACTCACTCTCCCCTCTGTGTATGTGGGAAAGAAAATTAGGCTTTGAGCATTAATTTCTAACATACCCACTTTTTCCCAGCTGCATTTATCTATTCCCCCAAGGCATATCCTGCAGCGCAGCATGCGAGACTGATCTGCTCTTCAGCAGTTCTTGTTAGCTCTACAGATGTTCTCTTTGACCCAAAGTCAAGACAGCATTCAGGCCACACAGATCAGTAAGTTTACGACAATTCCACTGGAGAATGAGAAGCAGACCTGGGAAACTTAAGGTAAAATTTCACTAGCTAATACTTTATTAGGCTTTCCATGGTTCTAAGCCATTTTGTATGACATGTAATTTACCCACAGAGAAGCTACCTTATTTGCTTCAGGGCTCACTATTTAGGTACCTGTCTTGAAGTGACCAGAGTTTAGAGGAGGCTTCAAAGTGGTCTGTGAAACATATACATAGAAACCAGACAGGTTTCCTGCTGAAAGCTTTAATTTTTCTAGGAGACAGCATTTGGTATAAGAGATGTTTGTGTAAAACCAGAAGTGTATCATGTCATAATTAACAACCAGAAGACATGAAGTGTCTGTAAGATGAGCAATGGTATCAGTCAAGCTTGAGAGGCCACACTTTGGAACCTGGGATATTTGAAAACTAGGCAACAGCCACAACTTACCATCCTATATCCTGGTAAGTCATTTACCAGCCCAAGATGCAATTTTCTAAGAGCTTCAAACTAGTACTTGCTAACACTGATACAGCAGCAATGTCAATACTCTGCACCAGAAGGCAGTACACCAAATTCTTCACAGCAAATGGACTAAATTAACAGTTGCAAAAAAAACCCGAAAAACCTCCTTCCTCTCTATCCCACCTGCAGTTCTTCCTATAACAACTGTAGGAAGTTAGGAAATAACTGTAGGACTGTTTAGAAAGACAATTAAAATCACTTATATTTGGTCCTATCTTTACATAATTAAACATTATCCTATGCTTTTCTTGCCAATTACCATCTTTGTCTGTAGTCCTATGGATAAATTACTTCCAACACATTTCTGAGTATAAAATGTACATTGAACTTTGCAAAAAACACACTACACACTACCAGTTTTACAGACTTCATATACAAATTCTGTATGAGATACCTTTAGATACCAAGCCTGTGTTGACAGAACAAGTAAGTATTACAAAATGGTTTTGGCTGGAAGACACTTTCAAAGACATATAGCCCAATTCTCCCCACCACAAGCAGGGACGCCCTTCCACTAGTCTTGGCTGATCAGAACTCTATCTGCCTGATTCTGAATACTTCCAAACATATCCACCTCTCTGAGTAACCTGTTTACTGTCTCACAGTCCCATCATAAAAACAGTTTTTACATCCAATCTAAATATACCCCCTTTGAGTTTAAAAACTGTTGCCCTTTATCCTGTTACTACAGGCTGTGGTGAAATGTCCTCTCTCCATCTTTCTCATAAGCACCCTTTAGGTTCTGAAAGGGCCCCTTTCACCTGCGGTCTCCCTAGAGCCTTTTCCCTTCCAGTCTGAACAACCCCAACTCCCTCAGCTTGTCCTCTCAGGAGAGGTGCTTCATCCCTTGCTCCAACAGGTCCCCATCTTCTTACAGAGGACTCCAGAGCTAGATGCAGTACTCCACACAGGGTCTCATGAGAGAAGCAAGGAAAATAACCTCCCTCAATATGCTTTTGATGCAGCCCAGGGTGCAGTTAGACTTCTGAGCTGTGAGTGCACATTGCCGACCCACATTCAATTTTTCATCCACTAGCACTCCCACCTCCATCTCCACAAGGCTGACCTCAATCACCTTTGCCTCAACTCAAACGCAGCACCTTCCACTTGGCCTTGTTGAACTTGGGCCTCACTTTTTGAGCCTGTCAGGGTCCCTCTGGATGGCATTCCTTCCCTCTGGTAACCAATTGCACCGCTCAGCTTGATGTTTTTGCTTTCCACACACTCAATCCCACTATTTAATTGATGAAAATACTACACAGTACTGGTCCCAGACCTCTGAGGGACACCACCTGTTCCTGGTTTCCACTTGGACACTGAGTTGTTGACTGTAACTCGTTGGATGAAGCTATCTTTACCTAGTGTTCTCATCTAGTCTTGCATACAAAGAATTTGTAACAGAAATGTATGACAGGAACCAGTACCTGTGGGCCTGCTCTCTGCTCTGTCACACTCTCCTGTGACACTAAGTACCCAGTATATACACCAAAAGAAATTAACCTAACAATGACCATTATATTTCACTACCAAATGCAAAGGATTGAAAACAGACACCCATAAAAAACTTTCTCTTAGACCACCCAGATATGAATTTCCTGGCTCTGATCCATTTCACCAAAAGTGCCTAGCTAAGAAAGATAAAAATGGAAACCATTCTTAAGAAGGCCAGATACATGATTTGGCTTAGTGGAAGGTAATGAAAGGTATGTTCAAGCTCTGGCTCCTGCAATCCAAGTCCTTAAAAAACCACCAGGAAATACAGAAAATTGGTTAAGCTATTTTCCCCAGTATCTGAAAATCACTTCTACTGGTTTTGCTAGGAAGAATACATTCAAATCTAAAGGCCTTCACAGGAGGAGACTGGGTGTCTAATGGAAAAAGCCTAGGAAGCTAAAATGCTTATGTACCTGCTTTCTTCTATTTTCCTTTGGATTTTTTTTTTTTTTTTTTACACATTACTATGAGAATCCTTACCGTTCATGTTTCTGATCTTTTCCTTGCATGCTGATCCACTTCTGCCTCAGCAATCCCTGCTGTTCAGGGACTTAGAACCTGAAGTTCTGAGTAGCACAGTATTTTCTAAAAAGTGTACTTCTAAAAGTGTTGTTTACAAGGTATCATCACCAACCTGTTCCATGAATGGCAAAAGCAATTGTGAGACATAATGGCTAGAAGTAAATAAAATCCCCCCTGATTTCCACACATCTTGGAGAAGCATATGTTTCATTTGTTTTATTTACTAGACAAGAAGCAGCAGGTTATTTTATTAAAATAAAACTGTATTAAAAAAATTGAAATGCATACATTCAAACCACTCAAGCACATTCATCACTTAATACAGGAACTAAAATTGGAGCTGTTCAATGAAGCAGAGAAAGGCCAGCAGAGTGTTTGGGACACTGGCAGGAAAGCACCTTTTCTTGACAGTTCTGTAAGTCACGTAAGTACATCTTCAGGCACAAATTTGGTTTAGGCATTACCTCAGTCTAACACTAACTCATTACACAACTGCTGCTGTGACAGAACCACTACAATTATTAAACCATGTCTTCTAGCACACAAACAAATACACTGCTTTAAAAAAAGTCACTGGAATAAAAAATATGGATAATGTACAAAAATAGTATAATTTTAATTTGAAATTGTTTGTTCAGTTTTTCTGTTATGTTTCTGAAGTGAATTGTAACCATGTGTCCTGTTGAAGGAAAAGATGGGAGGTAGAAACAGCAACACAAATAGCCTGTGAATCTGCTTTCTTAGATCTTATTTTATATAACTCCAACAACAATATTACTTAAGACTTTCCTTTCTACCATCAATTAAAAGGTACCACTGAATAGAGTACTGACATTTTTTCTCTGACCACTGTCAGATACAGTTTGTCAGTAGAGCTACTCATAGTTGAAAACATACTCAAAATCTAATTTTAACCATCTTATATATGACCAAACCGACAAAAATTATAACAGCAGCCTTACACATGATCACTGGTCAATGTTTAGTCCATTCTTTTAAGCTTGTGACAATTTTTGAAGATATTATAACCTCTGAAAGTTCGAAAGTGATCCACTCTTCCTTGTAAGCACTCGAACTTCAAGATCCAACCAGGTTGTTACTGCTTTGGCAGGATGACCGAACACTGCACTGTTGTCTGAAATACAAAGTCACAGTAGGTAAATGCTTCTTCTGCCAATGCAGAGAGAACTACTTTTCATCGTAAAAGTAGACTATGTAGCTTCCATTTGGGTTATAAACAGGTGTAACTCCTTTCACATGCATAGTAACTCCAACTTCTTCTAACACCACAAAAGTCAGTATCATTACAAGGAGGGCATATACACACAGGGAGTTTTCATTACAGCTTTTGAAAAGCTAGGTGATAGGCTTACTGGCATCGAGAAAAATAACCATATTGCAGAAACAGTAAATTATGGACTTTGGGCTCACAGGCTACAAACAAAAAATTGTGCAGCTTGCTTTTTATGACTTCTACATGACTTTCTCTCAGTTCTGAAATACAGCTATCAGGAACAGAAACCAGTCAGATGGCACTGACTAGGAGCGAACCAAATACTCAAATTATGTAGGGACAGGCAACTTTGATGCTAGCCACATTAAAGGGCAGGGTCTGAGAAACATTTCAATCTCAGCTTTTGTGAGAAGTCCTTGGCCTGCAAGTACCCCTGCATGTAGTTGCACCAGTGCAACTACAGCTGAAGTGAAGCCTTGATGAATTTTCCTCCTCCACCTTATTCACCTGAGCCAATATACTCTGGTCACATATGTACATTCACTGATTTCACTGACATATTTTTTGAGGAAGAAAATTACTCAAAAATATTTACAAAGTTAGAGTTCTACATACAGAACTTAGGAATGTCAGTTTCAGTTTGTGATAGACTAGAAAAAGTGACTGAACTTTATGCCCTTCAACTTGTTACCTATCAAACACATAAATGCCCAAGTGACTCACTGATGAAGTGTATTAAAACACATCTACAGATACCTTACCCAATCTAAACTATCCTACAGTATTCACTTACCACAACTCTCAAAATACAGCATTATTCCTTGTATCAGAGATCTGACAAATACCATTTCTCACAGGCTAATACAGACGTTCAATAAAAAGGCAGGTAGCACCAGCACGTTTCCTCACAGAGCCAAAAAATTTACCTGAGGAGCACTGACAAAAGCTCTGACACCTTACCACAAGCTGATCTTCTTACAGCCACACTGTAAAAAAAATCAGTTCTAACAGGACATTCCTTTTACCATTATAGTACAGATTCTCTCATGGGATGAGATACATGATAGTCATGGGGTTGCACCTTATTGTAATAAAGGTATAGAGCTCGATTTCCAGTTCTGATGAGCTAAAATTCTTCTCAACAGGATAGTTTTCCTAACTAATACTTTTCCTAGCAAGGATAAAAAATGTCTGCTTTATCAGTTTCCATATGAAATTGTCTGCTCTCACCAATTCATTCACTTAATAGGCAATGAGCCCATGTTTTACATGGTAAGTTTTTGTTATAAATGCATTGGCTGCAGTTCTTGTTGCCTTTGACATCTCTACCAATTGTCAGCTACAGACAAGCACCCATAGTCCTGAAAGCATCCCTAACATACCTGCACTTCCTTCTGGGTTCTCTCTTTGTAGCTTGTTCCTGCTTCCAACCCTCGAATGCTGCATTTTTGTACTAGAGCTCTGTTTCCTGATCAGTCAAAGTCTTTCTGTGGATCAGTACTTTGCTTGGAGAATGCTGCCCTTAAAGACCTGCCAACTTGCAGGAGCTTCTTGACTCTCCAGAGCTGTCTCCTTTGAGATGATACCTACTAGTTCATTAATTAAAACTAAGTATGCTCACCTGAACTCCAGCAACCATACTCTTAATTGCCTTACTTGCTCCTCACAGGATGTTGAATGCCACAACTTCATGAGGATTATAGCAACAACTGCCACTAATTATCACCTCACTGAACAACTCTTCTCAGTTAACAGCACATCCTGCTGTGTATCACCCATGACTGACCCAGTCTATGCAGAAATTTCCTTGACAACAACCAGAAATCACTTGGATCACTGTGATCAACAGCATGATCTGTGTTTCCCGACATGTGGCATAAATACCCTGTTCTGTAAGAGTGAGGGCTTTAACCTGACACTGGAAAATGATCTCTTTACAGCAAGAAAGCCACAAAATACTGGCCTAAAGACACCTTACGCAGTTAAAAACCAGTAACTTCCACAGTACACTTAAACTCACTGGCATATCACAGATTAAATGATACATGAAAGAGAAGGAATGGCAAGCAGCCTATCCTTTATCAAAAAAACAGCCCTTGGACATTTTGTTTCAACACTGCAGTCTTTCCTAAAGACTACAGTGAGATTCAGAGGTGACACCACTGGCATGTGTGTTGATCTGGGATGAATACCTCCATGGAAGGAGACAGAGAAATACAGGTGGGCAGAGACTGACAGCACATTTTCTCCTGCCTGGTGAAGTTCCTCCCGTCATAGCAGTCAGATTACAGATCTTGGAAAAGAAAAGCTGTGTCTGTGTAGAGCTTTACTGTTCCACATGCTTTCCCAGCACTAGAACAGACATTTGCAAATGCCCATTTGAGATGTTCAGCTGCGGCTTGGATATATGCTGTCACTGATAGTAGTGTACCAGCTGCAGTCTTACTCAGCTTGCTCCTTGTCTGTGTTCCTTAACACGTTTCCACGTGGCATGCAAGAGGTGCTGCCTTCAAGCCCTAGGAAAATGTGCCTCCGAAACAGATCAGTACAAAACCTCCATGATCCGGCCTTCAAAACTCCCACTATAAAATATACTGAAGTACACTACAAGAGAATAGTTTTTAAAAACTCTTTCTGGTTCAATTACACACTTGTACAGAGGCACATACATATACTTTTCTCTTTGCTTCTCTGCAAAACTGCCTCTCTCATTCGTTAACACAGAAGTATAGGACCAATCCCTCATCTGCTTTATCATCATTTAATTGCCTAAACAGGAACATTTTTAGCCTTTCCTGATGTTCCTATGTAAAATTAAAGGAAACTTCCAAAGCCTCTGGAGCTTCAGAATTTCTCACTATTCCAGAGTCCTCATTGTGTTAAGTCATTAACACTTGTGGCTCCTACTTTCTTGATAAAAAATTTCAATCACCACTTCCTGTTTCCAGCTCTTCCAGTGCCTTCAGATCAACTACCTTTCTCAGTACATTGTCACTCAACCCAACCCACTATCTGCAAAGAACATAAACACCTAAGAATTGCAAGTGAAACTATCTTAATATTCATCATTGATGAATATTATGGGCAGTAGATATTTAAGAAAATAAGTGGTTTTTTTAAGAAGTGTTATTTAAGAAAAAGAAGCAATATTAGGACAGAGTGACTTTTCCTCTGGTACATCGTATTTTCTTCTTTCAGCAAACAGTACTTAGGGGACTGAGCTGGAAGAAGCACTTGACAACGAACTGAAAGAATAGCTGGTGTTTATTAAAGGAGAACATTGCAAACATAGTGCCAGCTCTCTTTCACTCCCAATGAAGATTCAAGACAATCACGCAAAGGAACACAAGAGGACACTACTCACTGAAGTATGCCTGCCAGAAACAAAGGCAGATCTCTCAGTATTTAAGCAGCATAATACACTTGGGAACCATTTCCTTTCATGCCAGTATGAAAAAAAGTGCCTGAGGAATATCTAGCACATTTTACACTATTTGTTCAAACTCTGAGTTTGCTGTACAGCTGCGCATCTGTATTAAAAAGTGCAGTCCCATGCTCTGAAAATGTTTTCTGTGGATTAGAGGGAAGAAGCAATACCTATTGTGTTGCCTTCCCTATCCACCCATGATACAACTTCCTAAAGAATGCAAAGGGGAAAGGAAAAAGTCAGTTACCTCTCTCATATGTATAGAGGGAACATTAAAATAACTGTTTCCAATAACCAGGAAGATTCAAAAAGATAATTCAGGCACTCCTAATGAAAAGTGAGTTTTCCAAAGAATAATCGGCAAAAGACTAATCTCAAGAATTTGGGTTGGAATTCTACAAACCTGACCTGGGCATTTATGCTTAAAAACTGTCTGAGGTGAATTTTAAACTAAATACGTCCTTCCTTCAGGCCACTGACTAAACTAGAGATGAGAATCACTGACAACATGTATTGGGTTTGCATGGCCTGGTTTTGGTAGTAGGGGGGCTACAGAGGTGGCTTCTATGAGAAGCTGCTGGAAGCTCCTTCCATGTCTGGCAGAGACAATCCCTGGAGGCTCCAAGGATGGACGTGCTGCTGGCCAAGGCTGGGCCAATTAGAAATTATGGTAATGCCTCTGTGATAACAGATTTAGAAGAATTCGAAACTAAAAGGGATTGTAAAGTTGTAATTGTGACTAGAGAAGAGTGAGTGAGAACATGTGAGGAAAAACTCTGCAGACACCAAGGTCAGTGGAGAAGAAGATGTAGGAGGTGCTTTGGGCACTGGAGCTGAGATTCTTCTGCAGGCTGTGGTGCAGACCATGCTGAGGCAGCTCTGGCCCTGCAGCCCATGGGGATCCATGGGGATGCAGAGATCCACTTGCAGCCACTGGGGGAGGTGCTCACACCAGAGCAGGTGGATGCCTGCAGGATGCTGTGACCCCGTGGGAGATCTGTGGAGAGACAGGCCCTGCTCCCAGGCTGGAGCAGCCTGTCCTTGACAGACTGCACCCCCTAGAAGAGTGACCCACGCTGCAGCAGTTTGAGGGGGACTGGTGCCCATGGGATGGACTCACATTTCAGCAGGTCGCAGGGAACTGTTGCTCTTGAGATGGAGCCACGTTGGAGAAGTTCATGGAGAACTGTCTCCTGTGGGAGGAGCGTCTCCACCGTGCAGCAGAAGAACGACTCCTCTCCCTAAGGAGTGGGATGAACTGACCGTAACCCCCATTCCCTGTCTCCTTGCGCTGCTGGGGTAGGAGGTAGAGGTGCAAAGAGGGAGGTGTGGGGGGAGGGTGTTTTTAGGGTTTATTTTATTCCTCATTATCCTGCTCTGATTTTGTTAGCAATAAATTCAATTAATATCTCTAAGCTGAGCCTGTTTTGCTCGTGACAGTATTTGATGAATGATCTTTCCTGGTCCTTATCTCAACCCAGTCAAAAAAAGCTTATTGATAAGTGGGTTAGACATCCCAACTGTTTTAACATTGTTTTTCCCCTCTTTGTTATAGCCACAAATGAATCTCAAGTATGCCTGTGAAATACAGGTGATAAAAAACATAAGTAAACCTTGTCTAAGGAAAATTCTGCCTAAGAATTCCCTTGTCAATATATTTGAAATGTTTTTCTTTTCCATATTTTTTCATGCACTTTGGACTTCAAACCTATGGGAGAACACAAATCTAACAATTTCAAACTGGTTAATACCATACCTTCTAACAGACTTTTCCTCTTCTACATATTGAAGTGAGCATAATGTTTTTGGTTTGTTTCAGTCTCTTCCACTTGACTCTCCATTGTGCTAAGATCCTAGGTCAGGGTTTCATTTGGATACTCACATATATATTTGTATCTTACTTTGTATCTCATTTATTTGTGTATTACGAAGGATAACACTTCATCAACCATATATAGCTATCCATTTTTTTAACCTTTTCCAAAACTTATTGTAAAACTGAAGCTAGATCTTGGCAATAAAACTTGCAAGAATCGTGTAGAATTTCTCTGCCCTTCTTGAATGGATTTGGTTTCTTGAAGCATTTACTCTGAAATATTTTGATTTACGTAGAAGCATCCTGTAACACACATCTGTGTTATGTGTGCATAGACATACACTGTCCCCGGTACTCATCAGCCTCACTTGCATACTTACTTTCAGAGCGTGCAGGGTGTTGGTCCATTCCATGGAGCCTATCTGAGGTATAGCAGTAAGGAGTATGCTTGTAGCCTTATTTGCATTCCCTTTCAGCGTCTTTAAAACTTTATCCACTGAAACCTAGAAATACAATACAGCTGAGTTGTGTCTGTCAATTTTGATGGCATGCATTGCAAACAAATAAATTTAACTCAGAAGTGTAAAAGTGAAGTCTTTGAATAACACAGACTTTTTAGATAGTACATGTCTGTGTGTGTATGGTTTATACTTGTGTATTGGAAACAAACAGGAGAACTAAAGCATATACATTGCTTTGCACAGAGCTGCAAAAGAAAAAATACCAGACCAATCACAAGAAGACAAGTCATACACAGAATTCACGAGCTTCATACTCACAGACCCCCAGATTCAGACAACAGGAAATGAAAGGTTTGCTAGTAGTGAGGCAGGTTTATGAAAATGAATGAGATAGCAACAATTGACTCTATTCTTACTTTCACAATCATTCATCAAGAATAACTCAGGGATACTAACGTAAGTAAGAACAGATTCAGTACAATATGTTATCTCTTATTAAAACCTACACGTTCTCATCCAAATCCCTCAGGACACACCAGAGGAAAAAAGTTTCACTCACTGCTTCTTCATGCTCCTTCCAGCAGTCATAATCTGTTGCCATGGCAATACTAGCATAACTCATTCCAGCTTCCTTCGCAAGAATCACTTCAGGCACTGTAGTCATGTTGATAACATCAGCTCCCCAGCTGCGAAACATACAGCTTTCTGCTCGAGAGCTGAAACGTGGGCCTTCAATTGTGATCATTGTCCCCTTGGAATGACACTGGAGCCCCAGCTTCTTGGCAGTCTCAATAAGAACCTGCAAAACATGCCAGTGTCAGGGAAAGGAAATAATTCCTCTCATGCACTGCTTTTGCATCCCATCAAAAACCTGCATACAGAAGAAGTTAGCTTTATACAAAGTAGTCATACTTCAAATGGCTACAGCTGTCCAACACCAAAGATCAGTTTTGTTTTCTCACCAACAGGAAAAATCAATAGTCCTATCAACAGGGATGAACTTGAACTCATCTGGTTTTGTTAGTAGCAGTTGGATTACTGCTTTCAATGCAGACCAAGAAGACTGGGAAACAGAATTTTTTTGCACATTTAGACTGTGCCTAGACTGCAAGCAGAATGGTAGAAGCATTCCACTAAGCACTACATTATCACATGGTGGAGCTGAGCTAGTGAGAACAATAGTAAGAAATTTACATTTTGGAAGTTAAACTCTACAAGCACATACTTCAAAGAGTACCCTGGGTATCTGTGTAGGAATTATTACCACATTTTCCCATGCCAGTGGCTGAGCTGTACATATGTACATTGACATATAGCACGTACTTCACATTCGTCTTTATAATTCCAACTAGGACCTCATATATGGCAGAATAATCCTGACTTTCGCTCTTAGTAATTGGCCTGGATAATGCCAGCTGATACAGCTGGAATAAGAGGGTACTGGCCTACGTAAATGGGACTCGGATACCCATCACTGTTCTGAGTAGGAAAGAGAAAGGAACTATGATGACATTTATTTAAAATGGCCATCAACAACAAAGAAAAGCTAGGAAAGAAAATGAAAGCAGCATCAAAAATTGTGGTAGGCCAGGAGGGGTCTTCATAATGCAGCAGCAGTGAAAAACCTAGTCTGACACCATGAGAAGCAACTTCCGAGCATCATGATTTATGCCATGTGGAGCAGCTTCCCTGCAAAACACCGTGAGAAACCTACACTCAACATAAATGGATGCAACAAGCAGCAACAGCTCAAGTGCTTTACATGACCTTGTGGGGTGCCTGGCATGTGGATCAGTGGATTGTGTGGAGCAGTGGATTTTGTGGAGCAGCACAACATAAAGCTGGAGTATCCACATCTGCCACTGCAGATGCATGTGAACAGGTAAGTCTCCACCCCCAGAAGAGGGTGGGTGTGTACATAACTCACATGTGCTCAGGAAGGATACTTTGTGCATGAGACTGCATGAATGTTTGTAGGAGTAAAGCAGAGCTTCTAGGGATTAGCCACAGAAAGATATATAGAAATTTGTAGCTTTTGTTAATTTGATTTTGTGACACTGCCCTTGTCTCCAAATCAGAGAGACATGGATTTGATAGATGCAGCACTTGGTGGATAAGAACTGGCTGGATGGCTGCAGGCAAAGAGTTGCGGTCAACAGCTCCTTGTCTGTGTGGAGACCAGTGACCAGTGGTGTCCCTCAAGGGTCAGTACTGGTGCTGATACTGTTCAACATCTTTGACATGGACAGGACATCCTCAGAAAGTTTGCCACTGACACCAAGCTGTTCAGGACGGTCAACATGCTGCAGGGAAGGGATGGGGCATCCATAGGGACCTGGACACGCTGGAGACGTGGATCTGTGCAAACCCCATGAAGTTCAACAAGGCCAAATGCAAGGTCCTGTACCTAGGTTGTGGCAACACCTGACACACTTACAGGTTGGAAGGAGAAGTGATTGAGAGCAGCCCTGCTGAGAAGGACTTGGCAGGGGTTGATGGTTGATAAAAAACTCAATATGACCCAGCCATATGCACTCACAGCCCAGAAAGGCAATGGGATCCTGGGCTGCATCCAAAGCAGCGTGGGCAGCAGGGTGAGGGAGGGGATTCTGCCCCTCTGCTCCATTCTGGTGAGACCCCACCTGGAACACTGCATCCAGATCTGGGGTCCTTACTGTAAGACAGAGATGGAACTGCTGAAACAAGTCCAGAGGAGGACCATGAAATTGATAAGAGGACTGGAGCACCTCTCCTATGAAGACAGTCTGAGAAAGTTGGGGCTGTTCAGCCTGAAGAGAAGGCTGTGTGGAAAACTCACAGCAACCTGGCTGGGAAGGGTTCTACAGGGAAGGTGGAGAGGGACTCTGTCAGGAACTGTAGTGACAGGACAAGGAGTAACAAGCACAAATTGAAAGAGGGGAAACGTAGGTTAGATATTCGGAACAAATTTTTTAACATGAAGGTGGTGAGACACTGGGACAGGCTGCCCAGGGGGGTTGTGGATGCCACAACACTGGGACTGTTCAAGGCCAGGTTGGATAAGGCCATGAGCAACTTGTTCTAGTGGAAGGTACCCCTGTATGTGGCAGTGGCAGTTGGGACTAGATAATCTTTAAGGTCCTTTACAACCCCTTAATAGTCTGTGCTCTAAGCTGATCTAATATTTTGGTTTATTGAGGCTATTAATTCTGAATATATGTTTAGCTGAATGCCAGTTAATTACATTGTTAATAAATCAATAGATGAATTGACATGACTTAAACCACAGGTGAGCAGTGCCTTTCTGAAATTCTTCACTAAGTTCCAACTTTACTGCTATAAGACATAGTGTTGAGCCTCACTTTCTAAAAGCAGCAATACCCAAAATACCCTATGTTATTTGAAACTTCACAGAGAAAAAGATAAACTCCATTTAGATTCTCATTTAATTTACAGTGCATAATCCAACTAAACCAGAGTATTTTAATGTATTTGCATAAATGCAATATAATATGAAGTTTTCAGATGTTTTGATGCGAAATTCCTTAAACATGTTACATACACAATCTTGGCTTTATTATTATTGCATTTATCTATGAAATTCCTCTGAATTGGGATAAACTGGCCTGAAATTATCCCAGCAATTTTCAGAGATAGTTTTAGGAAAAAATTTAAGCCACTTTTATCTGGTATTTTCAAATGAAGTGAAAACATTCCTTCTCAGCCTCACAAAGAGCCCACATGTTCTTTAAAACATCTGTTAGGCTGATTAGAATGCACAGGCTAATGAGATAATGATCACATGTGAGACTGGGAAGTACCTAAATGTTTTTTTCTCTGTTTGAAAAGGCACATTTCTCTGCTGGTTTTTCAAAAAATGTAAAACCTAAATAACGTTATCTCTTCAGTTAACTATTGAAACAAAACTAGTCTTGGCATATGTTTCCTGCAGTCTCAGGAAACGCCTAATGTATGAGTAGTTACTGTTTTTAAAAAATGACAGTGTGAAGTACCGCCGATCACCAAAGTAATAAAACTTCTTAATCCATTTCTTAATAAACTCCTTGCACATGCTTTGACATGACATCATGGCCACAGTTAGAAAGCAGCTAAATGCCAACTAATCTTTGGTAAGAGCATGTGGCTAGGCTCTTTTTGCAAGAAAAGTGCAAAGTATTTTGCATAATTTGCTGCTCAGTGTAAGAAGGGCAAAAGCCTGCACTTGTGTAATATGCAGTGGTTTGTTTCTTAATGAGACTTTAGTTCACCGTAAAACACCTTGGTTCCCACTGTGGACATCTCTAAACCAAAGTGTGGCCAATTAACAAAAATAGCCCATAATGACACCGAAGCAAATTGGTGACAAAAGCAGAACAGCTCAGTAGTCCAAATGTTTGTACGTGTTCAGGGTATAGATTGTGCCACCTGCTTCACAATTCAGCTTTCTCTTGACTGCAGAGAGCAGGACTCTTAGATGAATATGACTGATTCTGTAAGCACTCCTGTTCCTCTGAAGAATGTACCTCCTTGAAGCTTCTGATCAGAAGCATTCCACATCATCACAAAACAGGCAGTTCATTCTTCACCTTCCTTTTTCCTCAACTCTAGGAATACACTAAGGTGACATATTCAATCAGATACACTCCTCCCAGAAGCTTATAAAGGCACTGAAAAATAGAGAAGTGTTTCACACTCTCTAGTCTGAGAAGCCTGAAAATCATGAAGTGACACAACTGAGAACAATAACTAAGAATAAAAAGCTAATTTAATTTGGCTTGTTTATATTTAACATCCTAAGCCTTGACTCTCCACCACCTCCCTCCTCTACAATGCACAAAAGCAATATTACAATTTCTGTGAACGTTAAACTACTACTTATTTAAATATTTAAGTATGTAGAGTGCCTCTACCATAGGTGTAGCTTTATTCAGAAAAAAATGGAACTAATTTCTAATCCTAACTGCTTTGTTCAGTTTGTTGCTTTCTTGGCTGGTTACTTGATAAATAAAGATCTTTTGTCCTGTTATTAACACTCTGGGAAAATCTATGTTGCCAACTGACTTCTTCTGCATACCTCCCTTAGGAAGACAGATGCAAGATCTTTTACTTCCCATGCCTTCCAGATGTTACATTTGTCCTTAATACCATGATGTATATGAGAAACAGGATAAAGAGGTGCATACTGCCTCTGTATTCTAAGAATACACAATTAGACTAATATATCACAAATAAGTACCATAAAAACAACATTTCTTAATACTATTACAGAATTCACTAACCTCTCTGGTTTTGGTGCAGAATGGCTCAGCCATTGGAATATGACATACTCCTGAGAGACTGGAATGCTGTCCATCATATAAAGTACAATGTCTTTTAGTTGTCCTAGAAAAGCAGAAAACTTGCTTAGAGAGAACAACAGAAAAAGAAAGCAACAAACTGATACAAATCAAAAAACACAGCATCCCTGGGAGTGGAAGAAAAAAACAGTATGATATTAATGACCACCTGTAATCCTGTTCTGCACTCCACTAGTGCATCGTCAATTCATTAACAAAATCTTTTGTTAAACCAAGACACTGAAATACTGATTTGTTCCTAAATGACACAAACAGCCACATTGTGCTGTGATTCTACTGCAAAACAATCAACTAATTTAATACTCAGGCATGTAACCGCAGGAAAAAAGAGTAAGTATGCTTTAAGAAGGGAAGGAATAAAATCTCAGATACCACAAGGCTTGTCAAAATAGAACTTGTTGATATCACTGCATTCCTACATTGAAAGGATGGGAATTTGCAGGAACAACTTCCAGCATGAAGGAAATGTGAATTCAATCAGAAAAACCTTGGAACAAGATGTCTTCATGTTCTCAGAAAGATCACACACACATGCACTGCCAGCTTCCAAGTAGAAGAATCCTTTTTCTCTTTTCTTTCAATGGATGGAAATGGTCAAACATGTTGAAATTACCATCCAGCATGCCATTTTGGAACACATGGAACTGCTACCCACTACCACTTTACCCTCAAATGCACTGCCTCAAGCTAACCAACCAACTAATTGGATGGTGCAAACCATCTGGAAAAATGTTCTCAGACACTCCCTTCTTCCCTGCAGTGTGTCACATATTGTGCTTTACAGGAGAAAATAAAGACAATAGCCAAATTCAATCCACAGTTGAAATACAAAGTATCTGCTGATAATGCATTTTATAACAGCTCTCCAATAAAATCACTAGAAAATATTTAAAAGAAGGTTTTAAATACAAGTTACATGTTAGAGTAGGTTTGGACAAAAAAAAAAAGCATCAATAGGATAGCCTTAAGAATGAGATTATAAAATAGGAAAGATATGGATGAATTAAAAACATCTGGAAAATGGGATACAGCTGTTAAAATCAGATGAAACACTAATATTAATTTTGCCTTTATGGGATACTGAAAAGCTGCAAAGAGAATGTATGAGATTCTTCACACTTTTCCATTTTTTCTGCTAATGAATTATTTAGAGCTGGAGGAAATGGTAAAAGCCATAATACACTTCCTGCACTATAGTATTTCCGATGTTATTAGTCAGACACCTTCAATCAGAAAAGTCTGAGAAAAGATCTCATATCAATAAATATTAGCATCTGACTTTCAGATGCCCTGTGTTCTTTGAAGAGAATGGTCACATCACTACATGCCATCATAAAGAAATCCCACTTGGTCTGAAAGACAGGTGTCTGCTAAGGAAGGCAGGAGCCTCCCTTGGAATGGAAAATGTAACCGCCCCTTCCCTCTGAATTATTCTAATTTTGAAATTAAGGGGCTTTCAGGTAAAGATATGAGAAATAAGAATAACAGTTCTTTACTAGCATAGATAACAAGGCAATGATACAGAAACACTGGCTTAAACTGCCAGAGTCAGGATACAACCTGACACCCTGTCGGTCAGGGTGGTGGTAGCAGTCCAATTAAGTGGTGGCTGCAGTCCTCTTGAGGTGACAGATATGGTTCTGTTGAAGGGGTGATCCTGTAGAAGGGTCTGGTCTTCCTCAGAAGGTCCAGTGGTGGTTATGTAGCTCTTGTCCTCTGGGAACCCTGGAGGTAAGGGTTGAGTGTGGTGTTCCAAACCTCAGATCATATCCAGGTAGCAATGCTTGGTTCCTCCCCCTGGGCGGAGCATCTCACAATGGGATGATGTAATTCTATGAGTCATGCAGTGAGGTTAGACAGCCCATAAACAGAAGATATGCCTCGGAGGGAGTTATCAGGGATGTGTCATGGACGAGACAAAGAACACTGCCCCACCTGGTTTTAACAGATGGTGATAGAATACACCAGTAGATACATAGATACATACTTTTGGTTACATTTTACATTGTAACTGAAGACACCACTACATTTGCACCTATTCACACAAACTGCCGGGAGTAAGTAAAACCAGTAAGACCTATAATTGCTTTGAGCAGCGGACCACACGTGTTCACAGTTAGACAATTTCTCTTCCGCATCTGCTGCAGTTTAAAACCCACCTGGAAATTAAACCCCACTAAGCCCCTGTACCTGCAGCAACAGTCCATACTTTTAATCAGACAATAAGGTGACTTTTGCTCCTTCGTTTTGGTTTTTTATCACAGTAACACAGGGTTTTCTGGCAATTCTGACTATGACTGATTCTAGGAAGCAAAATCCAACTCAAATAAATGAACACACCAGTCATTTCCATCTGTGACAAACAGCCCTCTACCACTTTTATCATCACCTTCCTCCTTCTTCCAGTAGTGTTGAATTACCAAACTATTGGTAATAAAAGAATAAAATGTAAATTCACACTGGCATCAGCTGTATAAAAAGCAGTTTCAGTATGGTCTGCATCTTCGGGGACACTAGAAGAAAATTCTACAAAAAAATTTACAGAGTGTAACAATACTGCAGTAATTGTAGTAGTGTTTGTGACACAGAGAACAGAAACAATAAAACTGGCAGCTATTACAGGAAGCTATTTTCTACATCTCCTCAACTGAGCTCAGTCATTCAAGTAAGTAGTTACTGTCTTGCTCTTCTCTTCCTAGCAAATATCAACAGCAAACTAGAGAGTATTCAAAAGCCCCCAATTAGTCTGAGGTAGTCAACTGACTAACAGTGCGGCAATAAACTAACAGGAGTCAAAGGCAGAAAAAAAATTATCCCAGATTTTTAAAGTACTTTTTTAAAGAAGAGAGCTGTTGCAGACTATAATAACAAGTGGTTATTTCTGGATTTGGAAGCAAGGAGAACACAACATATGTATTTTTGTATTTATTTAATTGTGGTTAAGTACACAAAATAACAAGCATAAAGAAAGCAGAGACTACATACAGAATCAAACACTAGGTGTGGTAATGAGTGGCAGAATTAAGCTCTCCCAAGTTAGGAAATCTTATATAGTTCTAATTACACCTATTCAGTGTTTCACACTGTAAGTCAAACCCATGCTAGGCTGAAGTCCTACACAACTCCTGATATTGCAATCCTGTCACTCATTTCACAGTGTGCATGCCCAAGGAGAACAAATTACAATAGCTGCGTACAGTTTTCTGCTCAGTTCTAGCTCTTTTCCCATTCCTATTCACTATCCCTTCATTTTGCTTCACCTGTAAGGAGAATTGAGAACAGGAATGCCCCCTATTGAGAATATATATAGAGAGAGCCCAGATACTAAAAGATACCTGGACACTAGAAGGCACTGATTTTTATGGTGGCTTGAGTAAATCCCTGCCACTGAGACCCCAACTTCTTTCCTATGTAGTGCCTGGCATGGATTAACCACTCTATAGAAGCCAGAATACCTTTCAAGAAAAATAACTGACTGTGTAAACACACGTTTAACCAGTATCTTCTTTCTAAGACTATTAATAAACACTGTTTGCAGGACCCTGACCTTTCATTAGAAGGTATTTCAGAAAAATTCTATCTTTTCAGATTTTGGTGGACAATGAAAATATTCTGTCCTATGAAAATATCTTCCGATCAGTGGCACTGTTTCCATAATGACTTATATAATGCAATCATTCTTTACACTGCTGTTGATGCAGACCCTACCTCCAAAGACTTGGCAGTCTAACACTCCCTGGCATAGAACATTATGAAAAAAACACTTGACATAGAAATTCAGCTGTCAATAGAGACAGGCTATCACAACATACCAATTTTCTGAATTAAACTGTAAGTTGGGGATGACTTTTAAATTCATATTATGTATCATTTTCCACACTGAAATATTCTCAACGTGCTTTACTGAGAAGCGTTTTGGTTTCCTGATGCCATTAAACAAGTCACAAAAAGTTTCCCCTTGCCTACATCAAAACAAAAACTTACTAGCCCAAATGAAACATTGCTCATAAACAGGCTATACCATTACTACTGGTGACCATCTGAATGAACTATACATGAAGACAGAGATCACAGAACAGTTGAGGCTAGAAGTGCCTCTGGAGGTCACCTGGTGGTCCACCTAGAATGGGCTCTCCAGGTCCATATCCAGATGGCTTTGAGTATCTCCAAGGATGGAGACTCTGCCACCTCTCTGGGCAACCTGTGCCAGTGCTCAGTCACCTTCAGTAAAAACTTCACTGATGTTCAAAGTGAACCTCCTGTGTTTCAGTCTGTTCCTACTGCCTCTGATCCTGGCACTGCTGGACAGAGCCTGGCTTCTTCTTCTTTGCACCCTCCCTTCAGGTATTTCTACACATTAACGAGATTCTCCTTGACTCTAGTCTTCTCCAGGCTGAACAGTCCCACTGTCTCAGCCTCTCCTCTCAGGAGAGATGCTCCAGTCCTTTAGCATCTTCGTGGTCCTCTGTTGAGCTCTCTCTAGTATGTCCATGTCCAAATTGCACTGCAGAGCCCAGAACTGGGTACAGTACTCCAGGTGTCATTCACCACTGCCAAGCAGAGGCTCCCCTCACTTAACCAGGAGTCTGCCAAGTGATAATGCTGTGAAAATAACTGGTGCTTGACTCACAATCGTCCAAACCATGTCCCCAAGTCTGTTTAATATCCTTCCTATAAAACTCAGTATCAGCACTAAAAAAAGAGCATTGTCAGCAATATACCTGATATCCACCCATAAATCAACCTAGTATAACAGGAAGCAGTTCATACGGGGCTTGCCCCTGCAGTACTTAGTAACTTAGATACACTATATTTAAACCTACTCTTACAAGAAAAACAGCATTTCACTTACACGTGCAAAAAAAAAAAGTCAGTAAGTCAAAATTTGAGTAGCACTGAACTGCGGGGAACTGTCTTAGGTTACAACGTAAGATATAACCAAAAGTATGTATTCTATCACCATCTGTTAAAACCAGGTGGGGCAGTGTTCTTTGTCTCGTCCATGACACATCCCTGATAACTCCCTCCGAGGCATATCTTCTGTTTATGGGCTGTCTAACCTCATTGCATGACTCATAGAATTACATCATCCCATTGTGAGATGCTCCGCCCAGGGGGAGGAACCAAGCATTGCTACCTGGATATGATCTGAGGTTTGGAACACCACACTCAACCCTTACCTCCAGGGTTCCCAGAGGACAAGAGCTACATAACCACCACTGGACCTTCTGAGGAAGACCAGACCCTTCTACAGGATCACCCCTTCAACAGAACCATATCTGTCACCTCAAGAGGACTGCAGCCACCACTTAATTGGACTGCTACCACCACCCTGACCGACAGGGTGTCAGGTTGTATCCTGACTCTGGCAGTATTTCTGTACTACTACATTTATTTTTTAATTTCCCTATTAAGTTGTAGTTCTGATTTTCAAGTATCTCTGGTTTTCTTTCAAACTAGTACAGGAACAAATCTAGGTTTACATGTTCAGTTGGCAATGAAATACTACCAGCAGCGCCACAAATGCCCAAAGAAGACGCATAAACCATTTAAAATGCTTTAAATTAGGTGTAACACCCAAATAAGACTTCAAGATATAATACACCTCCAAGTACTAAAAACAGATTTACCTTTAAAGTGTACAACCAGATCTTTGAATTATTGGTGTTGTTGGTGATCTTTAAATGTAGCTTTTATTTTGCCCCCAGCTTTGCTTGAATTTTTCTAGTCAGATAATCACAGAGGATAGGACTGGCTGGCGTAGGAAAACTTTGGAAACAAATTTACTTCCTTATGATTCTTAACAAATAACATATGCAAGCATCTATCCTTGTTTTAAAACAACCTCCTCTCTTTTGCTACTGTGTTGCATTTATGCCTCTTGCGCAGGACCTCATAATTATAGCATATACTTTCCTAGCTGATTCCTACTATGCTTTCTTGTACTTCTCCATCTCATTTCAGACTCTTCATAAAGCTTGGAATGGCTTGTGCTCTGAGAATAGAAGATTTGTTCTTCTTCTGAACAGTTTTCCCATGGAGCTATACATTAGTTCATTCATGGCCATCCTTCAATGCCCGGTACTTCTAGCTCTGTTAGAATGGAACTTTTCATAATTGCATCCCCATTTCCTATCATATTTTCTTGTATGAATCTTACTTTTTGACTGAAGAACTGAGGCTATCAGCTCATTTTACAAAAACCTGATTTAACATGAACATGTTACTATACGGTTTAATCCCCATTTGTCCTCCCTCTCACTCACCTGTCAATGAACTGGTCAATTATGACAAGATCACCAGGTTGTATTTCCTCTCGTAATGAACCACAGGCAGTAGTCACTAATACATGGGAACAATTTTCTTCTTTTAACGCCCAGATATTGGCACGGTAATTGACGTTTGATGGCATAATTGTATGATGCCTTCCATGTCTGCAAAGATACACGTTGCAAGAGAGTAAAATACATCAGACTGAAATTGCCTTCCTTCTCCCAAATAAGGAGAATTTCAGGAAACATATTTTCCCTAACAATACTGGAAATGCAACTGACCATTTCAGCTACTTCCGGTATATTTTGTTTTCCTAAATGTATTAAGCTTCTCTCAGAATTCAATTTAAGAAGCAATAGTATAATTTTCTTTTTAAATGCAAAATTTTAAGTCCAAGACTGCAACGAAACAGATCTTAAAAATACAATTCAAATATACATCAGCAGCTTCAAGAGTAAAAAAAGTATTTTCCTCTGAATTTTCTAAGCCAGTTCCATAGATTCTGAAACCCCTTTTCCATACACTACAGGAAATTTTTAAGATTTATATACACCTCCATGAATTTTCTGCCCAGAAGCATTGCTTGTATTCTCCCACACAAAGAGTGGCACATCACAGCACATTGTGTTCTAATCTGTCATCTTTCCAAAGAAAACAGTAGAATCATCACATTTTTCTCTTTGATCTTAAACTTTCATAAATTAAAAGAACCACTTCACACTGCTGCAGTATTCTTTTTCACCAAGACAGGAAATACTTGGTCTTATAAGCACAAACTTTTGTGCTATCTCTGTCTTTGCTACAGAAGTACATCACTTACATGATTAAACACATTGGAAAATTATTTTCAACCATGTAAGAGAAAAGAAGGAACTTAATTTCTCAACTGATTTTTTTCAGAGGCCAAAAAGTCCTACGAATTTGATCATTCAGGAACTGCACACAACATGGCCAAGCACTGTCAGGCAGGATGGCAGGATTCCCATGTTGTCATCAGCATTTCTGATAAGCTACTAGGCACATGGATTTATTGCTTTATTGCAGTTGCTGTCATAATTTTCTTACAGAATATACATGCCTTTTTTTTTTTCCAACCTGATTCAAAGCCAAAACACAAAGTAAAATTTGCAGGTACCTTGGCCCTAAAAGTAAACTCACAAGGTTTCTATATAAACGGTCATAAATCCCAGTGAGGAGGTAAACCACAGCCAAATTGTTCAGGCATCTGTTGCCCAAGGTCTAGTTTGAAACAGCTCAGCTATGAGAACGTGACTTAGCATTTCATTTGAGAAAATGAGAAAAATGTTGTCCAGGTGCAATAAAACACGAGCAAAGTCCATGAAAGATAAGAAAAGCAAAACCACAGACAGAAGTGTAGTTGCGGAGATGCTTAGCAGTCAGCAGCTTTAATGGAAAAACACTGGCATGAAAAGAATCGGGGCCCTGAGTGCACCACTGGGTCCTAAGTGCACTGGCCAGTCTCACTCTGGGCCTCCACACAAACTCCTGATGCCTCTGAGCCTGAGTGCTCCTGCCTCCAAGCTCAGGCCCCAGTCTTCCCTCCTGGCCTGAGCTGTGTCACAGTGTGCCTGTCCTCAGTCCTGTCTCCCCCATGGCCTTCAGACCTATGCTGCGGTTTATCTCCAGAGCGGGGTGGGCTTTAGACACACACTACAGCCTTGTCTCTCACCTCCTACTGCTCCTGCCTGGATTCCCTGGATGAATCCTGTGCTTGACTAATCACCTTGATTTGACTGGGCCTGCAGATGGACCATGTCATCAGCACCCACTCTGTCCATTCTGCCCAGCTGCTGCGAACTGTGTTAGTATTCTTATATTTAATCTAGGAGCATGCTGGTCCTAGACATCCATGGTAAACACCACTGTGAAATTTCCACACATTCATCTGCAGATCCTGCTTCTAGAGTCTCTTCAAGTATAGTAAATGATGTCTGAATAAAAATTACACAGCGAGAGAGAACTGCAGGGGATGCAGCACCCTAAGCAATAATTGTAATAGCAGGAGGACTCAATAATCTAAGGGATTGATTTGGAGGAGTTTATAGTGGTACCAGAGACAGTTCATCTGGAAGCAGACAATTTCCCTATTTCACAAAGGACATCTGCTAACATAGTGAGCAGATGAATTAATCAGTAAGGTTATCAGCACCACCTATCTACCATCAGAGCAGGTGGCCTTGCAGGCTGCCATTCTTACTAGGGCAACATCTCCCACCAGATTTTTTATCTAACCTACACAGCATTTTTAATACTCTCAGTCCTTGCAGCATCAAATTTGCTCATGAAAAAACCTAAACTTGTGCTGGACTTTGCTACCACAAAGAGCAAGACAGTATCAGATAAGAAATTCAGTTCGCCTAATGAAAAGAGAAAAAATTCCGAGAAAACTTTACGACACATAATAAAACCCCCCTTAAAATGCTCATTTACCTTGCTAAGAGCACACAGTCCACATTTTTGATCTTTCCCAAAATCAAAGCATCCGATGGCTGCAAAACAAGCACATGAGTTACAGCCTGACAATCACATTACAAACCTCTACTACTACCTAAAAATAAGCGCAACAGTTACGGAAGAAAATACAGGTTACCATTGTATTCTCACATTTTCTTGATCTCAGCTCTGTAATTTAATATGGCAGATTAGCAAAACAGTCTGGAACAGGAACATCAAACTTGAGACTAGAAGGATTATCACAAATTTTCTGTGTTCGTACCAACATTAACATAGCAACTTTTTACTTTGGGGTTTGAAACGGTAATATATGAAAAGAATATTTGAAACACAAAAAAATAGTAGCATGCACATGTTACCATTAAATTGGTTAGCATGACTCACTTTCTGGTAAACTTCAGTTTCTTTTTGCTAAATAGGTGCCATTCTCTAGTAAAGCTCCCTTTAAACATAAGTCACGCTTAATCCGTGCTTTTTCATAACACTTGCCATTCTTTTCTCTGTCCTCCTTCTAACTTGGGCTTGTAGTAGGGGTGTGAAGAGTTCTGGATTCCTCTAACCTACCCTTCACTCACCTCCAGCTTCCTGAAAAACTCACTCTTCCCTGCTGCTGGGAGTCCTGCTTTTGGGAAATGAAATGTGATATAACAGAGAAATTCTGGTACATAAGTGGCAGAAGCAGTGTTGGATTTGCTCAGCCCAGGGATTTCTCTCACAGTTACACAACAAGAAAATACAATCTTCCTGACTATCAAACAGCCAGGACAACAGAGCATTCTGATTTTAGCTATGCAGCTGGAACATGTACCCTGCCATGGAGATGGGTCATCCTGCCCATGAGAGGCAGTCTCTAAGTCATCAACCACCATTACAAAAATCAGCTCCTCTGTGGGCTGTGTTCTGCTCCTGGCCTTCTGAAATACACTATATTTTAGCTTCCCTTTTTGTTAAAACAGCTACTAACAAAAATCATGGTTTATCTCCTGATCATAAGTTTGCAAGTGTCTTGAAAGAATCACACATTTGCATTTAAAAATGTTCTGTTGCCAACTACTTGATAGAATACAAATAAAATCATAATGCTAGATGCAAGATTTCAGTTAGTGTTTAGTTTTACAGCTGTTGATTTTATTACACACTTGAAAATCTGCAGAGATTGACAACAAAGTGATATGGGAGTCCCACGTTCAAGATTCCCATTTCTAATACAAAACATCACCTTCTACTTCCTATTGCACAGCTCTTTCTGGTAATTATTCATGTGAAAGCTCTCCAAAGCACTGTAATTTACTCTATCACCAATGTTTAAATTCTGGCAGACACTTACTACCTTTTCTTAAAAAAAAGGAACATTCCAGAAAATTTATGTTTAGAACTGTAGTTATTCTGACTTTTTTTTCAAGTCTCCATTTAATATTAAACTATTGATATTTAAGTGTTTACCTTACATATACTCTTCTGAAGCAATCATGGCTTTAAGAGTGACATTTTACACAGGGCAAAAGCCTTGCTGTCTAGTGGCCAAGGCAACTTGCCATTGCAACATTCCATAAAAAGGAAGGTTCACAAAAATTAGCATTTGGGATTTTGTTTTGTTTACAAACATTTGCTGCATGAAGTAATAAGCACTTAGTCCCCAAAAGGGTACAAAAATACTCTTAAAAACTAAAGAGGATTTTCAGCAAAAGTTCTTGTCTCCCATCAAAAAGATCAGCATGTTGATGACTGGGCACTCTGTTTTATAAGTAACAGATGCAAGTTTATTGCAAGAGGTAGATTTAAGTTTACATCATTTTCAAAAGATTTGGGGTAGAAAGGTGCTGTTTGACTTCTATTTCCACAACAGAACTCCAGTGACTTCTGGCGTACATTGACAATCAAAAAGGATGTAACAGCTCTAAAATCCACAGGCTTCAAAATCTAGTTGCTGTAGCCAGGGTTTTCTTCCCTATCTGCTTGCATCCTAGCACTCCAAAAGGCTTCAGGATGGTTGTATAATAGTACTGTCCAGCTGACACCTTTGCACAGATTTCCATGAAATGCATTCTGCACATTTTTCAGGTGACATACTGAACACCTTTTTAGCACATGATTTCTAGAAAGAGAAAAAGAAATACTTGGAATAAAGAAAGCACTGCTAATTGATGAATGGGCAGTTTAAGAATGCAGATACTGCATCATGGTTCATTAAAAGATACTAAAGATTGTAAAGATCAAACAATCACAGAATTGTTAGGGTTGGAAAAGACCTGTTACGATCAGCTAGTCCAGCCTTCTTGCCAAGGCAGGCTTGCCTAGATCAGGTTACACAGGGACACATGCAGGTGGGGTTGGAGCGTCTCCAGCAAGGCAGGCTCCATGACCTCCCTGGGCAGCCTGTTCCAGTGCTCTGCCACCCTCAGTGCAAATTCCTCATATTGTGTTTTAGTTTATGGCCATTACTGCTTGTCCTGTCGCTGAGCACCACTGAAAAGAATCTGGCACCATCCTCTGGGTACTCACCTTCGAGATATTTATGATGAGATCCCCTCTCAGTCTTCTTTTTTCTAGACTAAGGTGGCCCAGCTCCTACAGTCTCTCCACATAGGAGAGATACTCCAGACCCTGAATCACCTCGGGGCTCTGCTGGACCCTTCCCAGTTGCTCCTTGTCTTTCTTGTATTGAGGAGCCCAGACCTGGAACACAGCACTCCAGATGCGGCCTCACCAGGGCCAAGGGAATCACAGCCCTTGATCTGCTGGCCACACTCTTGCCACTGAACCCCAGGACAGCACTGGCCCTCCTGACTGCAAGGGTGAACTTGTCATCCACTACCCCAAGTTCTTCTCTGCAGAGCTGCTTTCCAGCATGCCAGTTCCCAGCTCTGCTGGTACTTGGGGTTATTCTCCCCACCAGGTGCAGGACCCTAAACTTGCCCCTGTTGAACCCCATCAGGTTTCTCTCTGCCCAATTCTCCAGCCTAAGGTCCCTCTGAGTGGCAGCAAAGCCCTCACGTGTGTCAGCCACTCCCCCCAGTTTTGTATCATCTGCAAACTGGCTTAGGGTTCATTCTAACACTTCATCCAGGTTGCTGGTAAAAAGATTGAACAAGATTGGACCAACTATTGATATGTGCATAAAGTTATAGTAACAGAAATTTCAAACTATGTGTTAACCATGTAGCATAGCTAGTGTGTACTTCCATTCTACTCTCTTTCTCCCACAAGTTCTTTCCAAGTGCTATACCTCTTTACTATTATCTCAGTCATAGCCAGGAGTGATGATAAGATAATAAAAACTTTTAGTGGAACAATTTCAATTCAAAGCTCTAATACTGTATTTTTAAAGGAGGATTTAATAAAAGTTCTCAAACATAAAAAATTTATAAATGTATTTAACAAGTACTTCCCTCTTTTCACAAAATACAAGCCAGATATATATTACTCATTGTTGCAAAACAGAAAAGAAAGAATAGAACCCTGGGCAATTAACCTCAAACTATTACAATAACAAACAATTGGAATAAATCCCCTTTGTCTATAACATAAATATGCATAAAGTATTGTTCATGTGGTGTCTACAGAATTAATTTTTTCCTTAGTCTCATCTCAGAAGCTAGTTGGAACAGAAAACAGAATGAGCATGAAACACTTGCAATGAAAAAGTATTTCAGAGGTTGTGCAAACCTCCATTTAACCTGTGAGCTAGTTCAGGAACCAAACGATGTACATTGTTTTGCAGAGGTAGAAGAGGAGCTTAAGTATTATGTTACATGGTCTGATTTTCCTGATGAAAGCAAAAAATGCTCAATTGAAAGGTGGAACTACCCCCTGCTTTGTTTGCCAGATAAACTTATGAGCAGAAAAAGAGAGGGAGCTCCTAGAATAATTTTCTAGAGCAGGAAGACCTCTTGCCCACCAGGGAAGGTGATTCAGAATCAAGATCTGTCATCCAGGAAGTAAGACAATCTAACTGAAAATATATTCTGAACAATGCTTTTTAGTAGCTTCAAAATTCAATGATGAAGATAAAATTGCTTGGAACAGCATCTGTTATCCTGTAGAAGAATAATATTTTCCATATCTGGAGACAGAATCACAAAAAATTTTTGGAGTATTTTCCATAGAATACCGAATTTTGATGCACTGAAAATGGTGGAAGCAAACAAAGGAGAAAAGACAGCTGGAATTTTAAGAGCTGTAAGCTTACTTAGTTTTTAAAAAAACTATTGTACTGCATTTTCCCTATTTATAATGTAACTTGAAAGATCATAGGAGGACCAATGTCAACATAGAGAACAGCAAAAAACTATCATAATAGTATATTTTAAACTTTTCCATATTTCCCACATTCCCTAATGCTAAATTTGGTTGTTAAATGATTCTTATGATTCAAGAAGGCCAAAGCAGCAGAGAATTCAAGGACTCTGTATGAAGAAAATGTAAGCTATTATTCATCTTTTAAAAGAAAAGAAAACAGCATTTTTCATTAAAGAGAAATTTATTTTGCTGCTGTCAAATGTTAAAGGTGCCAAGGAATATTTATCCCAGAAAGGTTTTCAGTCAAAAATCTTTTTGGCTACGTCCTTGCCTAGAAACTTAAGAATGAAACACCAAGATTTAAGTAAAGTGGAATTGTACACTTTGCATTTTCACATGACAGAAGGAAATGGACATACATTCTTATTAACTATGCCTTTTCTTTTGACGTTCATCCATTTTCATTCTTCCTACTTTTGCCTGAACTGAATAGATTGATGTTTCATCTCAGTTTCTCTTGGGAAATAAAAGACCACAAAGTTCTGAAGTTTATTCAGATTAAGCCCTTTACTTCTTAAAATTTCAGGCAGATTATCTCGACACTGATTTCACAGCTCTATGAAAAAGTATCTTTATGGCAGAAAAGTCACAATTTGGTTTTATTCCAGTAACAATCAAGAACAAAATATATCTTTAGGAAAAAAATACTAACAAACAATAAACTTCTAAACTTTTCCAGGCACACTTAAATAAAAATAAAATTGCCATTTTCCATTCAGCAATAGCTGCTCCTCTCAACCACGTAGTTCTAAAATGACTGGCAGGTTGTCTAACACCTCCTTCCTGAATACTAAATAGTTTCAGCAGCAATGTAAGTGAATATTGATCCAGCTGATAATACCAATTGAATTTGTGAGGCTTGTTTCTGCTTCAGTTGAAATCCATTGCACTTTGTGCAACTGTAACTTGTGGACTAAGCTCTGCACATCTTACACTAAGGCTGATCCATCAGTCGCTCCTCATGAGGATGAAAACTGCATTCAGTCACTGAAGTTAATGTGATTCTATACAGGAGGAAATATCAGAAGTTCAGATCTACAGAGAGAGAGAAGGAAGACAGGCCATTACAGTTAAAAGGATAAAAGCTTGCTGTTTGGCTGTGCTCTCTTTCTCTGGCTGTGACCTGACTCCATCCAGGTCAGCTTAACAGTCCCAGTCCAACTCAGGACATTATCTCGAACTCATGTTTGTATTCACACCAAGATATCTGAGTTTTACTCTCATCCCCCTTACACAATGCTTTGTGCCAGGAATTATCCTTCAAAACACACTCAGCGCTGTGTATAGAGCAACAGCCCTAGCCTCCACTCCCTTCTGCTGAGGAAAAGGACAGAAGCAAGACGAAGGAGAATTGTTCAGGTGTACCAGTGTCACAAGAACAGTTTCAGAGCTTCATTTTCAAATAATTTTCAAATTATGTGGCTATAAGCATGATTTTACATTGGCATGTAAAACATAATTCAGTAGTTACAAGGAAAATGGTGTCTCATCTATCTCAAAGGACAGTTTTCTGCAATTCAGAAAGGTTCCTGGACCGATCTGACAGACAATAGAGGTCACACACCAGCACAAATTTGAAAGAGAAAGGGTTTATCCCTTGATTGTAAATTCAGGACTGAGTTTCTAAATTCATCCAGTCTACAAATGAGAAGAAGTATACACTCCTTTGCAGATCATCTTTGCAATACTTTGCTTCTACGAACTAAAAATCCCACAACATAGCAACTAAAAAGAACAGTTGTGCCAGCACCACCTTTATACATTCATTTACCAATTGGAACATTCTTAAAGCACATAAACATCTTGAAAACTGGCAAAAAGTTTCAGTAATAAATAAAAAGGTTATACAGACCTTGCCATAAGGAGTGTCAACATATTTTTCTGTTCTTCCTTCTAAGATATCCGGATCATCCAGGCCAGTTCCACCGATAATTCCAATCTTACACAAAAAGTACATATTAGTCTTCTTGCAATTTACATTTAACTGCATGCCTGAACAACGAACCAGGCAGCTACAAAATGTATCTTCTTCTTGAGGTGACGCAAGACTACAGATCAACAGAGCATAATATGCCTATCAGATTTTCCTAGAATGTACATTTCAAATACCTGATTTTAAACAACTGGTATTTAGCTTGCCAATTTCTTACCCCACGATTTTCCTGTTTAAGATACCAAATTAAAAAAAGCTATGAAAAAATGCACAAAGATGCACTATTAAACATTTATTTCCAATATAAAAATGAAGAGTGCTATTTGGGAATGCCTCTATTGAGTGAGAAATACTCAGTATTGTAGAAATAGTGAGAAAAAGTGTAGTAAGCTCATTAAAACCAAGGCTTCTTGTTTATATGGACAAAAAGTCTTACACATAACCACCATACTGAATACCAGGTTGTCATGGTTTTAAGCCCAGCTGGAGGTTAAGCACCACACAGCCACTTGCTGAAACCCCCCTTCTTTCCTCCTGCATTGTGGTGGAATCAGGAGAAGAATCAAAGGCAAGCCTGTATGTTGGTATAAGAACAATTTAATAACTGAAAATAAAATAAAATATGGTAATAAGGGTAAATTATAACAACAATGAAAACAAAAAAAATAACAAAAAGGGAAAAACTAGTGATGCACAAGACAACTGCTCTCCACCCGCTGAGTGATCCCAGACTCCCATTCCGCAGCTGAGAATGGCCACCTTCTGGGTAACTCCCTCAGTTTATACAGCGGGCATGACATTCCACGGTGTGGAATATCCCTTCAGTCAGTTTGGGCCGCCTGTCCCAGCTATGCTCCCTCACAGCTTTGTTTGCAAACCCCCTCTACTCCCTCCCTGGCAGAGCATGAGACAGGGAAAAAAGAAACCCCTGACTTAAGATAAACATGACTCAGCAAAGCCCAAAACATCAGTGTGTTATCAATGCCATTCTCATTCTGAATCCAAAACACAGCACTGTAACAGTTACTGAGAGGAAATTAACTTTACCATAGCTGTAACCAGGACACAGGCATTCCTACATGGTATTATATGTCCAAAATAAAGAAAATCTTTTGGAAAAAAAACAGGGTTTTGTGTTGACTTGACAAAATCTAAGAGGTTTCCCAACTAAAATCCCTGTTGTGTTTTGATTTGCCTGTGATTGCATATTCCAGCTAAGAAAAATGCGTCTGATTTTTCTTGTTTCTAGCTCATCATTGGAAAGGAACTTGTTTTTTGTCTCTCTAGGGATAATCAGATTTTCGATCAAGTCAAGTTTTTCCCTTGAGTTCAGAACACTTGTAACTCCTTGGATGGAATCGTTACCATCAAACTTTTCACAACTGAAAGCTTAGTAAAGGTATTTAAAAGTGATGTTACCATTTATCACACACAGAGAAAATGACAGTGCCTCTTTTTTCTTCAGTGTGACCAGTTGTTCCACAGTTTGTATCACTTTCAAGTTTAATACATATCATGACTGATTTGCTTATCAGAGAAGAACAAAGTCTGAACCATTGTGACATAACTTATTACCACAAAGACTGAAAACTTCCCATGTAAAACCTCCAGACTTCAACATACAAGACCCTCCTTCCACAACACATACACAGCTGCCTCTCACCCTAGCTTTTTCTTACTTTCACATTCATAGAGACCCCATTTGTTCAACCACTGTATTAGCTGGCTCATCAAGCACTTCTTTTCAACAAGTAGAGGCTCTGTTGTCTTCGTTACATATCAAATACCTCTCTTACAAAGCTTTTCACACCCGATGGTGTAAACGCTGATACGATGAGATAGTTTTAACTCCTACTTCCTTGTGCTACCCCCCTGTGGACCAGGAGGAGAACTGCAAAGGGAAATAGTAAAAACCCACATACTTCGACGCTGAAGACACACACAAGCTTTGCGGAAGACCTAGATCATTGTTTGCAGTAGTATTGATGGGTCTATTCCCACGTTACTCGTGTAGCTTAGCTATCACAAAGGTTCCAACTTGGATTGCTCACAAAAATCCTGCAAACTACATACACTTTAGGATGAATAACATACTGCCTTAAGAATCGTGGAAGGTATCCAACAGGAACAATCACAGAACTCAAAATCAGTAAAAGAACATCTTTAACACTGTTCAAGCACACATTCAGTAAACACTGATGATTGCTACATTAACAGAAGACAGGACCAAAATGGCGCCTTTTTTGTTTTTTTCAATCTAGGAAAAAAAAAGGGTTCCTTCAGCAACTTCACTAGTTTTAGCTTGGTGTAACATCTGTTTTACTAGTGTCCTATGACTTAAGATTCAAAAGGGAACTGAACTTTTACATCTAGCAAAGTGAAAGTTGTTGGGACTGAGGAAAAGAGCGCAATGCTGGAGAGAACAGCTCCAGATATACGCCATTAAAAGTTATTTTGGAACTGCAATGTTTTAAGGTCATTATGAACACACAGCTCCATCACAGTAACAGACTTCCTGTACAGAAACCAGCAAGCATGGCCCGTGGCAGCATGTGGTTGCTCTCAAATTTGCTCTCAGCCTCCATAATCCTGCTGCTGCAGCGGCATCAACATGTGCTTTGGCTGCACTGTACAGTTCCTGAGAGGCTTTTACACCAAATAACCCTGCTGTCAGAAATGGCAGACTGCAGTGAGCTTGCAAAATACTCACAGCTCCCAGGGTACAGAATCCAAAGCATAGAAGACCTAGACTATGTTGAGTGTGCTTCTGCCTTTTTACCCACTGCAAACTTACCTCAGTGGCAGTCTGGACAACCCTCAGGCCACCTGAGGCAACACTGGGTAGGGGAAATGCTGGGCTCACTTCAAATTCACTGGAGAGCTACTCCAGTGGAAGGAAAGTTAGGCTAGCAGGGATTTTTGAAGCAGCTGCTTCTACAGTCCTGTAAGGTCAACTTAGAGCAGGCAGCTCTAATCCTAAAATTAATTTTACCTGACAGACAATTATTTTTCCTCCTAGTTTACAGGATCTCCAGAAATACTATCTGCATCTGGGAGCTAGACACAAAAATCTGATTCTATACTAAATTCTGCTTTCCTAACCTTGTAGTGAATTATCAAAAGGAACGCAGATGCTCTAGGCTCAGTGGGAGAGATACTCTACGTCCTGGTTCTGGCCAGGACAGGATTAATTTTTGCAGTAGCCTGGGAGGGCCATGACTACGACCTGGAGGTTATTTTATATCACTTCGTATCATTTTCCAGAAACAGGGGAAGGTGTTCTGGGTCAGGGTAGCATGACAATTGGTTATTTTTGGGCTCTGCATAGTGGTGAGCAGTTGCATATGAGCCGCTCGCCTCTCTTGTATACTTTTGTTATATCGTTGCTGTTACTGTTTGTTTTCTTATCTCATTGTTTCCAGTAAATTTTTCTTATCTCAACCCACAATCTTCACCTTTTGTGCCTGCAACTCTCCCCTCCATTCTGCTGCAGAGGATGGGTTTGGAGTGGTTTCAGTGGGAACACTAAATTGGAGAGCACCATTTCTAAACCACAACACCCTGTCAGAGGAGCTCAGCTCTACTCCCACCCACCAGACCAGGCACTGAAGGTATGGGAAGACAGGGACAATGTGATGAGGAAGAGCAGTTTCACCTTTCCTTAAAAGCCAGACGAGTGACCTCACATCTAGGAATGACCTCAAGAATGGAAAGATGTAAAACTGTATTGTCCATTCCAGACTTTGCATCATACAAAGGGATATAAAGGATATAACCTGTAAAAATTAATGGAGGTTGTATCGAACGTTATCTGGAATTAAATCTCAAGTAAAATGGCACTGCAGTAGAGTGAAACACAAATTATTTTACTATGATATAGTTGATCTCAAACACTGGGATGAAGAGCAACAGAAGTGAAATCTAGCAAACAGTCATCACACCAGTAACTACAAAGATCAAACTCATTTCTCTGTGTGATTCCAAGTAACAATCACACTGAAGTGTACGCCTTTCTTCACCTGGTGTTTGGTGAACTTCCCCAAGTACGTTTAAGCCAAAGGCATAGAGGTGTCAGTGCAATAACAGCCTACACTTGTCTGTCTGAGGGTCTTAAACACTAGTACATGTCATGATCACCTATGGGTCCTTTTGACAACTAATCACCAACAAACCCTTCTGTACTCCTCTCTTCTGTTTTGGGGATACTGAGAAAGGGGTGAGGATGGCATTACAAATAATTTTGCTTAAAAGGAGATAAACATCAAGTTGTGTATAATTTATGCTTAGTACAATAAACCTGTACATCGAAGACAGGTTTTAACTGTTTTCTACACACCAAAACAACCATGAGTTACTTCACCGCAGAAAAAATAATGCGTAGTTTGTAAAAACCCAAGTTTCTGCCTGACCACTGGCCTGCTTGCCCCTGGTGCCATCACCGCTCTGAGCAGCTTTTCAAGCACACAGGAGACAAGTCTTAGAGGGGAAGTTTTGCACTGTTCACTTCCGCCAAAGCTTAGAGTTCCGTGCACAAACACAGCACGCGGTTACAGATCCGTCACGGTCCCTCTCACTGACAAACCCCCCACACCCGGGTCGGATACCCGGAAAAGGAGATTTCTCCGGATTGAAAAAAACCCCCACCACCACTAACAACAAAAAACCTACCCCCCCCCCCCAAAAAAAAACCCTAAAAACAAAACAAAACACCAAAACCAAACAAACAAAAACCCCACAACAAAAACCAAAAAAAAGCCCATCAAACCAAACACCCCAAAAAACACCAACCCCCCCCCCCCCCCAAAAAAAAACCACCGGAAACCCCCAAAACAACAAAAAAACAAACAAAACACCCCAACCCCAAACAAACAAAATACCCCAACCCCAAAAATCAAAAACCCCGTCTCTTCCGGGACGGCCGCGGGAGCCCCTGCGCGGGCCTCGGCGAGGCAGCGCGCGGGCGGGCGCCACCGCCCACAGCGACACCGCGGCGCTACCGGGCCCGCTCCCGGCAGGCGGCGCAGGGGAAGGTGGGAAGGCGGCAGGAAGCAGGGAAGGGCACAGCGGGCAGGACGGAGGCAGCGAGAAAGGAAGGAAGGAGAGAAAGGAAGGAAGGCAGCGCTTCCCAGCATGCGCTCGGCAGCGCCGGGAGGGCAGCGGTGTAGGCCGCGCCATCCCGCTCCCGCAGCCGTCCCGAGGCGGGGACTGGAGGCGACAGGCGGGGAGGGTTTGCGGGCGGCGGTGAACGCCGCCTCCTCCCTCCTGAGGTGCGGCTGGGCAGAGGCGCACTTACCTTCACGGGCACCGAGGCGGCGACGGCGGCCATGCTGGCGGGAGGGCGGGGCGGCGCCGCGGGGGCCGCGCTCCGCCCGCCGCGGGAGGGCGCTTCAGGCCGCCAGGGGGCAGTACCCACCCGCGCTGTGGCCCGCGAGCGGCGCGGGCCGGGGAGCCCCGGGCCGGGGTCTCGGAGCGCCCGGGGAGCACCCGGACCCTGAGGTGAATGAGAGCCCTGCGTGCTTAAATGCCGCTTGATTCGCAAGCAGGGCGCCCGTCTTGCTTGCTTCTTAATCCTTCCGACCTGCACGCTCACCTGCGACTCTCGGAGTTTCCGCTGCGTGGAACAGGAGCGGTGCTGCGGTGGGTGTGATTGAAGTAATTTGTCTGCTTAAAGGTGCAACTGTGTGCTTAGATTGCTAAGCACTGGCTCGGTCTTTCTGAAAACTTAACTTTCAGAGGGTTTATATTTCAGTCAGACCACCTTTCCATATTCCTGGAAAGACAGCGGTTTATTTGACTTCCCCCCCCTTTCAAATCCTTGAATTTGCCAGCAGAGATGGATCTAAACTGCACCACAAAATCCCTGAAGCATCCTATAAAACAGTAACATGAAGCGAAAAGGTGCTTATTAGTCGTGGAGTGCCAGAAATGGCAAAATGAGACCAAAATTCTAGCTCTAACCTACATGAAAATTCCTACTGTATTCCTACTCTTAATGAAGTGGAAGAAGTTTCTTTTAAATTAAAAAAAAAAAAAAAACCTAATTAATTTAGACTTTTAATGTGCTCTAAATTAAGGGTTGTCTTTTCAATATCCAAAAATATGTCTGAGAACAAATAGGAGCATGTCTTGCAAAAAAGAAAAATCTTTCTGAAGTAAACATAGAATGTTTACACGTGTTTAGCTCTCCAAGCTAAATAGAGCTTCAAGTGATAGAAAAAGGTAAGCACTTTTATTATGTACTAATAATTAAAATTTTTCTGTCTGTGGTATTTTCCTTGTTGCTATATGTCCATATATTTAGGAAGAACATTTGTTTTACCATAACATAATCCTATATTTTGAGAAACATCAATAGGTTTTATATATTTATGCATTTTATTTCTCTAGGTAGTTACAAATATTATATGTATATTTATATCGAATGTAGAGCTTTCAAAAATAGCCATTATCTTGTTAATTGGAAGTACTTGCTTGTAAAAGTGTTTGACATATTTTCTTTAAAGCAGCTTTACCTACTGGAGACGCGTTGGCCACCCAGACATGCCATTCTCGCATGCCGCTCAGTGCTACCTGCCTGTTAAAAAACTGTCATAAATCTGCTAGTAAATGCAGGCTCAGATTCATCACTGGACACGTCGTACATTTTAACTGCTAAGATCTTGAGGCAGTTCTTTGTGTACCAAAAGAAAAAGGATATTCCCGATTACTTAAGGCAGTAGCAGCTAGTGCTGAACTCGTGCGTCAGCTGGAATGCGCTCTCTGTGCAGCTTTAAACACTTTTTAAACACCTTTTTTTAAAAACACTTTTAAACTTTCTTTTTAAGCACTGTCTTCAGTGTGTGCTAGCAATCTTCGTGCAGTGCTGGGATATTTGTCACCAAGGCTGAAACCTTCTTACTGCAGGTCAAAATGTAGACCATAGTGATAAGAAATTTACTTTGGAAAATCATGGTTTAATACAGAGAGAAAGAAGGGCATGAGTGGTGTTACAGGTTAACTTCTTCAGTTGAAGTTACAGTTTTTCAGGTGAAGTCATAGCTAACTACTTTTACGACTTCCGTGTGTAGCCATAATACCACAACAAGAGTGGAATTTACCGTGTATTTCTCTTCTGTTGAAGGCATATGTTCTGCTTTTGGTGTACAGAATCTTTTAATGGGTAATTCTTGGCAATTTTTTCTGTTTAATTCTACAATTTTCCTCTGCTGAATTGCTATAAAAAGCGGTATCAGTTGTGTTGCAGTATTCATTTTTGACCACAACTACATGAAATCTATTTGCTTTTTGAATATGAGAGCTCATGTTGCTTAAATAGTATTGAAGTATTCACTATTTGCACTCTTAGGGACTGGAAGTCAAAAGTTGATTCTTACTCCCAGCTCCATACCTGTGGATTCTCTGATGTTTTGTGTGTTTTGTAGGAATATTGCTCTGCATAATGCTGCCCATATATCTACATTAAATCTGAACATAGAACAGCAAGCAGAAAAGACTGCTCATGTTGGATTGTTACTGACATAGATACTTGAAGAAATGTTGAGCTGGAAGCTCAAAAGAAGCTTCATTAGATGGAGTTTCTGAAGAGGGCTAGTCTGAGCAACTGTTTTGGCACAGTCCAGACAATGGATGGACAGCTTAGACTCAGAATCAGAAAAGGAGCTAATAAACTCTGCTCTTGAAGTACCTTTCCACATTTAATACCACATGAATTTCAGTTCAGCAGTTTACTAGAAGGAAAACCTGTATCAATATGAAATTCTGCACATCTTCATTTGAGGTGTTTATGAACAGTTAGTGAGTTCCCATTACTTGTATCATCTTACAACCTAAGTTAAGGCATACATGTGTTTAAGCCTTCAAAATTATTTAACTGATCAGTAACAGGTAAGAAACAGTGCTTTGTGAAGTGAACATTTAAAATGCTTTCATTTCTGTACACCATATGCTTTTGATATCTTGGTTTTGAATACCTTAAAGTTAAAATACTGTTCTAGGATTTAAAGGTGGAATCCAGTTCAGTGACTACTGTTCATCAGGAAACTGTAATCCAGAAATCTTTAACACCACACTTATCATTGTGAGTAGTCAGCTTTCTACAGCTGCCATTTGAAATTGGAAGCAGGTAATTGAACACCATCCCAACAAAACCAAAATGTTCAGGAAAACACAATGAACATAAACTATTAAAAAAATACTTGTTACAGGATTACTAGAGAGGTTGCAATTTCAGTTCACAATTCCATTTGTGACATTACAGAACAGAAAACCTTCAAATAAAGTGATAGCTTTGTATTTTCTTAGAGATTGCACTTTGTACTTCATATTCCAAATGATGAACTGTAAATCCATTTATCTGAATAAAAATGAACAGTTTACTGATGTTTCATTTTTTCAAAAATAAAATAAATGCACAATTACTTGAAATCTCTCTGCTTTGATTTCTCAGTATTTCTCTTGGCTGTGTCTCATGGACAGTGTTTCCTTAGCTGAAGTTAAAATAATAAGTAAAAATTGTCTCATTTACACCTTACAGCATTCAAAAAATACAAAAGAACCTTTAGATGAGAATATGTAGTTTATGTAACAGGCCTTTCAAACTTAAATATAAAGTTATTTTTCATATGTCAAGGGAATTTTTGTGGAAGTCCACATGTAGTCAATACCTGAAAACCCTGAAAGTCTTTAGAAGTCTGGGAAGATCTGACAAGTTCCCCAAAATTATCTTAATGGTTTTGGTCATGTGACTGACAGAGCTTGGAAATACTGGTCAAATGAACAGAAACATTATTGTTAGTGTAAGAAACCTTTAATTACAAAAAAGGTATATTATTTAGTTAATTATAGAAAACAATCTGTGTATGAGAAGATAATTCTTCACAGTACAAATCAAAGTTGAGGAAAGGTCTATATTAGGACGTAGTGACCTTTGAGTTTTAATCCTTCTTCAGACATCAAGTATTTTCATGCATGTAAGTAATTTAAACCCTGTCCCTCCTGTAGTCAGAATTGTGAATTGTAGTCAGAATCTTAACTGTGTTAAGAAGTGTTCAGATTAGCTAGAATGTATTTGTGAGAATGCTTTGAAAGTGAAAAGCGCTGTATCAAGGCAAAAGGTCTTACTTTTTTGTTACAACAAAAGTTGCTGTAAAGAAATAATGCTGTGTACACACAGCTGAGCTTTGAATTGCTTGTGCTAATGTTACTTCAAAGAAACAGTATTTTCATGCAAGAAGGGAAAATAAAGCCTCAGTCAAGTCCAGTTTACCTTCTCTGTTTATTCATGCCGATCTCACTGTCAAGGGTTCCCATTATGCTCTACTGCTTATAGACTTTGTTATTTCTGCCCTACCAGTTCGCAACATTTTTTCAATAGTGATGGAGTGTTGCACACCTTAAAGGAAGAGTATCCTCTGTGTCCTTCTGTATCAGACAAAATTTGACCCAAAAAGGAAGCCTGTATTTGCCATTTGCTCTTGCTGTGAAACTAGCTTTCTCTTTCACATTCCATGTTAATTTCATCTTTGCTCCTGTATACTGGAAACAATTATCTGGTCCCTGTCCCCAGAATAATGATTTATGATTTCAACTGACTTCAAAGAAAAAATAATTTCTGTGTTTGGTGTTAGGACAAAAAACTTTTAAAGTGTAAATTAGCTTAAGGACTACCATATGTAAGTATCTGAGTCAGGTTCAGGAATATTTGAAAACCTAAGTTCCAAGTCTTTATTGTGATCCACTATCTAAACTACTAGTTTATTGCTTCTACATATGTCTCATGGAGCAGAGAGGTCTGTGAACCCTCAAAAGCTTGCCAGCAAAAGGCTAACCAAAGAAATTCAAAAGACCTTTATCAGTAGCTGAAGACATCTGTCTTTACACTGACTGTGATGTGAGACTGTAACACTTTGCATTGATCCATCTGTTTGTGATTTGTAATCTATTTGTAGTTTGTATGAGCAGCTGGGTTTTCCTTAATTTGAAATAAGTGGAAGTATCTTGAAGAGACCATTTTAGCAAAACAAACACTGGAAAATTACTTCTCTAGCATGATTTTTTTCTCAAGAAGGAACCATGAAGAAGCTGACCTCATCGTCTTTAAAGCTGTGAGGTGCTTCTTGTGCACTAAAGAACCTTAATTCAATGAAGGTTGCGCAGTCCACAGACAGAGCAACTCCGCCATTTACAAAAGAGAATTTTTCATCTTACAGATAATTTACTGATAAAATAACTCTGAAAGCTTCTGTGCAAAGAAACACACTGTGAATTCAGGTATGTAAAATCTTCAAGGTAAGACAGTGAAGTTCATAAAGTTGACTTTTGACATTACTGACATAAGTTAGTTCAGAAAATATAATCCATACTTCAATTATGCAGTCATACTTTTCTTCCTGAATGTAATGTACGGACTCGAAGTCCCCATTATATTCAGTGGTGCTACAGAGAAAAGGGAACCTCAGATCATGTGGGAAATGGTTACAGAATATGAGCATTATTGTAATTAATAGCTGCACTGGTCTGCTAGTGTTAAGATGCGAGTGATTCTCTCGAATATGTTCCACATACCAGTTAATTCGTTTTGTGCATGAAGTATCTGAGTGCATCCATATCACCTGTGCATAGAAATGCTTATAAAACTAATCTGGGGAGCTAGAGTAAAAGCTGCCTCCCCATGTGGCTCTGCTGGAACTTGCTACTCGACCACATGCTTCTACTTCCAGCATTTTTTGTGACATACACATCAGCTTAGCTCCCACCACAAAAGTATTAAAAGGAGAAGAATGAAAAAGAGTGGCCTAAATATTTCATTGGTTTGTGCTGAGGTATAGTTATTCAAACTCCATCTGGATTTTGTTTACCCATAACCCGTCTTCAACTGCATCTTGACTTCAGGTGCCTTCCTTGGCTCTGCTCAGGCATCACTTCTGTATGTTCTTGATGACTAAAAGTTAGGTCCTGGTAATTGTAAACTGCTTCCCAGGGGACTGGCCTAGGAGGTGCGGTGACTCAGAGGCATGTGACACAGACTGCCTCCCTGCTTCCCCCTGGCCGTGGGCATGCAGGTATTCACTGCTGCTCTAGTGCATCCTTCAGTTATTACATGCCCATCCCACACTGCCGTGCTCTGGATGGTGAGTAGCGGGAACAGGACCAGATCTTCACCTTTCTCATGCCTCTGCCTGCTCTCATTTAGTGAGCTTGCAGTAGCATTTCCCTATGGTTAGATCCCTGGTCCAGCAGGTCCTTTGTGGAGGTAAATATGTTCCGAGCATTTAATGCTTTGTTCCGAGGTTTGCTGGTGCTTCTAGCCAACATGTAGTGGTGCTGTGCCAAATAAAACCCACAACACTCTTAACACGTGTGTCCGTTGCAGGTGCAGGTTATGGCCTTCAGCAATGTGATTTACCTCTTGCAGCAGAATAGCTCCTTTCTATTGTGTGGGTGGCTTCTTTGTAGCCTGTGTGGCAATGTTGGTTAAACCGTGGTGTATGTCATCTTCTAGCTCATCATTCAGGTTTAAAGAACAATTAAATATTAGTTTTTTGCATGTTAAATGAAAAAGAGGTGTTTTTTACATCTTATTTATATTGCCATCTTCCAAAATAATAAAGGATGTTTGAGATGAGAAGGTGACAGCTTAAAATACAGTTTAATTTAAGCTAAGTGTTGCAAAATACTTGGAAGGAAGCTAAAGAGGTATTTAGAACTTTATACCTAATATTTTAGTTGATCTAAGTTGACCTAGCGTCGTAAGAGGAGTAAAATAAATCCCCCGATCAGAGGACATATTACTTTCTAGCTGAGTAAAGGGATAATGCTTTGAACAATGAGTTGATGTCTGCTGGTATCTGTTGTGTGTGGCATTCATCTTATTGTAATTTAGAAACATACAGCATTTTAAAAACGCCTCTCCTAACAAGACCCAAATGAGATGGTAAAACTACTTATGAATGATAGGCTAAAGGGTTGATAGAAAAAAAGAGTGTGTCAAAATACTGAAGAACTCAGCTGGTGCTCAGGTCTCTAAATGGTGATCAGTTAATGGAGAGAGCTGCACACCTTGTAGTGAGATCAAAGTACCCCAAATGTCAAGAGAGATATCAGGAATAAGTTTCATGTTGTCCCTGTTACGGTGTGGGTCATTTGGCAAACCTGAGCAGGAGAGCCATGCTACCGCATCAAGTAGTTCTTCCATGGTCTGCACATCAGCAGACAGAAGGGAAAAGATTTCCCAAAATAATTTCTCAGGAGAATTCTCTGGTTCTCAATCAAACACTGAGGTGCATCCAGAGACATCACTGCCCAGGCATCTGAGTCTCATCCAGTTTCAGGGCACAGGGAAAAAACCTCTTTGATTGTAACAGGGAATCTCCATGCTAAGGAAGCTTCCCTGTCCAACCACCCAGAAGCCACTCTGGCAGTCACATTCACACCACCTGAACTGGGACTGAAGCCCCTTCACAGCTACACCACCCTCGCATTCACTGTCAGACCAGGATTCCTCACCGGCTCAACCCCAAGTTTCCCATAACAAAGTCTCAGATGTCTAGATCCTTAAAATAGTTTTGGTGTGATAACTAAATAACAAGATAACAACTTGAGCTGGTGCCTCCGAGGAGGGACCCTGAACAAAGGAACCCCATGGCTTTTAAACCTTCACAGTCTAAGTGCGCCAAAGTCTCCCTTTTCATCCAGAGCCCTCGGCTCCTGCTCTGTCTCAGTGTCCAGTCACCTGGCTGGTGCCACAGGTCCCTGTGCCCTTAGTTGTGCAAAGGGTTGGCAGTTCACAGCCTTGTGCTCAGGCTTGGGCTCTTGTCCTGGCAGAGCTCAATCTTTAGCCTCCACTGCTGCTTGCACACTGAGCTGTCTGCACTGAGTGTATTTAACATCCATCAAATGCTCACGTGACAGAAGTAGTTTTCAGCAGCTGAAATTCTGTCTATGAAGAAAATCCATCTAATTTCCACTATTTGTCTTTGAGCAAGATTTAAGAGACAGCTATAAAGTAATAGTCAGGATTCTTGGGATCAACATTCTTTCCTGCTGTTTTTTTTAGCTGCTAAAATAAGTTGAACATGATTAACAAGAGTATTAATGTGCAGGGAGTTTCACTTCTGAAAGTGTGCCGTGCTGTAGCCACCAATGTATCTTTGAAAGGTAAAATCTTTAGTGTAGATGAGCAAAAGTGTTAAGACAGTGACTTGTAACTGCGCAGCATGTGTTGATATGGTCTCTGCTTCAAAGAGCTTACTGTTTATGGAGATCCAAATGGGCAGAGAGGAGAGACAGAAGCAATTGAAGATACTTGAGCAATGAAAATGCAGAAACAGAATCCCATGTCTCACCTCTTCCAATCCTATGCTTCTTCCACTGAGCCAGACTAAGTTACAGACAGGGAGCTTCCTTAAGCAATGACAAGCTGTAGTTGTCCAAATCCTAGTTTTGAACTAATTTTGAGTTAAGAATTCATCCTGATGCTGCTGTGCACTCATTGTCCCCCCACACCCCTATCAGCTCAATCATCTGCACCCCTCCGTTCTCAAGAAGAGGGCTTTGCCAAGCCTTCCCCAACTTTCCTTGGGACAAAGCATAAGACAGATTTAAATTTCAATTACTTCAGAGAATTCTCAAATGACTGTGGAAAGCAGAAGGGAAGCAGCAGAAGACTGTGACTATCTCTAGAGTTAATCTGCTTGAATGAAATAGGGGCCTAAAAATCCCCATGTGGATGAATTGCTTAACAGATTTCTGAGCCCTGTGAAATCACCACCGTGCTACTAAAAACTTTTTTCCTGTTTTCTCATGTAATAGGAGTATATTTATTTAACAAGATAATTTTCTTTTTCTAAGCAATTAATACAAATCTTTAGATGAAGAAAGGGACAGGGTTATCCTGTGGTGACTGGTGTGTTTTGCTACTGTAATGAATGACCATTTGAGTTTAACAAGCTTTAGCAAACTGAAAAGCTGTTACCTGTGTACAATGCTGCAGCCATAAAGAAGATTTGTGTGTTAATAGTCCTGTCATGAGGAAAAGCAGAGGTCTAGAAGGAAACAATGCAGAAACATATTGCAGCCCCCTTTAGGTATGCTCACAGAAGGCCTGTGGTTAGAATTTGTGCAAAATTAAGAGTTTGTGGTGGGTTGAACCCAGGTGGATGCCAGGTGCTTGCCAAGCCACTTTTACTTCCTTCCTCAGGAGGACTGGGGGAGGGGAGAAAATAAGATGGAAAAAACACATGGGTCAAGAATAAGGCAGTTTAATAAAGCAAAAACAAAGGCTGCATGTGGAAGCAGAGGAAAACAATGGATTTATTCTCTACTTCCCATCAGCAGGTGATGTCCAGCCACTTCCTGGGAAGTAAAGTTTCTGTATGTGCGATTGCTATGGAAGACAAACATCATAATAACAAATGTCCTGTCCCACCCACCTACCCCTCCCCCCCTCAGCACCCCCTGTTACGATCCGCATATGCAAGCGGGGGTCGTGATGGTTCGTTTATCAATCTCAGAGTGTAAAAGGACACAAGAGATTTCAGTTTTAATCAGAACAGTGCACCTTTATTAAGTGCCCACAACACAGTAATGCAATAGAAGAGAGTAAGAGAGAGAGAGAGAAAGACAAACAAAGTAGAGAGGAAGGAAAAAGACGGGGCAATAGCTACCAACAGATGAGACAAAGTCCTCGTGGTCTTCTGCCAATAGATTCGTCTTCTTTCTGTGGGGAGATCTCAGGCTCAGTTATTTCAAGTTATAAAGTCCCTTTATAGTCCTTTTCAGAAGCGAGGGGCAACTGGCCAAGAGGTTGGGAAATCTACAGCCATTGTTATGGGGCCTGTTGCTTTGGGAAACAGGTACAGGACAGGCGTACAGGACAGGTGTACAGGACAGGTCATTCCTTTCCTCATCAGCGCAGTCCTTCCCGCCTGGGCAGCAAGAACGGCGCAGTCCATTGTGACCTGCACTAATTTCCTCAGGAATGCGTACCAGTTCCCAGTGGGCACACCTGCAGGCAACACTTGGCAGACATCCCACCTCAGCCAGGCCAGGACTGCTGTGTTCAGTCTCTGTCCTTGGCGATGATCGTGAGGCAGATGAGGGATCTTCGGACCGTCTCTTACACCGCCCTGCTTTCCTCCTCCTTTCCCTTAGCTTATATTGCTGACCCGACCTAATATGATATGAAATATTGTTTTGGCTAGTTTGGGTCAGCTGTCCTGGATCTGTCCCCTCCCAAGATCTTGCCCATCCCAGCCTACTGGTGAAAAGAGAGGCTGGTGCTGTGCCAGCACTGCTCAGCAGCAGCCAAGGCACTGCTGTGTTGTCAACACCTTTCCAGCCACTACTGCAAAGCACAACACTGTGAGGGCTGCTGTGGGAAAATATACTCCACCTCTGCCAAACCAAATACAGAGCTTTACAGTCTAAGGGACCATGTGGTTAAAGATCATTTCTCCCAGTCCTAAAACAGGATATGCCACATTTTATCAATTACGGTAGTAGCTAAAACTCAAAAACATTGTTGGAGGATGCATTATGGAGCTAGGGTACTTCAGCTGCTAAATGGAGATACCTCTACAGAAATAATTCTCAAGACCTTATTTAGAAAGTATTTAAAGTCACTGCCTGTAGTGAGGCTCTCAGGAAACCATTTTCAACAAGAATGTAGGAAAAGTTCTTACGCTATAACAGATCGAAGGATTCCATGACTCATTTGAATTGCAGAAAGGAAGGATGACTGGTAGAATTAAGAAAGGTTGGCAGAATAACAAAGTAAATGTAAATTGATGCGTGAGCAGTCAGGACATGGTGTGTAGGTGTACATACTGAGGGTCTGAATGTGCCACTTACTATTGTGAAAAAGGCACAAGTTCAAATGGCAGAAGTGGAGGATTTCAAAAGCTCTTGGCAGAGAACTCCTGACTCAGTGAGGACAGAATAAGTTAAAATTCTTCTGAAAGCCAGCAGTAAGTACTCCTTTATCTTTAGTATTATTAATAGCTGAGTCATAGACTTTTGAGTGAAGTTAGCCTAATAATAATAGCTTGTTATATAAGAGAAAGATACTGGCTGCGGAAGGGAAGAAAAACAGGAAGCAAACCAGAATACACAGCTAACATGCTGAGCTGCTTTGACCTAATTATCTAATTTCTTTTTCAGCTGATATTCTTGTTAGGGGAAATTTCTGTTTAGTTATCTCTCTAAGTCAGTAAGAAATTGAAAAGAAAGCAAAGTATTCTTGGTATGAGTTCATGCTCTGCATTGCATGTGCTCTGATGTCCTGGACTGCAGCAGAAGACGACAAGACCTATGGAAACAGAGCATGTGCTGGTTCCATGTGAAAGGATCTTTGCACTTAGTACAGAGAGAGAAAAGAAAGAGGCTTGTGATCCTTACAGACAAATGTACCATTCAATAGCTTTTGGTCTTTACATTTCTCTACAAAGTAGAACAAGGAGACATATGGGGTTAGGAAAATATTAAGTATTGCTCCACATAGTTATTTTAGAGGATTTTCCTGGGGAGAATTGGACATATTTGACCATTATGCCTCTCTGTTTATCTGCACCCTTCTTTCTCACCTCCTCTTACTGACTTTTTACATTACTGTCCAATGTCATTCCAATCCAAGAGGGAGAGAGGTCTCAAAGATACTGGTTCCTTTGAGACTTGTGAAAACATGTGGCTGGGTAGAATAGGGAGAGCCAGCTAATAAACAATTCTTTCTGACATCTTCTTCCAAAGGAGAAGGCTAAATCACTCTTGTTTTATTGTTAAATAAAAAAATCCTTCTGAAATGTATGGAAAACCAGTCTTCAGTGTTTCTGCTGCTCAGATGTCTACTTTTTTTTTAGTTAGTTACACTCTGGCCAAAGGAGCAACTTGTACCCTCTCTGAACAGTGATAATATTTTTCATCTCTGCAGGATGTAAAGACTGGACAATATGAAATAAAATGTAAAGTCTGGCAATTTTTTTCTTACTGATTTAAACCACAGTCTAAGGAGAAAAATGTATCCTTGGGCAGTAGAAGTACAGATTTACCACATTACTTTTTTATTTTCTATTAGCACATTTTATTACTTTTTGTACTTTTTTTCTTCACTTTCATTGTAAAGCTCAGATCATGTATTCCTATCTTTATAGAGTCATATAATCATTAAGGTTGGAAAAGACCTCTGAGATCAGCAAGTTCAACCATCAACCTAGCATCACCACTATGATGACCATTAAATAATGTCAGCGTTAAACCATCCTTTTCATTTTCCTTTTTTTTTAGGCTTCTGTTTTGCTCATTTCATTCTGTCTTTCCAATTTGTCTCATGAATTCTTCTGCATTTATTTTGAGGTTTCTGGAAAACAACAATAACAACAATAACAACAATAGAGTAAATGCCCCAGAAAATCAGAAAAAAACCCAGATTTTCTGATAACAATTTGATGTCACTATGCCTTACTCTATTTCCCATACTGTGGCAAATACATTTGTGCAACAAGCTTTTTCCAAGAAATTATGCACTGGAATAAATTTTAGTTTGTATTGTTTCATGCAACGTCATGATTCTGCTGTAATATTGTGTAGATTTTTGATCATACTGATTCCAAATAAACTACTCACTGCCTGACAAATTTTCAGCAAATTTACCTGGCAATCATTTGACTGACTTCTTTCATCCTGGGAAATACTTCTTGTTACTGCAGAGCAACTTTTCTGGCTAGGCTGAAGAAGTGTATTTGATATCACATTTAAATATTTTGTCTATCTCTCCAATTAGCTGTCAGCTGCGTTGCAACATCATAATAAAATGTAAAACAGAATGAGTAGTTGCTATTTGGTTGATTAATTAGTATTTCCTGATAAAAGGTTGTAAAATGTAAGAAATTACTATTATTCATAAATGTGTGTAATGTTACTTTGTGCATGAGGAGAAAAGCAATTCCTAAAGAAAACTATTTAAGGAAAGCTTTTTTTAAGGTAAACTGTTCCATAAAAGGAAATTGACTCAAATATTTTGTATTTGGTCAGCTCATCACCTGAGGAGGCTTCTCCCACTGCTCAGGGAGAGGAGTCGTTCCCTTACTGCACCATGGGGTCCCTACCACAGGAGACAGTTCTCCATGAACTTCTCCAACGTGGCTTCATCTCACGAACAACAGTTCCCTGCGACCTGCTGAAATGTGAGTCCATCCCATGGGCACCAGTCCCCCTCAAACTGCTGCAGCGTGGGTCACTCTTCTAGGGGGTGCAGTCTGTCAAGGACAGGCTGCTCCAGCCTGGGAGCAGGGCCTGTCTCTCCACAGATCTTCCACGGGGTCACAGCATCCTGCAGGCATCCACCTGCTCTGGTGTGAGCACCTCCCCCAGTGGCTGCAAGTGGATCTCTGCATCCCCATGGATCCCCATGGGCTGCAGGGCCAGAGCTGCCTCAGCATGGTCTGCACCACAGCCTGCAGAAGAATCTCAGCTCCAGTGCCCAAAGCACCTCCTACATCTTCTTCTCCACTGACCTTGGTGTCTGCAGAGTTTTCTCCTCACATGTTCTCACTCCACTCTTCTCTAGTCACAATTACAACTTTACAATCCCTTTTAGTTTCGAATTCTTCTTAAATCTGTTATCACAGAGGCATTACCATAATTTCTAATTGGCCCAGCCTTGGCCAGCAGCACGTCGATTTTTGGAGCCACCCGGGATTGGCACATGGAAGAAGCTTCCAGCAGCTTCTCACAGAAGCCACCTCTGTAGCCCCCCTACTACCAAAACCAGGCCATGCCAACCCAATAAATTTACTTAAAACATTCACCTCGTAATTACCAGCTGATACTCTGATCACTTTTGTGTCCAAATCTGGAATGGCTTTTCCAGGCAGAAAATATGTCAGTGCATTGATGGAGCTTGAGATCTGTGAAGGGAGAATATAATCATAATTGAATGGTAAAACTACTGGAAGCAAAATGTGCAATTAATACAAGCTACCTCCATATTAATGCATAAAGCTCAAGAAAATGTGGAGGATCTGGAAGTCCTACATGACACAGCTCTATGGTTGTTACTACCAAGATTTGTTAGCAAGGCTTCAGTGATTAAGGGTTGAAAATATTGGTGGAGACCTATTTACAAATTGGTAAAAGAGGATCAGTAGTGGTATAATGCTGATTTTATCCAGTTTATTGACAAGTTAGAGGTTATTGAGTGTAGTAAATGATAAAGTGCTGGATAAAAAATCTTTCTAAAAAACTCCCAACAAATTCAGATTTAAGACCCAGCACATTAAAGGTTCTAGAGTACAAGTATTATAAGGAACAGCTGAGAGAGCTGGAGTTGTTTAGCCTGGAGAAAAAGAGGCTCATGGGACAGTTTCTCTCTCTCTGTACAACTACATGAAAGGAGGTGGTAGGGAGAGGGGGGTCAGTCTGTTCTCCCAAGTAACAAGTGACAGGATGAGAGGAACTGGCCTCAAGTTTCACCTGGGGATGTTTAGGTTGGATATAAGGAAAAATCTCTCTACTGAAAGGGTGGTCAGGTGTTTGAACAGGCCAGAACAGAGAAAGTGGTTGAGTCACCATCCCTGGAGATATTTAAAAGACATGTAGACATGCCGCCACCTCTAATAGAGCTCTGGATAGTTCTCAGAAGTTCTGCTTCCTCTGTCACCAATGTAATGCAAAAGAAGTGACTAATGCTGTGTGACAGCTCATTCTGGTAAGGCTGTCATAAATTCAATCACCAAATTAGTGTGTAGGCAAATGATTAATGATCTGCTAATGTCTTCTGTGAAACGTGAGCACATACATACATTAATGAATGTACTTAACACTATGCAAATGCAATGTTCCAAAGAAGAAATTATTATTGTAGGGAGACAATTCTACACAAGTGTAAATAAATAGTAATGCTACAATGCTTTGTAACTGAAAAGAGGAAAAAAAGTTCAAATTCCTCATGCTGAAAAAGTGTCTACTTCCATCAAATGCACCTTATTAAACTAACAAATGTTTGAAGCATATGTGCAGTTCAAAATCTAATTGAGAATATATTTCAGGATAGGCTTAACTTTCTACTCTCATGTACGTTAAGGTACTTTACCTTTTTCACCAATTTTATGTTTAATTTGATGATTCTTTTGGACCAATTTTTTTTGGCGTCAGCTTCCCAGGAAAAAAAAGAGTTTTTGTGATACGGGATAGGAGACATAACATTACTTAAAAAACTTCTAGGCTATAGAGGGAGTCAATCATGCAAGCTGTACTGCCCCCTGGAAATGTGACTCAGAGGTGATGGGAACCATGCAACAGCTAAATTACAGGTTCTGCCTGGACCAGTTTCTTCAGAAATGGGATGGAAAAAAAGGTTTTGGGAAAATTTACTGTTCTTTATTTTACATTTTCGTAAGAAATACTAGCAAGAAAAAATTAACTCAATGTCTTTACACAAACACACCTGCAAAAAGATACAATACATTGTATTAAGTATATACAATATATTGTGTCATACATATATTGTATGATACAATATAATGTATTAGATACAATATATGTAATATATTTTAGTAGGCAGTAAATATGCATCTGCTTTTCTAGAAATTGTACTTAGCTTCACAGAGGGATCGTTACTAATTACAGCTTGGGATGATACTCATTTCCAGTCTTGGAACAACAAGAAAAAGAACATGTGAATACTGAAAGATCGTATACAGGGAAACAGTTGCTCAAGTATTGTCTCCTAATAAGATGCTCTGGAAGATATTTTCCATTCAAGTAAGTGTGGGTTTTTGTTAGAAGATATCAGTAGTGCGTACAAAACACCATCTAAAAGTAGGTGAAATCAGGCTTGAAGTGCTCTTGGCCTCACTGGGTTCAGGTTGGGTGAGAGGAAAAGCACCAGTGAACTCAATCAGCTGTGTCCCGAGGATGGGGTCCTGCAACCTGAGTCCTCCTTCTCAGAACCTTCGATAATAACCATCTCCTCTCCTAGCAAAACCAACCTGTTGAGTTATGCACTCTTTTGTAGGCATTTTGCCCTGCTCAGCCCCAGCTCAGCAACCGTTTAGGTAGGATCAGATTTACTGTAAATACTTAGTCAAAAAAATAAACTTCGCCCACTTTAAACAGTCCATGCTATGTCACATAGCTCATAAGGAGATACATACTTTATAAATTGCAAATGATGTCAGGAAGAATCGAAGAAAGAAAAAATCTTTATATAAATATGGAAGAGCAAACTCAATGTCTGTAGGGGTCTCTGTTCACAGCAGGGGAGAGAGTACCACTGACCCACAATAAAACCTTAATGTAACTTCACTTATATTAACATAACCAACATGTTCAGAATTATCTGTGGTGAAAGACTGATATACTAATGTACCATTATCCCAGACTAACCATAAAGCCTTAATATTGATACAGAAATCGGCCAGATAAAAACTCTCTAACACGGTTTTGAGTATTAGAAAGCAGCATTCTTTATTGCAGTGCGCTGGTCACTGGGAGAATCCTCCCTCTAATTGAGTGCCCTGAGCATTGGGTAAATGCTCAAAACTTGAGGTTTTGTCATACACTGATGACACATTCATTGGCTATCCCTGCTTACTTAATGTATGTGTATTACTTTATTTTACATAGTCACACTCCTTATTGGTAGTCCTTATGTGTTTCTTTGGGGTTTGTCTTCAATGTCCTGTGTCCTTTTTAGGTGGCTGTTCCTCAACCCCCATTTTGAGTAAGTGCAATATTGTTGCTTTGCATAACTTCTGCTTTGTCAGCCTTGCAAGCTGAGCTGGCATCCTGCTTGCATTTTGCATGTCTTCTGTTTGCTTAAGTTACATCCTTTATTTATCCAAAGCTGTGCTATTTTGTTTTACTGTCCTTATCAGAGTAAATTTTTTTTCTGTTCTACTGTCATCAATATATTTTTAAGACCACAATTAAATGGCTGATATTGTCATGAAGAGATTTATTCTCTTGCTCATTTAACATGATTTGTAGAACTTAGGACAAAAAGTGCAAAAATGGCATGGTTAGGATGCATAGGGGAACGATGAAAGCAGAGATCACCTCTGACCTCTGAGGCGTTTCAGGGAATGGTTTTCCCTGGGGAAGAACTGCAGGATGAAGACATGGTAATAGCAAGATGCTGTGATTTGTCACTTTTGGATCAGCTCAGCAAGTGACTCAGTAATGATGAATCTGTTCAGATAATGGAGTGAATGAAGGCCAGAGAGCCATAGGTCATGCTGTCTAAGCAGGTAAATGGAAAACCCAAGGATGACAAGGGTGGGGTCAGCTGAAGAGGGCCAGCACTGTTGCCACCAGGTCGTGAGAATCAGCTGCCATGGTGGCTGTGCTCTTTTACAGATTACCATGACCATATGCAACATCCTGAGGCCTTAAGCCATCAACAGGGACACTCAGGAACAAAAGCAGGATCTTGGAGACCTTTTAGTGTCAGAAAAATCCAGGCATTTGGCTGCAGCAATCATAACCATAGTGGGGTACTGCTAACTCCTCCATGACTGCCTGCTGCTATGGCTGTTGTAGGTATTCACTGCCATCATCAAAGTTATCTCTGAGTTATCTTAGGATTGAACAGTGCTACACCATAACAGTAAAAACTGTTGTCATGCTTGCGTTATATTTATATATTACAGTTGCATAAACTATCACACTGCACATGCTACTAAACATCATTATATAGACCTGATATAGTTACAACCCTTTTTTCTTTTCTGGGCAATACCTCTGCATGCTCATGCCACCCGACCACCAGAGCCTATCTTGCTACCTCTACAACATAATTCAGTTCCAGGATGAGCTCTGTAAAGTTTGTGCCTGTGCCTCCTCTACCCACCCCTAGAGGCACCTGTCAATTATGCCTCTAATACAGTGTCAGCACACACAGTGACATTCAACATGCTAGAATGGGCAAACAGTTTGTAGCAAGTTGTGCCTTTCTAAAATGCCCCAGGTGCATCTAAAAAAGGAGATGTAAACCAATCAAACCTATCAAACAAAACAAAACAGAACAAAACAAAACAAACCCAAACAAAAACCCCCCAAAATTAGAAGCTAATAGAAGATATGCTGTGATTACCGGTAATGGTTCTACTGTTCTGTTTTATGGCATGTTAAATGTAGCATCTAATTTTAAGTGACTATAGAAAGCCTGTTTTGATGGAGGAGTTGCAAATACCAGCATGAATGCAATATTCAAATGCTTCTTCTCTGGACTAGTGTGTTATTTTCTCTAATCTATAAAGAAAGACTCTTGATGCACAAAGATATTGCAATAACACGGAAAATTTTCTCCTTGCCAGGTAGAAGCTTCAACAGTCCCAGCAGTTTGACTAAATGACTTTTAGCCCAGCTATTTTCTGGCATAGCAATTTGGGCGCTAAAACATTGGCCTTGTAGCACAGCTCACTGAGTAGCAAACTGAGACTTTTTAATGCAAATGTACAGTTCTTAGTCTAGGAACAAAGTGGTCTTTGATGGGTTTCCTCTTGTCTGAGAGACACTAAACCCCAAGGACATGTGGATGAAATTTCTATTCTAGTACTGACACAGATCAGAGGGAAGGGATGAGGAAAGCTAACCACAGAATGTTTTATGGGGTAAGGCCAATGTTTGAGTTGTTCCACAACCAAATCTCTGACCCTGGGCATAGAATTTTGGTTTCATCATGCTAATGGAGTAGAAAAGTTCTGAAAGTATGAGAAACCCCACACTGTCTGCCTTTCATAAACAAGAGACAAGTTAAAGTTTGGGGATGCTCTCTCCTCTTTGATGATGAAAAGAGGGGAACAAAATTTCCTGACAGTTTTGAGTGCTTGTGACAAGTTCATCTCGTGACAAACATATAAAACCCTTGACCTAGCAAGTGTTCATCTGCAGTTCTCCTGGATATATAAGATGTCCTATTAACAGTTAAGTAGTATCTCCATTTTTGTCAAAGAACACTGAATTGTTGATACTGAGTTTCTCTCTTCAGTGTTCCAACTATTAGACAGTCTACTCGTCACAAAACATGCATCACATAAAATGCAATATATGACTTCACATTTGGCAAGTGTTTTGTTCAATTTATGTCTGAATTTTTGTGATCTTTAGTTTTGCAGCCATTGAACACAATTGTATATTGTAACTTAAAAGCATCAGTAGTTGTGATTATCACCTGGATTAGATTTAGTTAGTGGAATAAACTGAAATTCTCTGTCCTGCTAACCCTGGAGATACCTGTGTTTCTGTTTCAGAGAAAGCATTTGGGCTGTTTTGGAGCAAATTAATAGCATGATGACTACAGGTAGAGTGGGTAACAGCAGCAGAGCCCAAAATATACACCTTAGCTTGTTTGGGAAGTTTGCCCCATGGCCCTCATAAGAGTACCTGATGGCCACATGTAAGTATACATCAATGTATGCTTTTGTATCAATGCATACAGACCAAAACAATCATCTATAACCGGGGAATTATCTTTGTGTGCATGGGTTCAAAAATCACGTCCCAATCAGTTGATTTGCAATATCATACATGTCACATCTACAGGTATTTTTTCGTGTAAACCACCCATTCCCTAGTAATCTATGTCTCAGCCATGGCATAGCCTAGTGCATGAGCCAGGAATTGAAGTGTATTGCTTCCCTTTTCTTGTTCTGTAGTACTGGACCTTCTTGACATTATCTTATCAGAGAGAGACAGCTGGAAGCTGTTCATGCTACAGGTGTGCAGCTTGTGCTGTATTTTACTGTCTACTAAAAGCTCTACTGATATCCTCTGAGTTCTCCAGCCAGTGACTTACTCCTTCCAGGCGTTTTTGCCTACCAGTGTTTACTAGGTCTCTTGGGAGAAAGTCCTTCTTGAAGAAGAAAGAGAAGTATTAGATTTTCTGTTTTGAAGAACTACTACACTTCACCTTCACCACAAGCTCCTGCATGGGCTCACATTTCTTCTGCCTCTCTTTGTTTACCTGACATTCTCATCACCAGCTGTACATCAATATGTGTCTATTGAAAAACAGGTACAAGATGCAGTTTAATGAGTGTGAAGGGGGCATGGCTTTGAGGAGGGACGTTGGATGTAGTACTGACCTTTACAATCTGTGAGAATTTGATCAATAATTATGGTTAAATCAAAAAAAGTTGTATTTATTTTCCCATGGCTTTTTGTCTGAGATTAAAAAGCTGAATTCTCCACCTGGAGGGTAGAGGGGAGAGCAGGAGGCAGAGGCAATTACCACTTTCTGAACCAAAGGAGTGGTGATCATCATGGAGATCAGACTTCTAAGCCAGTCCCTCCTGTGTTTCTGGTGCCAATAAATCTAACAACATTCTATCTTCCAAAGCCACAAGTGACTGTGATATGAGCACAGCTCCTACATACAGCAGAAATGGGAGGCACTAATGGGCTGAAAATTTCCACTTTCCAAGCATGTGTTTGTAAGCCAACCTAATGTGTCTGACTGCAAAAACTTTCTGTACATTTGTACATTTCACTAGGTGCCTCCAAGAGTGTGATTTCAACAGTGTGATGATTGCAGAGAAAGTGAAGCTGGTGACAGGAATTAAATGTGAGACAAAGACATGTAGCTCTTTAAGAGGGAACACTTGGCAGAACTGTGCAAAGGGAAAGGCTGAAAGATGAGAAGAATTAAGTCTGTAAGAGAACGGTTCCTCCTCTTCCAGAAGCCCTTGGATACCATTCTACGTGGCTATTTATTTTTCCTGACAGCTAACTGAAGACCCCACAGATGGACACTGCACTGTTCATAGCCCTGAAGCAGACCTCAAGCCCCCTGGAGATCCTCACCCTGTTGCTGTAAAACTGCAGCTGTGGAGCAGTTGCCTTGTGAGGAGCACAGCTAATAAAGGCCAGTTCTATGTGGTGCAATGTGCTACATTCCTTTTGCCCCCTCCTGTCACATCACATCTTCTTCCAGGAGGGGAAACCCCAGCTTGGGCAGAGGACAGTGCATGGCCAGGAGGTCTCTTGAGCATTACATTCACAACTGCAAGTGAGGGCTGGTGCCTGTGATCCCCTCCTTGCAGCCTCACTGTCAGCCTCCTTCCTCTGCCTGTGTGAAACACATCTCTGAACTTTGCTTCATTGACTCAGATTTGGCAAAGGATTATTAAGGAATGGGAAAAGAGAGGAGCGAACATCGTTGTTAGAGTTGAAACAGTACAGTTTCAGCTCAGTTTTCTGCCAGAAACCAGGCTATGTATGCAGAAGCAGTGCCTGCATAGCTAAAATTAATGAGGCTGTGGAAGGAGAGGTCAGAGAGCTGCAGTGCCCCTGTGGGGCTATCCATTGCTGTGCAGGCATGGCTTCCTGTGGACAGGACAGAATGTAATTCTCCATCTCCACTACCATTTTGACCATGTATTTTGTTAAATGGTTTTGCTTCCAGTTACATTCAGGTTAATTTTTCCCTGGTTAAAATATCACTGAGCACCTTACACCTGTCGCCACTGGATTCTTGTATTGGGTCCCTTCATACATCCTCAAATGAGTAAAAAAATTACTATGTCTGATTAGAACCACTTGAGCTGATAGAGGTCTGTAAATTTTTTTTTAAAGGTTATATGAGATATTCCTGTCTAACCCTCAAAGTTACACAAAGACAAAGCTACCTGAGAGGGACAAGGCAACCACAGACTATTCTAGGCCAATTTCATTCTCAAAAAGAAAGTCTTGTCTGGTCTCTCTCACATGTCTTTAGGAGGTTTTGAGCCATCCCTTTGTTTAGGCAGACTTTCCCTACTTTCCTTTATTTCTCACCAAATATAGGTGACTTCTTGTCACTGTCAAGGTTCTTCACATTCCAGTCTCTACTTTTCTCTTACTGATATGGTGATTGATACTGCAGAGTAGTTCACAGTGTCAGAGTTTCCTCCATTTCATTTTCAGGTGAACATCTTGTGACTTTCTCTCTCATTGCCCCTTACGCTCAGAGGAGATCAACAAATCACATTAGTGGGATTTACTCTCAGCTGGCTCACACTAGTACCATAACAGATTTCTCTGTGTCACTGCCTTATTGTGCTTTATCAGCTCTTAAAAAAGCTGTTATTTCATTCCATGTTTGCACAGGGGACAGCATAACTCTTAGACTTCCTAGCAATACAAATATAGCTCAAAACAGAAGGAAATTACATGTCCTGAACCCACTGGTGCCCATAAAAACTGGTGGTCTCATATTTACTGTGGGAAGAAGAAAACTGCCCATGTTCACTTCTGGGTATGAATTATTATCTTATGAATTCAGGTCCGCACTGATACAACACATTACTCAAATCACTCTGGGTTCCGACAATTAACCTTCAAATCCTAAGGCACTTTACACAGGCTTAAAGCTGAGTGTCTTTTTAAAAAGTTTCAGGAATGTGTCTGTGATCTTTAAAATTGTCATTGTACTTCAGTCTTCATGAAACTGTGCACATAGAAGGAAAACGCTCTCACTCCCTAGATTTAATTCCAACAATAGATGATGTCTTTTAAAATAACTGCAAAGATTAAAGGAGACCTTAGGACCAGTGCAAATTGAGCCAAGAGAATATGTGAAAAGGAAGCAAGTTACTTTTGTCAACAAGAGAAAAGAAAAGCTTTTTTTCATCTGGTTGAGTTTTTACATAGATTTATTTTAATAAAAGACTTTATATGCATGTGGTCTCTTCATTGTGGAATAAAAAGGCATGAGGACTCCTTGTGATGTAAATTGGGAGGGAGCTGTGAATAAAAAGACTGAATCTACGTTATGCAAGTAATTTGATTTCTCTAGGTGTCAGCTTCTCCCATCAGAAAAAGTCAACATTTCCAAGGCACTATGTTCAAGAAAGAATGAGCTGCTGCAGGAGCACCAGGTAGTATTACTATTAAGAAGTTCCTGATAAATCAGAACCTCTAAGAGGCATTAAAAAAATGGTGAATGTACCATCACATTCATAACAAGGCTATGACTTCATGTATAGCCCTGTGGGAGGAAAGAAAGGCTACCAGATAACTGGCAAAGTGGGAAGGAAAAACAAAGCATGTGTACTTTTTTCGTGTGCTGCCATTGAAACACTCAGCAACAAACTCCAAACAATCTTTTGGACATTCAAAAACATTATGTCAGCTTTTCCATCTCCCACCACAGGGTGCCTCTCACTCCTGTGTGGCGTCTATCCTCTTCCATAGTGCATCAGAAATATATAATCACCATTGTTATCATCTTCTGTCAACTACGGTATTATATCAGTTCAATCAGATGCAGTGAGGTCAGCATAAAGCATTCAAATGATGAGAGAAGCAGTTTGCTATGCATGAAGGGGTTGGTTATAATATCACTTTTAAATTTATAGGTTCAGTTCATCTTAAGCTAAATATCAAGTTATTTAACAACTGTTATGAGTCAGCCAGAGAGAGGATTAGAAAAAAATGTTGCAACAAATGCTTTAATCTTGAGCTACAATAGAAGAACAAGTCTAGTCAGGTCATGACTAATAAAGGTTGTGCTCCAGTAGTACTTAGGATTTTATCACTGCTCATACAAAACAGGAGATGGTTTGATATCGTTATTCCTGCCACCTTCATACCAACCCCAGAAATTTCAGAGATAGTTGGGATATAATTTTTTTCAGGGCATAGGACCATGCTTAAACACTTTCAGATAAGAAAATTTTACAAATAGGTACTAAAGCGGTTTATCCTATGCAGAGGCCATGTAATTTATCATTCTGTCATGACTCAAAGCTCTTGGGATTTTCCATGATGGTAATATGTTTTTGTGTCTTCATATCACCTCTCTTGTAAAAGTAATGGGGACTTTGAGACATGAAGTCAGTGAGTTTTTATCTGTGTCCTTTACATCTATCTAATAAACAGAAAGCGAAGCTGTAAAGCAGTCAGAATGGCTGTTGGAAAATATACAAGTTTCATGGATTTTTAGTCTAATACAACATACTTAATCCAGCTTGACAACCCATGTTTAGCCTGCCAGGAGAACAGGCATGGAAGATATCCAGTCATTGTTACTCCATTACTCCCAACTTTCAGGTGGTCACTGATGCCACCAAGACATGTTAGAGCAGTCAGAGAAGAGCAGCCCCACTACAAAACAAAATCAGAGGTAAGAAAATGCTGATTTTAATGCTCTCCAGATGAGGATTAATAATTCTGACCTAGCAAAGTTGTGATGGGTAGGTGTTAAAAGTCTCTGAGTTATAGGGCAGTAGGTGAAAATCAGCATGGCACCAAAACTGCTGCAAGGTTGAAGATCGGTCATCCTTCAATATCTGCAGCCCATAGCAGTATTGTCTCTGAAAAACTTTTCTGAAAGCTGGAAAATCCACAGAACCCAATCTCCTCAGACAGAATTGAAGTCTCACTGCTGGGAAATGGTTAACTCACTGCTATCAGCTAGAAGTTAAATAAATACAACTGAACTGCTAGTCACATTTCGAAGAAAATCTGATCTCAAACTCTGGCTACTTAAGCAATTTCTGAAAATGATAGAATGTACAAGTAGTCAATCACAAATCAGAAAATTCAAGCACAAGTACAAGGTATTAAAACAAAGAGAAATTTTCTGGGAAAATGCAGAAACTCTAGGCTCTGTGCCGCTTGTTCTTAACTTTTCCATTTGCCAACTAGGAAACAGGATGGTAGGAACCAGCACCCAGAAAAACAGTTTGTGTTTGGGCATGCAAAAAAATTTTAGTAATAACTTTACAAAGTTATTGTCGACTTTAGTTCAAATGTGAGTCCCGTTGATGTTTTTCCCCTCCTCTCATTAATATCCCAGTGGTGTCATAAAGACATGTCACATTAGACCCATCAGATTTCTGTAATGACAATAATCCTAGAAACATGAAAAAAACCGAAAGCAAAACAGACAAACAGAAGAACGGTGGACTGACCACAGGAAGCTTATACTCTTTGAGCAAATAATCTAGGTCTGTTCTTGAGTAAACTACAAACTCTTCTTGAGTAAACTACAAACTCTTCTTGAGTAAACTAGTAATTTTAAGGAAAGTTCTTAAAATCTGTTCTAAAAATAGGATTATGGGGTTTTTTTACCAGAATGGATGATTTCCAGTTTGTAATTCTCCTTAATATTAAGAATTATGCACTGCACTCAGACTTATTTGCAGTTTGGAGGATAAATTCTGTCCTTGTAAATGAAAAGATGTTAAATATATTCAGTATTTCTTAACGAATCAAGTTATCATCTAACCTTTTGATGATGGAGCTTCTCAAAGATAAGGGAGTAGATACTTCCATTCACAGTACCATGCAATATGAAATAATATTTCATTTTTGATATGGTTGCAGAGATTACCTGCATCAGGAAGAAACAGCAAAAACATCTAAACTGAGTCTTCATTAATTTTTAAGACATTGTTTTTGCATATAAAAACAAGGAGGGAAGGGGAGGAAAACAAAATGAAAGTAGTTTTGCAAAATTGCAGAAATACAGCCTTCACGCAGAATATGTGTTTTTGTTCTTCCACGAAGAGGGATGGAAATGAGGGTGCAGTTAACTACTTTGCTGTACTTAAACTAAAGACCAGATACTCCTGAAAGATTCCAGCAAATACACAACTTCAAGCACCAAATTCTGAGTCTTTCCTACTTTTAGTCCATTTCTTTTTAAGACAGTACAGAAAAACACATTATTAACATTTTGAATGAGAAGATAGTTTTAAAAAGTAATAAAAAGAAGGTACATCCTTAATTCTCATGGAAATTTCCATTATTTCTTCAAGAAAAGCACAACACCAAGCAATTACGTGCCTGAAACATTGATTTGGATCACATGATTTAATTAGGAAATTACACCTTTGTAGAACTTTTCACAGAATGATAGAGGAAAAGAAAGTAGGTCTTCTATTCGTCATTCTTAATTATCTCTCTATCAGAACTGCTATTTAATGAATGCCTCTGATTAAGTTTGTTTCATTAAATTATGAGATCTGAATCATACTATAAGACCTGTATAGACTTATGAATTTTAAGAGGTAAGGAAGCTAGTCCAGTATGTGTCAGCTTGACATCTAAATTGTTCATCTTTTTCCTGATGTGCTCAAGTTGCTGGTTTGCTATTTTAATACAAACTGTACCATTGTATGGTTGCTCTCTTGTCTTTGCCTTTAGCCTGGCATTATGAAATAACATTTATTCATAGGACCCTAATTTTTAATCACTTATGTTTGCTAACAACCCTTAAGACCAAGTGATTTTCACAAAGAAGGGTTTGAAACATTCATTTTGTTTTGATCCACATAGTGTTTCGTGGGGGTTGGGTTTTTTCTTGGTTTGTTTTTTTGTTTTATTTCGTTTTGTTTTGTTTTGTTTTTTGATTGCATCTGTTTTGAATGAAGTTGCAAGTTATAGAAAAACAGAAGAATAAATTAAAATAGTTACAAAGTATGAACTTTTACTGTTGTGACAATCATAATGAGATAAATGTAGAGGTCTTGCCTTTCATTAGTAGAGCAGTTTTGGCAATCTAATCTTTATCTTAGGGGAATTTTAGTCACAGTCATATTTCTTTATCTTCCCCATTAAGCATTTAGACACTTTAAAAGTTCTTTAAAGATCAACCTCAGGCAATTTATGTCCAAGAAATGAGATGAGAAACATTGCTACACAGAAAATTAAGCATTTATTACATATCAGTGTAAGGCTAAGGATAAAAGTCATAAAGCCAAGGCATTCACGATAAATGCGCATCTTGAAGAGCAATTTTTAACGAGGCCCTCGATTCATTGTCATCCTGATAGTTGTTCCTCTATTCATGCTGTTTGTGTTCATGTTCCTTTGTTTCATCAATTCAGGTATTTCTACCGTAATCCAGTGTACCAATAAATAGGGGTGAAGGAAGGAGTTCTTACTAATGATGTTATTAAGAGAATTTTTCTTTCTTGAAAAGAGTTAAAATTTAGCTTCCATATTGTTCTTCTGCTGCAACAGGTATTTCTTAGAATTACTAGAGCTTACTAGAGACATTGTATTATTTGAGTTGCTACAATAACTAGGATTTATTCGAATTCCTAGAATTTCCAGCATTATCTCTAGAATATGCCCCAATGAGAGGACAAGGAACCTCTTAATTACAAAATAAAATGTCTAAAATATTCCAAGTTCATTTCAGTAAGTGCAAACTTGGAAAAAACAAAAACCTACAAACATTAGAAAAAAGCTTTCTGAATATCTCTTCATTAACTTAAAAATAATTTCCTTACCCAAGCAAAAATGTATCCCTAAACACAAGCAAACCAGATGATGCTCCATTCATAACAAGACACTGAATGGGGTTTGTTTATAAGGTGAATTCATTTTCAATGTCATCAATGTCAGGTACTACCAGAACATATCCCAGATTTCCTGTATGGGCAAATAGATTTGTGTTGTTCTTCTAAATGCCTTTGAATCATTCATGCATATTTAATAGGACTAGCTCTAAGGATAGATAAAAAAGTTACAGTGACAAGGACATTTCTTCACTGCAAGTTACCAGATAAAACTCTTTTCCTGTTGAAATTACTAGCTTAATCCAGCTAATATTTATAGAGAAGATTTAATGGCTGGTAAAGTGAAGTGTCTTCTATTCCACCTTGAAAATAGGCTGGTTCTGGCTAAATTATACTCAAAAAGGTTTCCTGACATTTTTTTATGTAATATAATCCATTTAGATTTTCTATTTATGATTTGTAGTGGTTATGTGCTTTTGCTCCTCATTTTAAAAAGAAAAAAATAGAAATTCATGTCTAGTTGTAGACAGAATTAACAATAAAATCAATAAGAAACAATTCAAGTTTAATGTCTATTCTGCTAAAGATTAATCCATAAGGAGATTACAATTTTATAACAAAACAGATGAAACAAAAAATTTCTTCGGAATTATATTGCCCCACACAAATGGTTTGCCAGACTTCACTGTATCCCCAGGTACATAAACTCCATAGTTTGCAGCAGTGACCTGCTACACCAAAAACTCTTCATGGGTTTTACCACTCCCTTAAGTATCAACAAAAGGGGAATTAGCTGCAGTGCTGCAGCACCTCGACACCTCAGTATCAATCAAAAATCCCAGTTCCAGGCACAGCCCCAGTACGTTGGAGAGAGGCCGTGTCAGCCTTTGCAGATCAGGCCCACAAAATCCACTGCAAGTGGAAGCAGCAAAAAAAGCAATTCAGCTATCCTGGTTTCCATATAAGAAACCGACAATCCAGGCAAATAAGGAAAATTATATGAGGGGTCCTTGGTAGAGAGGGGATCTGAACTGGGATTGTGGAAATTTGGTTAGTGTTGGGGTACAACTGTGCAGACCTCTTTTTTACTTCTAAATAGAATCAACTGCCTTGTTATGATAGTGTACAACTCTCACTTGTAGTAGACTGTAGGGTTCACAATACAACATAAGGCAAAGTTTTCCTTCTGTTAAGTAGAAATTTAAACCTTCTGGGTAATGCCTCCCAAACTACTAAGCACAGGCAGGGAAATTTACCCCAGTTTTCACCATGGATTTATTATTGTAGCTCCACAACATGGAGCTGAATGACCTAAAAGCATGTTAATGCTGCTGCAGGACACATTAAAGTCATACAACAGCATTTTCCCTGAGTGGGTGTATTCAGCTCATTTAATAAAGATTATGAGTGACTGCACCCTTTTTTTGGCTATGACACAACTCAGGGATAGAGAAATTTAATAGCATATTAGTCATCTGCCCAGAGGTAAAGTATTTCATAATGAACTGAAAAGCCAGAAAATTGTGTCTCTGTGTGTGTTTTAATATTACTTTGTTCATACTAATGAAATTTATGCAAAGCACCACAAAAACTGGTGAGCGTACATCCATAACATGACTGAAAGACATTGCAGATTGTGTTAGGGTGAGGTGTTAAATTATTTATTACATGTCAAGTTTGCCTTTTTTCTTTTAACTGCTTTCCTGGTATTTTGAAATTATTTCTGCTGTTTAGTATGAAGTTATTAGCATAAAGATCATGCAGAAAGTCACATTTTTATTTCTGCTGCACAGAATGAAGAGGGCAAAGGAAGGAATATCCCCAAACATCTGTGGGCAGAAAACTTAGTGCTTTTTTCATCTTTTAAAAAATATTGGTCAAGCTAGATGAGCGTGCATGTGGGGGGAAGCAGGGAAGAACATGGTAATTCAGAGGACTGGCAGCAGAATAAAGAATATGTGGAAAAAGAGTTTTGCTTGCAGGCGTAAGGATGAGTGCTGGCACAGCTGAGCTGCTTGCTCACCTTTGGAGCCCGCAGCCACATTGACCCATGTACCTTATGGGTATTGCGCTTGCCTGTGGGTGATGTGGGGACCATGGACCACCAAGGTGACATTGCTGGTGAGCACTAGAAAGCTGGGTTACCCACCTTCTTGGACTTAGCATAGCTGTCTACACTTCTGTGCTGTCAACCTGGTGCCAAGGAGTAATGGGAACATGCCTTTTACATCCATTTGGGACTGGAAATCAGCTGAGGGTCCAAAAAGCCAAGAGTGGCCAGGAGATCTACAATCCTGGCTCCTTCACATGAGAGGAAGTTCTCCCATTCTACCTAAGCATATGTGATACCGGTGCTCCTCAAAATCCTTCAAAGAATAGATCTTGGTAGCCCCATGTGCCTGGTGAGCCCCTAATTCTTCCTATGGAAACAGCTGCTCATTTTGGGTTTTTGCTGGGGGCTTGAGGAATGAGACATGGCTCCCTTTCATCTGGAATGCCTTCCCCACTAGAGGATTACTCACAGTGTCTGGGTGTCCGCCAGGAGCCGGATGGCAGGGTGCTGCCTCACAGGTCTAGTGCTCCTCCTGCAAGTACAGATCTGTGAAAGCTGGCACATTCCCTGCCCTTATGAACAGCAATCTCCAATCTGGGCTGCCAAGCATGCTGGAGACCAGGAATGTCCACCACTTCACCTGGCCTCCAGCTGAGGCCATCTGATACACGGTCAGGGACAAGCTCACTGGATGTCTCTTGTGGCCATCTGTTGCCTGTGACCAGGGAGAGAGAAAAAGGGAGAAAAGACAAAACCCCATCATCTTACAGGCTTAGCTAGCAGTTTTTAAAAATTTGTTGTGAGTGCCTTGGGAATTAGACAATAAATTTATGTCTTTAGATTTAATTTTCTGGATTTCTATTGAATAGCTTTTAACAGGATTTTTACCAGTAGGTGTGTTGTTGCTTGAGAACCTGGTGACTACTGAGTATTTTAAAACCTACAGTGATTATCAAGTTTTCCTCCAATCATCTTCAGTGAAAACTTTAATCTTGTTGGCAGTGTGCACCCAAGAAGAGGTTAAGAAAGCCTGGAAGAGGTTAAGAAAGCCTGGAAGAGCCTCTTGTTAGTATTAGAGCACAATGCTTTGTGATGAGCAACTGTAAATTGTTTTAAGGAAAGAGCAGTAAAAGCTACAGACCCAAACAAATGGGCAAGTACTGCAGGCAGCTTGGCACATGCTTAGAGCAAAGCTGTGCTTAAATGTATTACTGGACTGAGATATGACAGTACAAACGATCTCCCTACTACCAAAATCAAGATTCCTAAATCAGCTTACATGTGTTTGATGTTTGAAGCCCAATGTTATTGTGATTTATTAAAATTTATGTGTAAAAATTATGTATAAAATATAGATAATATGAATATATTTGTTGTTGATCAATTTATTAAAATGGGTAATATACAAACAAAAATACCCTAGCTCTCAACCACCACCATAGTACAGCTCAGCTATCTATTTTTTAATTGTCCAGAATGCATGGTTTGGTAGAACCATGCTTGATAAACCCAAAAAGTTCTTTTTAGCTGATTCTAAATTTTTTTTTTAAATCAGGTCTCCACAGCCTTTTATTTTTTTTGACTTGTATTAAACATTAATGACCTTGTAAGGTTGAATGCAGAGGTTTTGTTTTCTTCAGGTTTTGAGGCTTGCAGAAAAGCTGTTTGCAAAGATGATCGTCTTGGTCCTGACAATATCTTATGCATGAAATTTTAGAGTACTTGAAATTTTTTCTTTTCCTAATGAAGGGAAAGCATATTCACTCATGAGGGAGAAGACAGAATTCTTTGGTTTGTTGAAAATCACCTTTATGAATGCACACCTGGGCAAATGAACACTATAAATTTCTCTTTCTAGAAACCAGTGCAAAAATCTGTAATAATAAAAGACATTTATTTATTTTCATGTTAGCATGATATTTATGAAATTCTAATGCACTTGGTGATGTTTTAGAACAAGTATATACAGTATATTTTACCTAACTGTATGGAAGTTTGCTTTTCTGATTTTTAATTACAGTTGTGTAGTAACAGTCCCAAAACCAGATCTGTGCAGCATCAAAGCACCATGCTACAAAGAGCTTGAGCTTATCATGTATTGACTAATATCAGAGATAAATTGATATTTGCCTGTGCTCCTCTTACTGCTTACTAATAAACATTGTTTAAAAATTATGCACTCCTACTTGCATAAACTGCTTTCATGTCATGTTATTGATTGTTTTGCAAAATCTCTCCGTTGATCTGGCTGGCAGGATACTAGTTGGAAACTCAGAGATAAAGTACAATCCTCTAAATGTTTTTCTTCAGAAATTAGAGTTATTTTTCCTTACATTGCCTAAAACAAAAGTGTGATTTCTGGCTCACACTTTGCATGTCAAAACCCAGCTTTTCTGTAATGTTCCTCCTGATTTATGGTTTTAAGAATGATTAAAAAAAAACCAGCCTTTTTTTTTTCCAAGCAGACATACAAATACATGGTTCACAAGTTTTTCAATCTCATTTTTTAAAATTTGCTTCATGTTTGTTTTTTCTGTCCCAAAATAGATCATGATAACAAGACAGCCAGTATACCCGGGTTCCTTATATAAAAATTATTTCAATGCCTAATAAAAAATGTAATAATTGAGAAAGAGGAACTTATCCATTTGTAAAGAAATCTTCAAAAGTCATGTGAGATAACAACCACACATGATAAAAATTATTTGTTAAAGAAAGCATATCTCAAGCTTCCACAGAATTTCACTGAAAAGATGAAAGCATCTGGTGATGCCAGAATGGGCAATATAAACATGATTATGTGGATAGGTCTATTCACACACACAGAGTAATGAGAAAGTATGAACAAGCTCCCCGAGAAAGGCCAAAGATTCTGTGGTGACTTTTGTATCTCACCCCACTAATAATTTATAAACAGGAGGGAAGAAAAAGACTTAAGCAAGTTATGTAACCCAGTCTAACACAGTCCCAGACATTACATACCGTGACTGCTTTTATAAAGGATCCCATAGCAACTTGAATTATTTCTGAAATGTCTGTTAATAATGTCTGTTATAAATTAGGTTAAATGTAATGTCAGGTTTTTTAAGCATCAGTATGCTCTCATGAGTCATTCTTACTCATACAAGCAACCTGTTTTTGGTGTAAAGGGATGATAGACTGATGCAGTGCAATTGTACCCCTTTTGATTTTTTTTAACAAAATTACTACTTTGCTTACTGTGTGCCTACTTGTCAGGTGAGAAGGAATATGTCCTAAAATGTTATAAATTCAAGCAGGAATATGAAGTTCAGTTGCAGTATTACATAGTCTTACAGACAATTATGGAGATCTGTCAAACTGAAAAATACCTAGGCTTTTTTCATCAGATCTACACAGGAACACTCTCTTTCACTGCAAAAGAGCATGTAAAGTAATAAATGGGAACTTGTGATATTGGAAAATAGAGAAATAAGGAAGACCTAAAGTGCAAATGAAAAAATATGTCAGGAAAGAAGAAAAGACATTTATTTTTTGCTAAGTCTTTGACCTACTCTGTAAGAGCATTCATAAGTCTGCATTGCTATGTGTGATTCTGAAATGGTCTATACAGAAAAATGAATCAAACAATAACTAGCTAACTAAATAGAAATACAACAAAAATACCATATAAACAAACTTCTTTCAGAACTCAGTGTCCTGAATTTGAGATAAGAAAAATAATCTGCTTCAAATACATTAACTTTGTAAAAGCAATGGCATAAATGGAAGAAACAGAAGAGAAACAGTTGTGATACTTCAGAGAAAACACCACAACCTATTATTGGGCAAAAAACACAGGCTCCATTCTACAGCTCTTTGGGACACAAAATGTGGACAAGAATCAGAAAAGTGTCTGGGAGCAGAGCTAGGCTTCCAAAGACCTGCAAGAACAATTTAATCTTGGATACCACTTGTCCAAACTCGACAGCCCATGATTGCTCTTAGACATGCAGAGCAGTAGCTTTACACAACAGCTTCATGCTACGGTTCCTTTTGCCACTCCAAATTCTATCCAGCTCTTCGAAGATTTCTATGCTGGCTTTTTATTTGCAAAGTGCCTCTAAGCACCGAGAGCCAAGGGCAAAGACAACAAGTGAATCTAATCTTTCCAACATTATGATATGGGGCAACTCCAAAATGAAGAAAAATGGTTTTTCAGCCTACAAAGACTCACTTCAAGGAGAAGACACATCTTCTTTCAAAGCCTTTACTTTTTTCTATTTTATGTATGTTTATATATAAATACATACGCTTTCATGTGCATATTTCTGTATTTGGTACATAGGCAGAAGCACAGAAACATATTGGCTTCCTGTCCTTTCCTCATTCACAAAATGCTGATATAATAGCTTATAAAGCAACCTCTTACCATAAATCTGGTTTTAGTGCTTTCATTTAAGTTGGTATCTAGAAAGAAATACCCGTACACATATATACATACATGTATACATAGATGTAAGTACATGCATGTGTGCATGTGCTTAGATAAAGGAGAGGAAACATTTTCATCCCTGTGACTCCCTGCTTAAGGTGAAATTCTGCCCGGGAGCAATGGTCAGCATACCCACTCTGCTTACAAAATGTTAATATCTGTTTCGATTTTTGATAACTTACATGATTCTTAGATGGTCACAAATTTTTATTGCTCTTCTATCCATCATAATTAACAAGAAAAGTGAAAGTCCTATGAATTATTGTGGCACTGCACAAGACCTAGTTTTCAGCAATGGATATCTTTGGCTGTTCACATCCTCCCAGTTTTGTTCTCAAGGTAGACAGGATGTGCAATGATGCCTGGTTTCAAAGTTATTTTTTTGGATCAATATTTTCTCTTTCAAATACAGCAGGAGTTTCACCTTAACAGAGTAACATGCTTCGAATTTATCTTTGACATTAAAAAGAACATGAAAAGTGTAGCTATTTTTGCACCACAATGAGCACCTAATATAATAAAGCAGACTGTTTCAAGTCATACAAAAAAAAAATTATTCTTTTGCTCTTCATCTGATGCCTTGCCTGCCAGTATTTAGGGAAAAGTTTTAATTTTCTACAATACAAATCACCGAAATTCAAATAAATGTTCTATTATTATTCCAAAATTAAGCCATGAATAGAACAACTGTGCACCTTTTATCTACTCTGGGGCATCACATAAGCACTGTAAATGCAAATATTGCAGCTATATACAGCATTCACACGTGTTAAGATTTACAGCTAGAATTAGTTATTTTGTCATTTATCGTATTATAGTTTGCCTGAATTATGAGTACAGCATCAGATTGGTAAGAATGGAAAATGAAGAAGACAGTAAGTAACATTAACCAGTAGTTAATTTATGTCAAGTCTAATCAACTAAACTGTGATATTATTGAAACTGTTGACTTTATACTCTATTTTGCTGTTAACACTTGAATTATCCCATGCCTATTGAGGATTGCAGGCTGAAATTCTCTGTCTAAACAGCCTGTCCCTTGCAGACAACAAAGTGAAACTCTTCACCAGCACTTCAAGTGCACGGGTAACCTTGAAGCTAAAGGTGAGCATGGTAACAGTAGTGAGAATATTGTCAGTCTCTCTGTCTGCTCAGTTGGTTCCACTCCTCAGGGCAACGGAAGTCTCAGCAGACTTATCTGACATACTCATATTGCAGAAGAGTTTTCATGCAGTAAGCATAACTTTTGGGGTAAGCAAGGAATGTTGTGTGTTAAATATTTCAGTACAAACTTTATAAAAGGTAAACTCTGGCTGCTGAAAAGATGTCCAGATTTTCTCCAGGAAAAAGTGAGGGTATAGGAAGATAACTTTTTTGCAACATTTTTCTTTTCCATCCTATAATGTACAGCAAATGAAACTTCCTATCAAGGGCATTTAAATGCTGCATTTCAGTTAGCCATGTAATCCCCCAAATTTTTTTTTTTTTTTTTTTTTTGAGAGTGTATACTTCCAAGTGCAAACTGCTCCTGGGAAGAAGGCATGAACACCAGAAATCCAGTAGCACTATTCAGTAAATCATATAAGGATTACTGTGTATGGCAGTCTGAAAATCAGCCAGCATGTCAAAGCTTTGAACAACAAACAAAAAAATGACAAATCCACGTGCAAAATAAAACAAACAAAAATCCCCTCCAAATTGCTGTCAGTGGTGGAACTGATGAAATATTAACTCATATTTAGCCTCCTCTGAACCAACAGCTGCAGCTATTCCTTCCTAAATATCAGCTTCCCCAAAAAATATTTGCAATATACTCCCATGCTTGTCAAATCTCTCTCTTTATGCTCCTTTTTTTGCTTCACATGCCTGTGTAAGAGGAAGCCAGATGTGAATTGAAATGACAGAGTGGACAAAGCATACAGGCCAACCACTCAGCCATCAGGTGTTTGTATCTAGGAGGATATCTGAGGTCTCTAGTACCTGTCGAAACATAGATTTTCACAAAATTCATAAGAACTATGGATCCTCATGCATTCTTCAGTCATATTTGGTTGAAACTGACAAATAAATATAATAAGCATTTGTTCAGAAAAAATGGCAGGTATAAAACGAGATGGAACACAGCACAGAATCCTTAGAAAGAATGAGAGAAAGAAACCTGTCTTGGGATGTTATTCAGAGGAGTGGTATATAGCAGAGTCAGAAGGTAATTATTCTAATATTCATTACAGATTGAGTGCTGTATCCTCTCTTGGATCTGACTTTGAAAGAGACATTAATTGCACTGCACTCCAAAAATACGAATGGTAACAGCCTGGGAAAACAAGCTGTGTAGAATAAAAAGTGAGATGAGTGGATATGTTTAATTTGGGTATAAAATTACAGAGATGGGAGATTATGTAAAAAAGCATTTAATGAAGTGATCAATTGCTCTCCATACCAGGAAAGAAGAGGTTGACTTCATTAGCAGCAAAAAAATCTGTACTAAATCAGTCAAACGAGTTTTCCAAAGCAGTGTGTGATCAGCTGCCATGGAGGCTTTTAGCAGCAATTTACAGAAGCATAATCTCTTGTTGGGACTTTCAGCTTTATGTTTCTGTCACTGCATCTTAAACCTTTTTGTTCGGGGAGATTCCGGGGACGCAGTAACGACCACTACAGTTACAGCAGCACAGTTTGGGCTCCATTTGCATACTTTGCTAGACTTCTAAAAATGCTTTCCACTGATAAATCTGAGAAAAATCCAATCAAGAAAATGTGAATCTTGATGTAGGCTTCAGTTAATTTTAGCTCAAGATCTGAATGCATAAAGATAGTTTGCTTGGGAATTTTAAAATCTAACAGGGAGAAATGCTTCTTGTTCATGGTCTCAGTTTTATGAAGCCAGTGAAACAAATTAAACTCGAAGAAAGTAAAAAGGAAATATTTCTCAAGTTTTTCCTTTCTGAGTGTTCCAGTCTAAAGATTAAAGCAATGAAAATTAAGCTCTATGTATGTATGTAGTAATTTCCCAATAAACATTAATAGTGAGCTTTGTTTAGTGGTTATTCCCCTCTTCAACCTCTCCCCAAATACTTTTTTAAAAAGCTAGTTAATGACTATGGAGGTGTCTCTTCATTTACGGAGAAGTGATTTTAGCCAGTCATTTTATATAGGGCAAATTGGTCTCAAACAGTTTTGTTTTGTTTTTTGATTTGTTTTGTTTTGTTTTTCACCTGGGACATATTAAAATTTCAGTCCTGCAAATCTGATCCCCTGTGGACATTCCGTCGTCACCTAAGCATTTACTTATTTCAAGTGAAACTTTTGCATGAGTAAAATCTCATGAGCAAATAAATTCAAAGTTCAGGACTTAGAACCACCTTCCAAACATAAGAGTTGAAAGACAGATTTTTCTTGCTTGTTACACCACGAAGTGGATTGTACTAGAAGATCCTATATAAGATTTAAAAAATGGAGAAACTTGTGTGCAGCTGACATTATTTTAAAAATTTGGATTGCAATAAAATCATGTTAAATTAGCTTATAAATACATACTTCATTCGGGTTAATTCATCCATTCATTGTTATAACTAAATGTGTATGAAATTTGGGGGTTGGGTTTTGGGAAAAAGGAAATACCAGGATTACACTCCTTTTACATATACACTTCATATCTAATTAACACATCCATTTCTTGTCCTTAATATGTTAAGTCTGACAAAAGCTATATTATGCCTACAGTCCTGCAAACCAAGGTACTAATGGAGCAATCATTCCAAACTTTGAAACAGCAAAGGAATAAATAGGAGATCTCTCATATTAGTCCTCAGCATGAATAGTATTTAACATGGCAATTGATAGGTGGATCAAAGAATCAACCAGAATGCATAATATCCCAGTTGTGTAGTGAAGTCTGCCCACATTATTCTTTTCAATCTGTTTATTCTCCTTTATGTGTTTAATTTTCCAAAAAGGAACCTCTCTAAATCCAGTGCTTTGAAAATCTAAGTAATGGTACATCAGCCACACTGTTAGGCAGCTCTCGAACTGTTCTGATTGGTAAGGTATTGTAGCCATCCTTGTAAGAGTATTTCAGGGACTCAACCCTTACCACATGCATTTCTCCAAGTATATATGAGCAGTCCAATGGGAGCAAACACAATAACTCCCATGAAAAATGTGTGGATGGATCTGAGGCCAAGAATTACATCTATAAGAGAGGAAAAAGAGGAAATTCCACAATAATTACTGGAGCACTGTCAGAGAAAGAGTAGAGGTGCCAAGGCAGCAGCAGCTTCTTGAACTTCAGCCCTGAGCTGCACCATTTAAAGTTACCCTGTTTGGTTTCAAGTTCATTACACACGGGGTCAAAGGATGAAGAAGAGCACCTCTAAGATGACATTGAATTTTGCACCATCACAGCAAGCCAAGATTATGTCTGTGACCCGAAAACCTGTTCAAAAGATCTCAAAATCAGCAAATGCATCTCTCTGCTAAAAATTTCGGCGCCAGAAGCCATAGAATTGACTCAAAGTAAAAAGCATTTCAAGTGAATCACGCATCTGGGCAAGCCCAGACAGGACAGTGTTAAGTATCAGTTGGCCATCATAATGTTTATCTCTCTTTAGGAACTTCAGTGTCAACAGAACCCCTGGCAAACACAGACCAATCTCACATGCTGGGCCCAGACCTGTTCTCTTTCCCGTGGTAAAATTCCCACAGGTAGCAACGGAAATTTTACATTTAAGATCTGTGCTTCTCTGCCATTTGTGTGAAGGTCAGAGCTGAGTCTTCTGCAGACAACAAACATGATATTTCTCTGCATCGTGTCGTATCTAGAGAGACTCTGATGGACTGTCTGGGGAACAGGGGGTAAAAGAAAAGGAAAAAATGTGGCCTCACTCCCCTGATGCAATTTATGCACTGGCTTATCAATCCTTCCTAACCACCCCTCTATACCCATGGCCAAGTTACTCAACAGAAGTTTTCCCAATGCTCAACATCTGTTTTCTGCCATTCCTAAATTTCAAGTGGGTAATTCCTGAAAGACATCAGGAAAAACACACTGATCAGTTGTAAGAATTGAACAGAGTGCGGATGATCTCTCTCATCTACAATAAGCCAAAACTGACAGATAGCTTGAGCTGAAGCTCCTTCAGTTAAGCAACACCAATTTAGGTTTATGGGAATTTATCAGATGACCCCTTTCCAGTCATTAACTAGAACTCTCTCCAGTTCTCCAATGAGTCAGGATCTTCCACTAAATTCAGACCTAGGCTCCCTTAAAATGGAAATCAGCTGATGATAAGGTGGTTTCAGGAGCACTAGTAGAAAAACGTAGCCATTAACTACGTTTGAAGTTGTTGAAAACATTGTAAGTGAACTGAAGCTGAAAAGGAGGAATTTTATCTGTTTACATGTTTTTCTGTAGTTCCCACTGCTGAATTTCTAATATCATATTCAATCCAGAAAGCTAAGTATCCTCCAACTGCAGGATTGTCATACTACTTCAACCAGAACTCAGAGATTTGCCTTCTAGCTCTGTTAAATGGCCCACTTGGAAGCAGTTGTCCTCACTGAAGGCAAGTGCATCTGGTGGGACAATGTTTTGCACATCTTCTATGAGCTATATAGCACAAGTTATAAAACTTACCCATAAACACTTCAGAGATCATCAGGTGAAATACAAAAACAAAGTGTTGCTTACAAATAATCATTAAAAGTCTTGCAGCTTGAGACATCTCTCTGTTATTTCATTGGCCCAACTATCCTGCATTTATTTTCAACAGAAAACATCGCTTTATACTCCTCCTAAAAATTACCATCGATTTGTTTGGGTGCCAAACCCCTCCCATTTTCCATCCAACAGACATTTGAAGTAGATAGATGTAGCAATGGCACAACTCTTCTTTGCCTCTGTGAAAATATGTGAATGATGGGATTGTTTTCCATGAAGCTCCTTGTGACATTCATTGCAGAAACTGCTGTCCAAATCCAACAGAAAGAACTCAGACTCTCATCCAATGTAATTAGTATATATTTTAATATTTATTAATATTTAATTTCAATCAGAAAATAAATATAAAATGCACGTACAGAATATCTTTCATGTCATGAAAATAGAGTTTTATAATGAAATAGCAACTGCATCGCAGGTGTGAACAAAGCCAAGCCCAGCCTCGGTTGTCACCAAGCTATCAGAAGGACTCCCTTGCTACGAACAAACAATGATAATGTTTCATCTTAGGCTTCCATGATTAACCAGTATCCTGACTTCTGCAAAGTTATTTTCATTAGGAAGATGAAAAAACACAGATATATACAATTTTTTTCCTGAAATCTAACAGAAAGAGAACAACAGCATTAAATCTCAGTCAACAGTCAACAGGACTCTGCATTTGAGAAGATCCTGGCAATTCCCTTCTCCCTGTGTTATTGCAATCAGTTAAATCCCTGACACCCCACAGCTTAGCTTTGCTGTAACTTCCCAGCCACCACTATTCAAGGCTGCATTTAATGACCCCTTCCACTCAGCCTTTTGCCAGAAAGGATGCCAAACATAGCTACTGGGCCAAATCAAGTCTCCAGCTGTCTCTAGTTTACCATCTGATAGCTGGCAGGCATTAACATCCTCGAGAATAACAATTCCATCCCTACAGCTGCCTTGTCTTCCACCGAACCTGGCAAAACATCACTAGGACTAACATTAGAAGAGTAGACATTCACAACAGGTTCAGGCAACTACATTTTGTAGACAAGGATGAAAAGAAAAACAATCAGGAGGTATGATATAATTACAGGGTAATAAAACTATAAATGTTGTTAATACATTAATTTAACATTTGGGTTTCTCATCTAGGTGTACAAATCCACAGATGTCCAATTATTACCATTTTAGTTTGGAAAAAGTAATTTTTTTGACTGATGCCTACCAATAGACACCTATTTTTTTCAGCAATGACAGAGAAGAAAAGGTATCAGAAATATTACGGAGGGAAGCTCATCTGAGTTACACAGTAAGGAAAAAGGATAAAATAAAACCTCCCATTAGGTCATAAAGATTTAATTTATCTGGGTATGAAAGCTGCCCTACTGGGAAAATTGTTTATATAAAAAGTAGGAAGGGCAAAATGCTACTGCTACCCTAAGAAATGTCCCTGACATCCAACTTTCTGATTCCTTTCTGAACATTGGTGCTGAAATTCTGAAACCCTCGGAAAACATTGTTTCAGATGAGGGTCATAAAAAGCACCATTGTCACATTTGTCCTGGCTAAAACCTTGGCACTCTCACAGCAAATTTCCACAGACAGCAGAAGAAAGATCGTTCTGGCTTTACTTTTAAAAGGAGAAGGGAAGTCAGCTAATGACAGTGTGAAGAGATGATGCTTGCAGGAACGGACGGTGTGACACAGAAGATCTGTAACATGTGGCAGGAAGGGTTGGGTGGGAGGGAACAGAGATGAAGGGACAGAAAAGGGGGGTAGATGCTGAATTTGTTCCAGGGAAGGACTGTTGAACACAAGGAAGGCTGCAGGAGTCAAGGATAGTTATGTAATTTGGAGAGGTGTCAGCTAATCCCGCACAAAATTCAGAGCAGGACCAAACTTCACAGCCAATAGAAAACTCACAGACGTTTGCCAGTTGCTGGTTTGAATAAAGTGGGAAACATAATCCTCTGAGAATACCAGACATTTGTATACCCAGAATAAGACTGAAATTTTTTTTTATTTGTTTCGTTAAAGCTACCTCTTCAAAGAAGAAGTACAATTGTTCTTCATTTACTTTATTTTTTTACTTGAAAAATACAAGGTAAAAATGCTTTGAATGAAGAAAGAAAAACATTAGCATTTAAATGGCTGATCCTCTGTGTTGAAGAGAGAGCTTATGTGTCTTTTTCTTGTTACAACAAATGCAAAGCTGCCATAAAGCACTCCACCCCTTATTTAAAGTGAGAGGTTTTGGATATGAAAATCACCAGACGAAAAGACATTTATGCCACCTACAGAAGACTGAGACATTCCAACTTATGTTCTATTTCACTTATCAACAATAATAACTATAATTAACTCATGGTTCTGCTGAAGTCTGAAAAGTCTGTTGCAGTTTAAAAAAATAAAACAAACCAACACCAAAAATCCAAACCCCAACCAACAAACCTCCTGCAAAATGATATTTAAAAAATTTGATACCTACACAGTACTGTCAGGAATTCTGTACAAGCTTGTTAGGAATAATCCTGAACGTCTGATAGGTAGGAGAGAAACCTCGAAGTGACAGCAATAAGATAAAAAAAAAGTAAGGTATAAAGATAGCCATTAGAGCAACAAGGTTTAGAGATTACCTTGTGAGGTTTAGGGATGCAATCCCATTTTGTCCTGTGGGATGGAATGAATGTATGCTGCTGTGAATTTCACTGTATTCTCCAGTTTCTGGAGAAACTGCTTCTCTGCTTTTCTTTTTCGCTTTTCTGCATAACTGTACATACTAGTTTAGTAGAAGTACTGTATTTTTCAAATGATCAAATGACCCTTTGCTGATTATCACTTCAAAAGCTCATTATTAGGAATAAATAATAAGGGTGTCTGATGAGAGGAAACATAATTTAACCCTTCAATGCAGGCAGCAATCTTTTCAAAAGCCATTTTACCCCAGATTTTCCTTTGGAGAGAACACAGTACTTACTTACTTTCCTAAGAACAAGAAAATATCAGCTTTGAGCAACATTTGAAAAGAATATGAAAAACTGGATAAAAGTGGAAACAGTTGAAAAGCTGCAGTTTCTTATGTGCTTGTTATAAAATTTCATCATCAGCACTTTCAAGAGTTACTATGCAAAGGATAACAGTGCCCTTTGCTAAAATGAATTCTCTGAGCAAATATTGCCACAGTTACTTAGAAGGATTGCTATATTTTTTTACCACACCACCTTAATAGAAAAAGGAAACTAATTTTAAAAAATGCTATAGAGAACTTAATCCAATAATATGTTTTTATAAAAATTTCTCTCTGTGTATATAAAAATATATATATATACACATAAATATAAATGTATATATATAAAAAAGTAAAACCCAGCCTTACCTACAGTGAAAAATCTTGCAGTCATGTAAGAATGAAGTGAGATGAAGCCCTTACTCATAAAGAGAATCAGATCACAAGAGGGAAGAAGGTGAAATCAGGAAGCCAGTTCCTACTTGAAAAACCAAAGCCGTGAGGAAGGTTCTAAGTTTGTCTATGAATCAGCCAAACATCTGATCTTTGGTGGTAATTAAGTGCTGGAAAATAAATGCATCTGGAATCTTTTTTCTGGAATAGGAGGTAGGAATATAATAGAAGCCACATAAAATAACAAAGCTCAGGAGCTTTTGGTAGATGACTTCTGTAAATGATTTAATAATTCCTTGGTAAAAATTAGAGACTATTGAACACAAAGGAAAGAAAGTTAAAATTTTAGCAGCAGACAATACTTTTTGATCTCCACAAGTAAAGGAAAAATGTGCAGAATTACTGAAATAGTAGTATTACATTTTTAAAAATGAAAGTGCTCCAATTTAAAATGTTTGTCAGCTTTTTTATCATAGACATGATGAGCAGCTGGAGTGTAGGCTTTTTGCAGGCTGTCTGCAATTCACGGATAACACAGATGTCACAAACTGACAAGAAATGCGAAATACAAATCAAAGCTGAGGCACTTCCAATTTTCACAAATGCAACAAAAAGGTAAGTCCAGGCAAATCCAATTGTCTTGGTCTCCAAGTGGTCTGTAAATAAAGTCTGAGTGATGATGACTGTGACACTTCTATGCAAAAGAAGTAGAAAATAGGCATTTACTTGCCCCTTTTTGTATACAGTAGTATGTATTTATGTATTATAGCTTTATCTTCTGTAGTGTATTTAAATTTTTTTTAACTGACTTGAAATATGAAAAATACTTAGAGATCTTTAGCTATTTTAACACCTTTCTGATACATATTACAGGAAGAGGTTAAAAGTACTCACAGAAGGAAATAGTCTTTTTATTTCAAGTTATTTAATTCCTCAAACTAAATAGAAGAACCAGAGATGCACCATTCCAATGGTGTATTTTCCTCTAAAATCAAAAGCATGTAGAACTGGGCTGTTTTATTGGCCCACTCCAGCCTGTGTATATTCAAACATTACTCACAAACTGGACGTTTGTGTCCTTTACAAATATCAGATTCCCAGCAGCGAAGTGGCTATTCTGTGACTTTGAAACATCCAATACTGTCTTAAGATACCAAAACAAACTGATAGTTGCCATTACCATTTATTTTTCCTTCAGTCAGCAAGTCCCTCTAAGAAGCATTACAAAACCACAAAGAAATATTACAAGGTACTGAATTGTAAACAGTCCTTCAACAATTGTACAAAAAGAGAATTTAAATCAATTCTGACCTCCTGAGAATGTGAATGATACATTCTGTGGATTGCTCTTCCTGCTAACAGATTTTAAGGGAAAGGCAGTGCCAAAATGCCGAGCAGCTACATGTCCTTATCACAGAAACATATTATTAGAGCAGACAGCAATCACACAGAAACATAGCGCAAACTGTCACAGTTTCTGAAAAACACTACTACAGATGACTCTAAGAAGGAAGAATACAAAAAGTACTATGCAGAGAGTAAAATGACACATGAGGAAAATCAAATTCTTCCAAGAGGAGGTCATGAACCTTCTCCACAACAACATGGAAGAAGGAGAGGGTGCCACAGAACTTTGAAGAGGGAAAAATAATTTCAACAGGAACAGGCCAAAAGTCAGTGCAAATGTTTTATTGCTCCAAAAAAGTGTGGACATTTAACATCCAAGAAAGCAGACTTGATGGAAACCTGCTAAAATCGGGTTTTTGGGGCACTTTTCCGTTACGTGGCCGAGCTGGAGACTGGTCCATGAGGAAAAGCAGCTGAGACTGGCTCAGTTGGCTAGAGCAGGGTCTAGTAAGACCAAGGTTGTGGGTTCAATCCCTAAGGCCCTTTGCTTAAAAGTTGGGTTTTATGATCCTGGTAGGCCCCTTTCAACTGAGGATATTCTGTTAATCTGTGGTGCCGGGCAGTAGTGCAGGATGGTAAGAATTGATTGTGGATTTCTTCTTCTCAGGACATGGGACAGCCATGACTCCTTTTCTGGACTCTTTATGGACAGTACTACCTCCTAAATATGATCCCACCCTAAGGCATAGTCCAGTCCACTTTTCATTAATGAAAAAGGGATTTTCTTTCAGTTCTAATTTAGATCTTTCTTAGATCAAGCAGATGCTTGCTCTCCCCTACTTGAACCTGCAGCTAAATTCAAGCTCTATTGATGTCTCTGACATTCTAATCAGTAGCCTATTAACTTGATTATAGGCCCAGTAGAGTAATTTGTTAAGATATGAAATAAAACCTTCCATTCACCATCTCCGACTGCAGGGCTTCAGTCTGAACACGCAGAGACCAGGACTCAACTGCATGCAAATCATATAATTTATTATGTAGTATAGTCACCTTCACACGCAGAGGCCCCAGGTAGAGCCATCAGTCAGAGAAGGAAATCGCTAAGGGATGTGAATGGGGAATAAAGATTCCCTGCTCCACATAAATGTAAGTAAGGCAGTCCACCAGAGCCGGGCTGCCAACCACAGACCTTTCCATTCAAATGTACAGAGCAAAAGTGCTGGTTATTGGGGGATATCTTTCTGTGTTTCAGTCCCACAGCAGCACATAACTTGAGAAGAGCCTCCCATGGTCCCTACTGCCTACTCTGAGCAGCCCACACATTCCTCATGTACCCCTCATGCATCCCAACACAGTGCTTTGCCGACTCCTCACCGGTCCCTTCTTGGTAATGTTTGCTCTAACCACACCCAGTTTCAATTACAGGTAGACTGTGTTTTTAATCTTCATCAAAATGATTGTGTGTAGGTGGATTTTGAAAGGCCCTGGGCTCCTCTCTGTTTTGAACAAACTTCACTGCTGTACAGTGGTGCTCAGAGGTGCTCCTGGAACTGATGCTGAAGCCGGTGCACAGTGATTGGACACTTTACAGCTGCCTTTTGCAGAAGGGCTGGACTTTATTCGTGCTTTATTAATAAATCCTTGCACATCTTCTCCCCTCCCAGCTCTTTTAATGTATTCCATGGGCTATGATTCCATTCTACAATGCCTGCATAGACCCTGTGAGAATCACCTGAGGCTTCCATGGGAGAATCAACTGGGCCTTCCACGTAATTCTACCGAAGAGAGTAAACCGTATTTTTCTGCTGGGTTTTTTAGAGCTAACTTACCAGCTCGCATTAACTGTCTCCTAATTTCCATACCATCATATCTATTTGCTTATAGAGATGCAAAATGTCATTGGTGGCAGGAAGTCTGCATGTGGATCATTATTTCATCTATTTATGAAATCTCTCTCTTATGGTCCTTTCAGTCCTTAGTATCATGAAGATTTCCTTTTCTGCCTTAAGTTTATATTGATGAGATGACAAAAATACTGTCATTCCAGTGGCAGAGAAAACCTGACATCTGTTCCATTTGGGCTCTTCTTTTAATTTTCTTTAAAATTGTCCAGTCTTTGCAATTGTGTTACCTGTGCCCATTTTTTGTTGTTGTTGTTGTTTGGTTGGTTTGTTTTTGCTTTTTTCCACTAGGGCCAGCCATGACTAAATGATGGCAGGGAAGCAAGTCCAAATATGCTTTATATTAATTTTCACTCACCTCATCTGATTAGCAGCTATTCTGGGAAGAAAATAAGGAGGAAATTTTCCACATGCTGGAATTTTCAGAAGCATATTTACGATATGAAATTATTTTTGGAGATTTCTTACTTCGCTGAAGAGCAAATTGCCTCTCTGATGATCTGTTGTTTAAAAAGAAATACATGTGAGATATACAGTGATATATACGGACACAAACCCACAGCTGGGATGGATTCCACTCCAAAAGGCACATGGTTCAACCCAAAGAACACCATGGCATGTATCCATCATTCTGGAGATGCTTCCACACACCTGAAGCCACATCTCGTGTAAAGAGACAAGCTGGTGCACAAAGGTGGTAGTAGGTGTTTCATAGGGTGATAGCCTCACAGATTCCTTATGTCACTAAGAGCACTGAGTCATAAGTACCAAAATCAGCCCTCTGTAACTCCCCAGCTGTGAAGGAGCAGCGCAAATCCTGATTTGGACTTGGTGAATGCTGATGGGCTGTCTCCTCAAGAGTGCTCAAGGCCGCTCTCAGGGCCAGATCAGCTGTGTATGCAGAGAACAAACCTGTCAGTGCAGTCCCAAACCCAGGCAAGAACTACTTTCCTTTAGTCTGTCTGGTATGTGACAGATGGACTTGTGCTGTCTGGAGGCCATCAGGTGCGCTTAGACATGCTGACTTCAAAACCACTATGTGGAGCAGAAGATCTGAAAAACATGCTTATTCCCAGGCTTTTCTCAATCACCTGAGAGTACCATAACAGCAAAAATTCATCTTTGGCAGTTGAATCTCTTTTGCAGTAAATATTTTGGATATATTTTCTCAGACAGGACAGTCATACAATTCTATTTGTGAAAAGCCTAGCAAGCCAGAAATGGGCCTCTGGTGTCCCTTAAAACACTCTATCAAGATCCATTAGCAGACGACATTCAGCAGATGGTGGCGTTTTCTAGAAGATAACTTCTGTTATCCCAGGCTTTTTCTCTCATACTTCAGGCTCTCACATAACTTGTTCATTGTGTTACCAAAAATTTGCTAAAATAAAAAAAACCCTCCTTAATACCAATGTAGCATTAAGAAGCAGGCATCCTATATTCGGCCAGATGCATGGGGGAATAGCTCCTCCCAAATCCATGCATGCTGAGTACAGGAAAGTTCCTGTTTATATGTGTTCAATACTCATTGGTTGTCCCAGACTAAACATACACATGATAATAATTTCCCTGAAATCATTAACATATTTCCCCTCCCCTTTTTGCATGCATTGTTCTGTCCTCAGGGTCTCCTTAGTGGTCCCTGGTGTTCAGACCCCAATGTTCCAGATGACCTGGCTGAGTTGGCAGGGCACTGGGGCTGGTGAACTTCCAGTTCTCCTTCTTACACAATGGGTATTATACAGTTCCATAGGTCAGTAGTTTCGGAGAAGAAGGATTGTGTTAGCTCACCAGGTGTAGAAAATTTATCATCTGGTAACAATTGCAAAATGAGACTGTTCTCTTCTTACGGCATCCCAGTATGTCTTGGTAGTTAAATACTACCAAGAGACATGAATGTTATTGATGTGACTCATTTTTCAATGGCAGCGAGCTAACAAAATCATTCCCTTTCCACCACTGATACCCAACAGATAGGACTGTTACTGTCTGTCAACATGTAATATACTAACTGCTCTGGTGCAATTGTCGGTGTTCTTGGAAGACAGAAATTACATAAAAAGAAGAAACAACACTTTCTCAGCTGTGATTACTTGGAAAGATAAATAAGTTTGCCCAAGATGGGAAAGTGACCATGAACACCAGTTTGAAATCTAAATCTAAAGAGCTGGATGAGCGTCAGGATTTCTCCTTCTGTCCCAGGCCAACTACTCATTACTGACAAGTCACAGACCCAGTAACTACAAGATTTTCTGGTGACTCATATCCACAAAAATCCCAGGCATGCAACATCTAATGAGTAAATCCTCAAATGAGCTTAGTCATTGTGTCACCAAGACCCTGCAGAAGGATGTTGAAGAGACAAAAATTTTACATGCGTATCAGCATGTGGACATGGGAAAGTGCATTGTATTTTACTAAATTCCTTCCACAGGACATGGGAAAATCTATTACTTTTCTTGATTTTGTTAGATAGACCAGCAGTGTGAGGAAAAACAGTTCTGTGGGAAGCCATAAAACTGTTGGAGTTCAGATACGAAGACCAACATCTTTGAAAAAGAGGGGGAGGCCCATAGAAATGGCCCAAGTAGAACAAGTGTCAGACTTACAAGGTGTTACGGGATGAGATGATATCATGGAATCTCCAGAGGTGTCACAATATGGATGCAATAGCTTGGTGCCTATTGACTACACAAAAGGGAATTTGGAGTTCCCCGTTTTTGAGAGATGTCTTCTAAAACATCCAGCTTACACATAATTTTGAGGCGGGTTGATCAAGAAAGCATCAAGCTGGGAGTTTTTCAAAATGCTTCTGTTTCATTAGAAAATGACAATTCATTGAAAATAAATATTTGCCAGGAAAATGATGTCTCTTTGTATAATTTTCACCCAGCCTTACAGAACATTTGGTTTAAACGTTTGAAACTAAGATTATCTTATTTAATTTGGAGAAAAGTCTATATTATAAGTAAAACTAAACTGAATTTCTTTAAACTTAAAAATCTTTTATGTGTAAGTTGTCAAACCTGATGGAGAGTTCCAGTGCTATGAAAACATCTCTAATAATATAAACCATTATTACTTTTCAATGTTTATTTGTAAAAACAATCCATATGTTTATTTTTTGGAAGAAATTAAGTGTTATTTAGTTCATTTGCAAGCTGTACTCAGATTAGAAAATACTATGAGGTGAGGTAGGTTTGTCTATTAAAGGGCAAAGACACAAATACATCTTCTGTATCATTGCAAGGCGAAAGTTAGAGATCTTCTAAAAGAGAAGCCAGGCTAAGTCTTTAATTTCACTACTACGTGTCCACCCCAACTCAGAACCAACACACTGTTTAGACACCTGCCCAGAAAAACAGAAATAAAAATTAAATAAAAATCTAAATCAGATGAAGTAGAGCCTGAAATGGCCCAATGCAAGCAATTCTGGTTTGGTAAATAAATAAAAATATGGAGGACTTTTTTTTAAGTAGATGGAGGGAGGAGGAGGAGAAAAACCTCAGCTGCAAGGAGTATTACCTGAGTCATCATGTAATTAAGGTCTGTGGGCTAATTTTGGATCTGTTCCACATGCTTTGCACCAGCTCCAGTGGTACTATACATTTCAAAACCTACCTCAGCTACGCCCCAAATGATGCCTTTGACATAAGGAAATTTTTAAACATGCCCCCCATAGCTGTTGTGTAAGGGGCAGGGCCAGTGAAAGTAAATGTGTTTTGAGACACTGAGCATCCAACTAGTCTCACTTCTGGGGTGGTCCCTTGGGGACACAGGCAGTGGATGTTAAATTAATTATCTCATGGCTACTTTAATTTACACTGGCAATTGTTATCAGTAGCATCAAAATACGGCACATAAATATTATGAACCAGAGACTAACCACAGGAAGAAAGCAAACTTCACTTCGTGCCTGCAGGTAAGACTGTTCATGAATGCAAAACTAATAGACTGATTCTTTTAAAACAAGTCTCTTCCTTAGACTGCGAGATGATATACAAAAGGAGCTGAGTTTCGACTGAATCCACTTAACTCTGAGTTAAGTAAGCCAACACTTGAGCAAGGAATGTGAAAGGAGAAGACAGAAAACAGAAAGGATCTTTTTTTGAAGATAAGTGATGCTATGCAAAGGGCCTTGTTTCTGTAAAAAGTTTGCAACAGCATGAATGAGTAATAAAAGAGAAGGAAACAAGGAGGGCAGTTCTGCCTTGCCACCTTGAGGACTTTCTGGTAAACCCAAATTTGCCTCCTATCAAGAACCTTGAGTGAGGTGCCAGAAGCTGTACAATAGCATGCAGTATTGTGATGGTACCACAAAAACCTTAAGTCCATAGGACATCTTAGAGATTCCTAATAATCCAGAATTCTCACTGAAGCCCAAACTTTGCATAGAGAAAGATGTTCCTTTGTCCTTCCCAGCCCTAACTACCCAATCTGCAAAAAGTCCCAAAGCCCCATGATCCACTGTCAGCAAGTACCAAACTGTGCCTTTTAGAAGGAAACAAAGCAGCTTGCTCCTAGTATTGAAAATTTTACCCAAATAATAACTGGGAAGGGTTATCTGAGGGGAAACAAAAAAGAAAATAATTTCTGTAATGAAGGCTGTATTCCAGTTTGCATCTTTTTCTGGCAGTATAACACATAAGACCCTGCAATTTAACAATCATGATGGATATTGGTAAATTCTAGCCATTTCTCACCAGATATCCTGATTAAGTAATAATTACTAATTTTAAAATTTTAGTCACCAAATAAACTGTTTGACATATACCAGTAATCACTCTGAAACAACATGTTTTTTCAACTGCTCAATTTACCCCAAATATCTGCACCAGTTACCTTAGACGAGGAAGTACGAAAAACCTTAACATAATGAAGGGGTAAATATGTGTGCAGGGGTATATATAATATTTTTATGTATATATTCACACATGCACAGACACATACCCAAAAATACTTCACTGAAGTGTACTGAGTTTTCAAGAGAACTTGGCACTACTGAAAGATTAGTATAAATGAACCTGAAAAATGGTTGTCAAATAAGGCAAACCGAGGCAAAGAACAACATATACAATATTAAATACTTTGAGCTGACGGAGTTGCTTGCTTGGACTTGCAGGAGAAACCTGAAAACTGAGATATAGTCAGTATGAAACAGCACTTAAGAGTTTTGTCTCCTACTAATGCATATTTTATTATTTATATTAATTATGGCTTCCAATGATGGATAATCTTCAAAGAGGTATAGAAAAATCTCTGAGAGAGACGTTGAGTAAAAGGAATAAATTGGGTACAGTCACAAATCAAGGGGTGGGGTGAGGAAACAATCTTGGCTCTGTGGGACAAACACTCAACAGCATGAGGGGGCTAAACATGGCAGTGAGTCAGAGACAAGGCAGATTTTCTCCTAGGGGAAAAGGAGGGGAACATCAAGGACTGGTGCAGGAAGCAATCTGAAAGTAAGAGTTGGTCTGACGTGGAGAAGAAGAAAAATTTAGAAGATCTGTGGGTGGCAGAGCAGGGAAGCAATGTCATTGTTGAAATGACTGAAAATTCAGATTTTGTGATCTGCAAATCTAAGTCATCCTCTAGAGGTTTGTGATCCTCACTGCTGGCTGTAGGTAGTGTATTAGATAACACCTACTTCACGGTTTCAGGCAGGAACCCAAAGAAAACTCGAAAAAAAGGAGTTTCCAGAAAATCAACATATAAAACATACTCAGAAAAATGTAGAAATTTTCCTGGTCTTCACTGGTACAATGTGTCCTCAGGCTTGACCACTACTGCCTGAAAAGAAAGGAAGAGAAAAATGCCATTACAAGTCATTACACAAAGTCCTGATATTTTATAACCTTATATTCTCCATAAGTGGTACAACCACTGTCCTTGCCTGGTTTCCAGCAAACAGACGAGAACAAACTGAACAGGTAGTAATGACCTTAATCAAAAGGAAAAGCCACTGGCTGTTTACATCCATCTATATCTTGGTTAAAGAGCAGAACAATACTGGACCTTATTAAAAGACAGATTGCACCTGGCTGTATGTCAAAAGACAAGAGTCTACAAAGCAAACTCTTTGTCTGAGCATCTATCCGTCTTCTGAAGTTATCACGGTGTGTCATGACTGCAGCATATCCCTGCTGCATGAGCTGGTGAAGTTGCACTCAAAGAGAAGGACAGAGAAAGGAATCAGACCCCCTTCATCTCCTTTCCTGTTAGAAAGGCTGCTTTCAGCCTGAATCTGTGGGAGTTCTTGTTAGGTGTCACCTCCTGCTTCTCCTGCTAGGTGTATGAATACTAAGGCAGATGGATGTGAACCAGAAACAGTAGACAATTCCCTTCTCACACTTTGGAATGACAGTGTGAGATAACTCCATCTCACTTTATGAACCTAATTCAGAGCTGAATTTTATTGAACACTTAAGTTTGACTATTTCTCATCTGTTAAAAGGATGAACCTTTATGAACCTAATTCAGAGCTGAACTTTATTGAACACTTAAGTTTGACTATTTCTCATCTGTTAAAAGGAGGTATATCATGGCTTTCAATTTAATAGACAGTTGTATTCAAGCCCTATTAGTTGACCATTTGATGAATAAGAGCATCAAATAGGTCACTTGATGATTAGTTCTTCCTGACTTTCAAAGTTCTTGTCATGTTCCATCAGTATCAGAAAACCTCTTCATCCTTCTATCACCAGGAAATTTGGGATTCAGAGTGAGATAAAAAAACCATCACTGCTGTGATCTATCTTACTTAGTATAATAAAGAAACCACTCCTTCAAGCTCCTTAGCAAAGGAGGCTTGAGGCTGTTCCATGTGAAGGTAAAAAGATCCATGGGGCTTTCCCATGAAGAACACTGGACAACCATCATGTCCCTGCTTTTAACTGGCACCCACCCCTCTGTTGATTCCTGAGGGTTCTAAAATTAATTACTGGTGCTCTGGAGGAGTTAGGGCAACCTCAGAAATTGAGTCCTTTGAAGAATTGCATTCCAAGGAGCAGCAAATAGCACAGTTGTGCCAGAGTCTGGACCATCGTATGAGTACAATGCATTTAGAGGTAACCACTTTCTGTCAAACACAACCCTGCAAAAAAAGAAAGACTCTCTGCTTAGCCTCTGGTAGAGCAGGCACAGAAAAAAAAGAAAAATTGCACACTAACAGCTCTTAAAGCTCCTTCATACTCTGTTTATCTCACAGAAATGTATTAATTCTGTTATGACTAAAATAAAATAGGTAGACAGGACTAGGAAACTGAAGTCAAATGCACAGATCCATAGTTCTTCAGCAGATTAGGTAGCATTCGGAAACAGGAGTCTCCATCATGATAAGGAATGCTACTGGTACCTTTACTTGGCAAGAACATGTGCCAGAATAGTATTGAAAATTTTCCTGTCTGGTCACAAAAACTGGTTTTGTACAATAACGACAACAACAAAAACCAACCAAAAATACCCCAAAAAAACAACCAACCAAAAAATACTTTTGACAGGCCTCAACGGAAGGGATCACTTCAAAACAACTGAATTTAAGAACTCTTTTAACTGTGCATTGATTTATGAACTATAGTGTTGTTAAAAAAAAAAAAAAAATCAAGAAAAGCAAATATTAAACTCCAGAGCTGAAATACTAACTATGAGTAAAATACAAGCCTGAGCAGGGTACAGTATTTCATTTATGCAGTATTTACACTTTCACATACTCTTCCAACAAGTGTGGTAACATAAGCAGGCCTGCTCTGCACAAGCATAAACTTCAAAGAAAATGTTGAATTCTGTAGTCCATATGAATATTGTTACCTCAAGGTCTGACTCTCTCCCTGCTTTTGCATTTTACACAATAACAGTTTACCGTTTAAGTCAGCAAGAAGAAATAACATGACAGCAAGATGGCGCCCATTCTGCTTGCAGGTTGCTTGTATTAAAAAAAAAAAAGCAGTTGCCTATAATTTAGTAAAGTACACGAATGTTCTGCAAACCAAATGAGCAAATCCTCAGTAAGAGATAATAGTCTGCATAGCACAAGCAGTTTGCTCTAGGTGCTGCAACGATTAGTTTCTATTTTTTAGGTCTTAACATAGCCTGGGATGGACACCGACTGCTCTCAAGCAAAGGACATCTGCTTTTAATTAAAGAGAACAGTCACAAGATAACTTAATTGTCATCAAGTTATTAGTGCTATTAGGCATGGATACGTAGCACTACACAGCAAACTGACAAGTAAACCCCAAACCTACATGCGTTTCTTTTGGAAAGAGTACTGCATAACACTCAGATTAAAGCATGTGTAAGTTTAAATATAAAAGAGATATTATTAATGGTTTTTTACTTTCATTTCAGTGAGATTCATCATATCCTTCAAATGGAGGGTGGACATCAATCTGTGTTTTCTCTGTGATGACTTAGTAATTTTTCACTCCAGAAAGTAATTCTTAGAGAAGAGTTCCCCTGTGTTGGTGAAGGACTTGGCATTGGGTGAGGTCATGATTTCTTATATGTGCTCAAAACTTAGAGCACAAGTATAAAAGCCTGTACTGGCTTTCACCTTAAAAGTATATTTGTACCTCACATGAGTTCTATCCACAATTTCCATCAACTTCTGCTTTTATATGTATTTCACATATATTTCAGTAGTATTTCTCCCTTTTAATTCGTCAAAAAATTTTTTTCTTATAGTTGTTTTTTTGTCTTTGAGGCATAAACTAAAAAAGAGTGGATCAACATTTTCTTTTTCTGTGGTCCTCGAACTAGAATAATCGGTTGAGACTTCATATAAAACTGATAGAAAATGAACACAAATTTTACCATGCCTAGGACAAGTGAAAATATATTTTGTGATTTAAAGCAAAATCCAGCTTAAAAGCCAATAGTCTCTCAGAACATTTACAATACAAATATTGCCACAAATGCATAAAAATCTATGAAGTCAATAATCTAGAAACAAGATAAAAATTTAGACTGGATATCTAGGTACTTAAACATTCAAGCTGTAAGAAACATAAAGTAGAGAAATAACTAAAAACAGCATAATTATTTTTAATAGTTAGAAAGAAATGTTTCTAACAAAATGGGGGGATCCAAACCCCAGAAAAAAAAGGCTCATAAAAGAGGATAAATAGAAAAAGAAAGAGAGAAATCCATCAGATAGGTTGGAGGTTGCTACAGCATACCTCTATATTCAGGGATCACAGGGTGGTTTGGGTTGTAAGGGCCCTTCAAGATCACCCAGTTCCAACTCCCCTGCTGTGGGCAGAGACACGTTCCTCTAGACCAGTGTGTTCAAAGCCCCATCCGGCCTTGAACCCTTCTGAAAGCAGATCTTTCTGTAAAGGACAAATATTTTTTTTAACTTGGCATTTTTAGGTGCCAGAATATCACTAAAGGCCAAGCCTGAGTAAAAACAAAAGTAGTTATTATATGAGAAAATTGGACAGTTATGGGAAAATCAGTAAGTGTTCTAAAAAAATGAAGTTTATTTTGACAAAACGACAAGAAAAAAAGAAGAAAAAAGGGAGTTGGGTTATTTAACCTCTGGGCAGAAATTTTTAACAGAAACAAAATAAACAGAAAGTTATCATGATAACTTCATTTTTGAAAAGATTTCCTCTGGGAAATACCAATACAAATAATACCTATGGGGAAGAAAATTCTATACTCAGTCTAAGTACTAACCTTTTACTTCTATGTTGATTGGAAAAGAGAACACATGTAAGGAGTAAGACCAGATATAAGCTGTCATCTAGAAAAGAGTACCACCTACTCCAAAAATTTCATGCCTGAAGTGTAGCTCTTTTAACATAACCCGAGCAAAGCTGTTTTTCGTACATGGTATTTTCAACATCAGTAGACCAAGAGCTGAAAGAACCAAAAATTATCTAAAATTATGTCCTGATCTAGCAATGCACTTAAATGTGTGCATAACCCTAGGTGCAACAGCAGTCCAATTCACCACAGCAGCAATATGCAGCAACATGCTAGAGGACTTTGCTGGATACGTTTCAGTCACACACTGGAAAGCTCTCACCCACAAAGAAAATTACTACGAAATTTTATTTCTTTATACAATCTTCCTATACAAGGGTTCTTTGTCAAGAAAAAAAAAATTACAAATAGAAACCAAATCAACCCCTTTTCAGAAAATTGGTAGGGAACCATTCTAAACCCCAAAGCACTGTGGGGCGGTACAAAACACTACTTCCTTTCTGCTTTCTTCCAAACAAGGAGTAAATTTTCCCCCTGTTCTGAAAACACTGGTCAGTTTTGGGGTGGTCAGGCCTTAGTGAGGTCCTTGCCACACCGCCAAGGCTGCTGGCAGCAGCACCTGCTTCACAGACAGACCAGCTCAGAAGCCCTAAAGCCACAGATTGCTACTGCAATCCCAGTTAGTGCATAATATGGCACTTCATTTGTCTAGAAGGCTCTGAGAAGAGTTAATTTGGTGTCAGCTAGGGCAGGATTAGCTACCGGATACTTCTATAGTTGCTGCCCCCTCTGGTCACACGTCAGCCAGTGATGCTGCATGGACACCCTTCTAGTCCAGTGGCAGCTCCCAGGCCTTTCTCACCCACCTCTTCCCAGCATGTTTTGACAGGCCACAAGAATAAATCAAAGTACAGTGATGAGACTTTGCTTTCAAAAGAAAAAAAAAAAAAAAAAAATCACTAAGTGAAGCATGTTAGCTTCTTAATAAAGAAGTATAAGGAAAATATAAATGTACATCATGTGGATAAAAAGGTGTTTTAGCACACACATACACATATTATTAGTCCTGACACTATATTTACAATTTAAATATGAATTTAATTTATGCTATTTTTTCTTTTTTATGTCATATTTTGACAGCAAAATTATATCAGTCACGAAGTTTTCACCGTTTTAATGTTAATATGTATTTTGTTTGCATTTGCTAACAATGAACGGGAGTTCTAAAGCATTTCACCTGTAAGAAAATTTATATTAATATTGTAGTATTAAATTAAAATCTACATGCCTATTTCACAGATGTTCCTCTTCTCTGTCTTTCCCAACAGAGAACCTCAGTTCTGCTAAATGTAGTCAGAAGAGAAATTTTGGTTACAAGAACAATTCCAAAGAAACCCATTAAATAAATAGTTTAAAAGCCGAAGTACAACTAAAATGAAGACAAACAATCAGAAAAAGCGACCACTTTCTATAAATTTGGCATTGTACATCTCTTTGGTGGAGTATCTTTCATAGGCCTGAGCTTCAGTAAATGATTTGTACTGCATATAAACTAAAGCAAGCCCTAAAGACACAGAACAACTGTAAGTATAATGAAGTCTAACTATAAATCTTTACTGCCTTTACCTTGCGAACTTTAGTGTACCAATGTAGTTCTTCAAGGTTTTTTTACCTCCTTGCACATACAGATATTTCACAGAGGCCAGTGAAATTTCTGCAAGGAGGGAGACTCAATATAATCACACTTCAGAACTTGCTTACAAGTTAGGATTTACAAAACTGCATACACTATATATATGCACTAGGCTGTATACATACTGCATCGAGCTTCTGCTGTTCTCTTCACTATTGTTTTGTAACTAATAATAAAAAAAAAAAAAATCTCCAAACTTTGCATATTAAGGATATGTAGAATTTCTGTTTTGTAGAGAAGAAGAAATAAAAGGGGAAGTAGGCATTACAGGTATCTTGATGTCCTCGACTATGATGGCCCAGTGCCAGAATCTAAAAGATCATGCACTAGGACAAATAGAAGTTAATTACTGTGCATAAACCTAGTTCTTTTTATGACTCATTCATTCTCAATGAGGATTTCCTTATGCCAACTCTTAAAACAGTACAGTCATTGCACTTTTGACAATTAATGCAAATTCCAGAGGTCTGCTGCCGTCAGAAATGACAACACCCATCCAGTGTTGAAACTTGAGTATTTTTTTCCAACTGCCAAACGAGACAGTTATATTACATTTGCTGCTTTATCCTGTGGTCTCTATTCATAAGAGTACTTTGTCTGTTTAATGACTTTGACGCAGATGCTCTTGAGTTGAAACTGTTACAATGTACAGGCTTTCTTCAGGGTGACAGAGCATGGGGAATCTCAAGCATGTCCTGCAGAACTTTAACAAGAGCTTGGAAAGGTACTTTATAAATCTTCACCAACCCAAGTCACAGAGCAGACACATTTTGCTGCCTACTCCCTAGCACAATGTCCCATTCCCTATTTGGCCCTCCCTTAATACAATTTATGCTTTAAGGCTTGGATCCATAATACAAGGAAGACAGTCTGAATATTGCTAACTCTTTGTACAAAAGTTGTGCAACTTTTTTAGAGTCAACAAATCAAGAGCAGAAAAGAAAAATTTTGCTGTCACTGTATCTGGTGGCAACCCCACAAATTCCCTCCCTCCCATAAACAAGCCCAGGAACAACAGCATCTACAGAAACCCCATGTATCTTGTGATGGTTGAACTCTTTTTAAACAGAAACAGGTCCACAGTTGTATAGAAGAGAGAGTTCCTGATTTCGTTTTGCCAGGGCAGTATCTGATGTGAGTCTCTCAGAAGTGCTATCACACAGGCATCATTTGTCAGAGACTCTCTGCCACTCCTGATAGAGAAGATATGGCATCCATGGATAAATTTGTCTGCTTTCTCTTTGTGACACTAATGTTCTGCTACCATTCTTCTTTTTTTCTGCTTTCATGCCATTTGCGGTGAAAATATTTAATGGAAAAGAGTTTGAAGACATGGAGGAGGAATCATGAAAGTAACTGGAAATCATTTGTTACAACAATTTTTTTCATCCAAGATAACGAGCTTACATACCTTTACACATCCCATTACTTTATTCCTGTCCTGAAGTTATTCTTATGTGCTTCAAAGACTGTAACTTACATAACTTCCACGTGGCATTTTGTCTAGCACTGATGAATGATCACAGACAATGAATTTATGAGATCTCATGTTCGTAAGATTTTATGCTATTACTGTATGGTTGTAAGATTTATAAGATTTCTTATTACTTTTGACAGTCTAGAGAGTCTAGAGAGCAGTCTACAATGTATCTACAGATGTGATTTGTTATTTTATTTTATATATTAATTAACTATATATGGAGACTAAGCAATCATCAAAATAATATACAAATAATTAAAGTATTTTCTGGAGAAGGTCAGACACTGTAACTCTCCCAGAAATTAAAGTGATAACAAATTCACACACAACAATCATTGAAAGAGAGGAAGAACAAAACAAGCAAACAGTAAGAATGATGGGGATCTCTTATAGCTTAGAAAAAACACTTCACCACCAAGAAATACCCCTGTGATGCAGGACAAGTCAGTCACCAAGAACACATTACAGACTGAGCTGCCAAGGTTGCTGTTCTATGCTTTAGAAGGCTATTCACAACCAGTTCATTTCACTCAGTGGCACAGAGCACACTCCCCACAGTTTACTGAGGGTAGTAGTCTGATGAAAAGCTTTTAACTAGATTTTCCACCCAGAAACCATACTGTGAAATCTCACTCTAATGTGCAATGTTAATGCAGCCTTCTAAGAATGTTGCAGGACAAAGATTTACAAAGACTCCCTTTTATTTTCCTCTAAAATATCTCAAATAGGGTTCATGAACACGGATGAAGATCTCTTGATCCTTCATTATGCAAAAACACCCCATCCCTCTCATTTTCTAAGCAGGAAGGATGGATGCAAAGGGAGACTAAAAGTATAGCACCATTTTTTCAGTGCAGAGCACCGAGAAAATCATAAGGAAATTGTACACTGGAATCAGGGCAAAGGGCTGAGCATGCCTGACTTCCTTGAAAAACTATATTTGAATCAGTGGGTCAAGAAACCCAAATGGGACAGAGGCCTCAGAAATATTACATTCCTACAGTTTTCGTAACAGGTATTTAAGGACATAAGAAAAAACCCCCAACACCTCTATGTCTTTCTGTGCTAGAGCTCAGTCCTTAAAAACTCAGTCTTGAAGTACAAACTCAGAGGAAAACAGGATTCCTGATTTCTGCTGTTCACACAACTGTCTGATTTTTCTGTAGCCAGTGTATATTTTGGAAGGGAACTCCCAAAAATCTTCATGCTTTGAAAGAACATGAACTACAGCCAAACTTGTCAGTTTCAGCTCTTACCACATCATGAGCAGCCATGGTATTGTCAAGCTCTGAGGATTATTTAGAGTTGAGCACTTATCTTGCTGAGGATGTATTTTATCTCTGCTGGTTCTGATTATCCAGATCTCACATGCCCTACTAAAAATAACCTTTCAGGATCATGATTTTGCTAGGACTGGAATACTGCTGGAGAAACAACATTGTCTATTTACTGCTGAGGCTAAAGAGAACACAATTCAAATGTAAAATCAGTGTTACCATACCTGTAATAGTAAAGAAAAGTAAATAAATACATTTCAAAGTGAGGAAAAAATATTTGTAGAATGAAAGAAAGCATAAATACACCAGCAAAATATGCAAGCTGGCTGAAAAGTACTAATGCTTTGTCAAAAGTTAGAATGCAATTGGCTCACTAATACATAGTGAATGGGGACAGACAGTCTGCTCCACAGGGCAGTTCAGATACCTTATGAAGAGTGTCTTGCAAGGAGTCACACCTACATACAAATAGTCTTCACACAGCCATCCTGGAATGAAAACTAGTCTTCAAGTCACAGTTGTGCAATGCATTATCTTGAGAGCAGAAACAAAGATGTTCACAAAGACTTCAAAAGACAAGCAGTTCTGCCACAGGAGGAGACAGACCCCAATTGCATGTTGTACAGATAACACAACTTTATTTCTGCCTTGGTTGCTGAGAGACATCATCCCTCATTTCCTAATTCCAATCCTACACTAACCCTAAGTGTCTTTAATCCAGGTGGGGCTCTATTTTAAGCCTTGACTTTAACTGCTCCTTTCAGACCTAGCAGTGGCACAGCTGGCACACACTTGTGAGGCAACACCTTTGCTGAAGGCGATGCCTCCTGAGCACAGCTCACCTGCACCCACACCGGGACTTCTGACTAAGGGATGATTAATACCTATAAAAGGAGATAGGCTTCCACTCGAACGTAAGAGGGGTTTAAAGCAAACACTTAAGGGCAGTGACAATAGAAGGGTAAGCACTTGTATTTGTGCACATTAACTAACTTATTGCACAACCCTAAATAAGGGGAGATAACACTTTGCCCAGGAACTCAATGAGATGTAAAGGTGTGGGAAATGAACATTGATTCATTACTTCGAAGGGAGAGGACAAACGTTCGGTATGCAAAGTGGCCTTGCATTACTTCCTTTGGCAGCATTCTTGTTCCTCTTGTACACTTTGATATGGTGTAGCTCTGATTCAGACTGATTCCAACTCAGCTTTCCCAGAAAATTCAGTGTGTTTCTATTTGTTGTATGTCTCAGTTGCCAGGCCTCTCTTTCCAGATACAGTTTGAATCCCAAGTAAGAAAAAGTGTCAAGATTGTCAGAAACAGAGGCATGAAGACTATCCCACTGCAAAAAGGACAAGTAATTTGGGTGACTGACTCATTATATGGTCATTATATTGGTTCTGGCTCTGAGGATACCAGTGTGACAGAAATGTCAGACCTACTGAGGATGAAGTCTAATTTCTCAGTCAGTTCTCCATTACTGGATATAACATTTAGAACTCTGATTTTTTCAGAATAATATGTGGTGTCTCAGGTTTTGCTTGACTACTTTCCCATCTACTTTGAAAAAGCTGAAATGCCATAATTTCACCATGAGTTGCTAGGCTTGAAAATATTCACTTCTGAGGTGACTACACATTTTCCATATGGCAGTAAGAACAAATCCATCCTGCTACCTCTGATCACAAGGTCATACGTATAGCTGTCTTTGTAAAGGTGTAAATAATAAAGGTATAGGTAATAAGGCAGGAGAAATATTTCCAGTTAGAAGGCTCATTGTGTCCCTTACATGAGACAACAGTTTTACATTTTTGCATAAAGCTATATTTAATAATATATTTAAATAAATTTGTAAGATCAGTTCAGAAGAATGAATAATCCAGCATCCTCTTAGATGGGAAAAGATGTAGAGGGGGCTGTCAGGACAGCTTAAAAAATAGGGTTTTGAGAAAAAAAACCCTAAAATATTCAAAATAAAGGGGTTTGAAGTGAAGCCTTGTTCTGTCTTTGTATCATATTTCCCTGTTTCCCTTCTCCTTCCTCCTAGACTGAGGTTTAACAACTTCATTTCAGCCATATCATTCAACTTGCTTCCTTCCTTCATCCCTGGTCTGGCTATGATGCCCCCACATACAACACCACATTATCTGCAGGGAACACTGGGTTCAAGGCCACACTCAAAAACCAGTTATTTTTAGACAGAAGCTTTAATCTACCTCTCTCTGAAAGGATTCAAACAAGTTGAATATTGTACTGTTGAAGCCACCGCCGGCACTCTTCTCCCAGGCAAAGGTCAAAATGGCAGCAGATTCAACTTGAAGAAAATTTGTTCCTGCTGTGTTGGCTTTGGGAATACAGACCAGCTGCTGGGGACAGCTAGTTCATATTACTCTGAATTTGGAATATGGAAAATAGCACGCAATCATGTGAAGCAAAATGGCAAATTTCAGAGTCCTTCAGAGGAGAAAAGGCTTTCTTAAGCCAAAAACACTCTTCAGCTTTAAGGAGAATAAGTCTACTTCACTGAGATACTACAACACATAAAAAATTACTTCTTAAGAGAAACTTAATATTAAAAAATGGCTTCTTCTCCCTGCCCAGCTATTATTTTCCAGATACTACCTTTAAAAATTACAGCTTCTGCTATTTTTTTCCCAAAAATATTCAATTTATAGCTTGCAAAATTAGAAACATTAGAAAAATTAGAAAGGAGATACAAGTATAGGAAATTACATTAAACCTTCACAGGATGCAAAAGAGCTGTTGTAACCACTGTAGCAAATATATGAAGTATTCAAAGACTGTGGAAGTGGGCTCATTATATGAACTCTGATAAATTACACATATTGTAAGCTGGAGCTTCTCTCTGAGAAAAATGTGTGCCACGTTTCATGTAAGAAAAGTCAGTTTTGTAAAGAAATAAATTTCTTTGGGGTTTCTCCTACCACGTGAAAAATGATGTAGTCACATGTGGCAAACTGTTGATATAGTATAAGGTAATTCTGCTGGTTGAAATTAGTTCAGAAAACTTTGAAGCTTTAATTTTGTATGAAAGGCTGCAGTCAAGATCAACTATGGTCAATCCACACAATTCTAATTTTACGTTATATCAAGTATCATTAATGATGCATAAAGCTGATGTGCTCACTATACTGAGTAGCAGTTTTACAGAAATGTAGCTACGAGCCCAAGGTTATTTGAATGACAACATAATTACATCCAAAGACCTTGGATCAGGAAGAAAGGCTCACGAGTACTTCCAAAGTCATTGGCCTCACTCTTGGCTGATTGTGCCTCAACTGGACCCAGCAGCACACTGACATGAAAATGTCTGTGCTTCCTGAGAAAGTAGGTTCAGAATTTGTCATTCTTAAGACTGCATTTAGGTGTAGGTGTAAAAAAACACAGCAGTGAGGTGTACCTGGCAAACTCAGGATATGAGTCAATATTTTCTTCCTACGTAGTAATTACATGAAAAGAGAGGAAAAAAAGAAAGGATAACGGAAAACAGCAGAAGTGTATTCCTGGGTTTTCCCCTGGTCCGTGAACACTCCTATTAATCTCTCTCATCAATTAATTAGAAGAATCAAAGAAAGGATTAGTGAGAGGTTTTGGAGTGAAAACAAGAGGGATTACAGTACATCAATCACCAGTGAGAGGACTATTTGTTGACTAATAATTACGTGTCTCCAAAGGCCATGGCTCAAAAGTTCTCACTTGTGGATGGATAGACTCATTCTGCTCAATTTCAAATCTACCTGAACAATTCTGTCTGTGGTTCATATTTTTCTGGTCACCCAAAATGCAAGCATGAAAGGGAAACAAAGCTGAAGAATAAGTATATTGCAAGTTTTAGGAACTACCAGCATTAATAATGCCATCAGATTGAAAGACACTCCAACAACAGTCGATAAAAGGTAAGGGCAACATTTCAGTGATTTTTTTTTTTAATGGGCACTGAAGGGCATTCTGTGCAATTCTAAAATATTGATATTGATATTGTATGTATTTTCACATGGGCATTTCTGTTGTCTTTATGTGAGCATGTCTGGTAGCGGAAATATTTAGGGCAGTGCTAGTAAACATTCCAAGATTATAGCCATTTTAGGACAAACTGGTTTTCACTTGAGCAAAATTTTATATACAACATAGTATCTCTTTCAAATCTCCTGTGACATGGGAAAAAACACCTTTGAATTAATTTCTAACTATCCATTCATTTATCTACCTTTCCATGCCTTTTGTGGTAGTTTTTTCTAAAACACAGTACTAAGATCAGTCCACTCTCATTTTATCCTCATTTGACACCCAAGGTTAGTGGCCAGTGGGTCCTTATAAACTTTGGACACATCAACTAAACAGCAGAGACTTGCAAAAATAACAAGGTTCATGTGAAAATTCATATTCCTTGAGCAGATAGCAAATACCCTTGGTGGTTAATATTTTTTTAAAGGATGATAACAACTTCCTAGCCTTCCTCATCCCTGCCAACTGTAAAATATAAGAGCTATCCTCTCTACTGCTTAAATCACACTTATATTCAGATACCAGGATGCTATTCAGAAAACATCAGATTTGTAAGTACTTTCAGAGTGATTAAGTATTCATATATTTCACCCTCTCCCTTTAGTTTAAAATACACCCTAGAAATATTTCCTTTTTAGGTAGGATATTAGCTCTTGTGATCTAGTCTAATTGTAGTTACTTTGTAATCTTACTTCTAACACAAGGCTCCCCAGAGTTAGAAAACTTTTTTCAAAGATATTCCATGGTTTGGAGATAATGTGATTCTGGTTAAAAATGACAATATGTGATGTTTACTGCTGTTGTCCACCTCTGATAAATCCTACTAAATTCAATATAACATATATTGAATATCTAAGAATATATATATATATACATATATATATACACACACATATTGAATATAAATGTCTCAGTCGTGAAAATAAATACCTGTGTGTGTTGTGATGTGTGCTTCATGCTTATTGAGCTTGAGCTCCATTTACCTTCATGTCATGGACTGCGACTTTGTATATGTACCAGCAGGGCGATTTACCATTTTACTGCTGGCTTTGGAAATTATTCTGGCACTTATGTTTGAAATAACACCAATCTGTGCATTTAAACTCACTATGGATTCCTGGAATCCTTTTTCTAAGAAGAATTAAATCTCTACATTAAGCAAGAACATTCACAGCTCTATATCAGCTGTAGTAACCACATGTATAAAGCTAATACCTGCAGAAGCTTCTCCACGGACAAAGTCTTCTTAATAAAAGAAGGAAAAATGCCTTGGTTTTAAATAAAACTCCAAATAAATAAACATCAACAGTCTGGGAAAAACTAACTGCAACACCTAAAGAAAGAAAAATTTACCCAGAAAGAAGCCAATTTTTTCTACCTTGAGCAACACATGCAGTACAAAAATTTTCAATCTGGCAGTTGATTCCTTTTCTGGAGGAAAAAAGAAAATAAAAAGAGAAACTGCACAGCTGTTAATGTGCTGCATTTTTGTAAATTTTTACCTCCAAGTTTGGAACAAACATTTTAGTACTCACAAAGGAAAACAATGTTGCAGTATGCCACCTATTCTGAAAAGCATAACTTCACACCAGTGTTTAGAAAAGCAAAAAGCACTCTAAATATATGAATTTTTTTTCTACAAAAATAACACAAGAGAATGCAAACATTTTTAAAAGTTGCACAGCTGTTTTTAAACTTCAGTAAGTAAAATAGCAAAAGTACTTTCTGTGCTAATGCAGTACTTTTACTTGAGCTAAGTTACACCCTGATCAGTTCAGCAAACGGTATTTTTCAAAATACTTCAGGTAGTTGGGAAAACACTCTTATTCAACATCTTAGATGTCAGTTGCCTAATAACAGTAAGTGTACTACCGTAAACCTCTGCTTTACCTTTGAAATTCAAGGAATGATCCCGTTCCTTTATTAAGCCAGAGGTTGTACATGTGGTTGTACAGTGTCTGTGCAATAGATATAGGAATATCTAACGCAAGCTTTTCTTGGCCTTTTGTGGTGGATGCACAAATGTGCCACCTGATCTCATGTGTCAGCCAGTGAATTGTCCGACAGGTTGGGTCACTTCTTAGGGTCCAGACAGCAGTAATCAGGAAACCAGCAGAGATTAAATAAAAGATATATTTAGAGACTCCACATGGTCTTTGGTCACCTCTAGTATTAAGGGGACTTTTCTTATGACAGTCATGTACATAACAACAGCACATCAATGCAGTAAGTGTTAAGTCAGTTGAAACAGGGACACCTTGTTGCTCTTCACCTTTAAAAACCCCCTGCAGATGCCTTGCTTGCACAAGGCATAAATAAATTTAATGTCACAGAATGGGCAGATATTAGAAGCAGGATGCAGCCTAGTGAATTAATAATAATAATTTTATGAAAGATGTAGAAATCACAACAGGTATCTGCAATAGAAAGCCACAATGAGTTGCAGCTCAAAGCAGGCTTAAAACTGGAACCGAGAAATATATGTTGACTACAGCATACAGATTTTTAAAATAGGTAAATAGGCCTATCTAGCCTGTACCTATCAGCAGAAGAATTTTTAGAACACTTTTTTGTTTAGTAGTCCAGGTGCTCAACCCTAGGGTAACTCACTGTGGTAATTGCTGTTCCAGCACGTGTCAATCATTCTGCAGCTGAAGCTGGAAGAAAACCCCCGCCTTGTCTCCTACAGCCCCACCAAGAACGTGGTACTTTCCACATTTCTGCCAAAGGCAGGATCTTAAAATATTAATAGCAAGAAAAATCTACCTTGAGTACATCATTGCCTCTAAAGTGTTTTTCTCCTGCTGCAGGGTGAAAGGAGAAGTATCTGTACCAAGATTATTGTCTAGGTAGCACGAAGAGGCATGTGAAAGGGAAATGAATAAAGAAACGAAAGAAAAGCAGGAGGGATTGACTTTTGCCTTGCAGCCATACAGTTAAAACCAGATGGGACTTTCATCAGAAGTATCTTGACAAAGTGTACTGCTAAATGCAGAGAGTCAACTAAACAGGAAGCCTTGCTCCCTCCGCTGCTAAAGCTAGAGAATATTAGATTACTTGCAGGCGATAGATAGCTTGATCCAAAGCCTGCTGATAAGAGCTTGAAAGAACAAATCAGAACCTTATGTAGCAGTACAAACAGCTAAAAATTTCAAAAATATTCAAGATAGTATGGCATTTGTGCAACAGACAGTACAAACTGCAGTTTAATCATAGATTTTAACTTGGCTCCACCAAGAAGATTCAGGTGCAGGAGGAGGAACCAGAAGAGAAGGGCACCTGTTTAGGATGAGGAGTCTCCTGGTTAGCAGTATCTTTGCTGTATGTCTTTTGATAGAAGTTTATCACTCACTGATCAATCTCAACAGCTCCACAGCTGTCCAAATGCTTTCTAGCAGATTGCTGATGTAAGAAGAAATGTTTTTAAAATATTTGGCCACTCAAGTAACTTTCTGAAAAACACTTATATGGTAAGATATTAGTTTTGTTCTCTTAGCCATTTAGAGCAAAACAACACAGTGTTTTTTGGGACGGCTGAGGAATAATAAATGTTAGTAATCTAGTACACTAAATTGTATGATTTTGTCTCTTAAACGTGCTTTCAGTCAGATATTCGTAAAAGCAAGACTTTGGAATGCCCTTTCTGTACAGAAGAAAGGCACTTCTGATGGCACAAAAACCCTTGAAAACTCAGAGAGAGTTCGCACATGATAGGTGGCTTTCCATGTTTTTTTTTCCAAGTGGACACCACCTGTTTAACAGACTGATTTTGAAAAAAACCAGTAGATTTTTCCTCAAAAAGTGAGAATTTCTCAGATGAAGTCCTTTCCTCAGAAGATTGGATGGCCCAAATATCTGACCTAGGCTTTCTGAGGAAAAAACATGTTACAGTTCCATGCTAATGATAAAAACTCCCGAAGTACAGATTAATTACTAAGTAATATCTGCTAGCAAGTATTCTCTTTAGAAGAAGTGTAAAAGCACTGACAACCTGTTGCTCCATATTCTGTTTCCTCTGAAGCTTAAGTGCCTAAAAGACTTGGAAAACGGTCTTTCTACGCAAGACCTCTCAGGTACAGTCACCAAGACCTCTATAAATCCATTTCTGCTTTACGTATTAAAGGCAATTAAAGCACAGTATGCAGTTAAAGGGAGTTTTCACAACACTAATTTGCGGTTACTGTAAGGTCATTTTCTGTGTTTAGAGAGATGCTAAAGAATTCTGTTGTAGATAGAAGTAAACCTACATCCAACTAAAATAAGGACTAAATTTTTAAAAAGCCAAAAATTAATCAAATGTAATATGATTTTCAGGGCAATCTTGGTGATTTAGGCAAACTACCCTTAATGAAGAAGACCACACTGGACGGTTTCATTATTTTCAGTGCAAGTGTATCTGGACAGCTTTTAAAATCTCTGTCTACTGTATTTAGAAAATCACTACCCAGCCCTTATGTTAGATGCTGCATAAAGGAACTTAATACTGAGAATTATAATCGAGAATAAAAGCTAAACCAAGCAGCAAAGACAGCCTTACTATTGATCAATTAATGTCTGTTTACAGTATAGGGCTTTTATAATTTCTATGGGACATACCTATGATATGGCACTGACTCTGTAAAACTCAAAATATTTAGTGACATGCAGGGTAAATTCTAGCCACAAATAAAAGAAATTTATAACACAGGAATCACTGATCTCAATTCAGACTGGGACAAAGTTGACTTTTTTGACATCCTTGGATTTGTCAAATAGAGACAAAAATGTGTCTAAGAGATACTGCATGTCTAGATGGATTTGTGTAAGACATTTCTTCTATTTTAAATTCATTCAGTTTGACCCTATAAAATATTAAGCATCTCCTGTTCATCCTATGACTTCTTTTGTCCTCCAAAAATTGTTAAGGGTTGAAGGTGTCCAACATCCAGCCAAAAAGCACTTACTATGTTTCAGCTCTGGAAATCATTTCATGGACTGTGCGATGAAAGCTTTTCCTAAGTATACATAATAAGCTGTTAATAAACAAGACATGGGGATGAGGGCTGCAGCTCTGTGGAGTATATTTTCAACTGGTGGTTAAAATGTATGCATGTCCACCAAGACACACAAATGCCAGCTCATAAGAAAAATATTTGGAAATAAGAGACTAACTTCATTAAACTGTGGGCCTGATCCTAATTTAGAAAACTGTTGAATTTCATTAAACTTGACAGCAAATGAACTGCAAATAAAAGCTTCTGTACTGAAGTCCTCCAAGACAAAGCCTTCAGCTGGAAGTGTTCACACAGCTGAATTGAGTGACATAACAAGCCATCCAAACTGGAACAGGTCACTCAGAGAAAGAAATTAATAAGGAAGGATTGAAATAGCATCAAAAATAGCTCCTTTCTTGCATCATTTGTATTAGTAAGAAAATGCATTACTGTTTCACGGGTGGAAAGAAAACCATCCACCTCCTTCAAGTAGATTAAAATCATTTTAAAATGGTAGCTACAACACTTAAAATATATAGACAGTAATTCTATAGTTATTATGAGGATATTCCTTATCATGCATTGACTGCTCAAAAGACTCTATGAATAAATAATTACAGGGTAAAGATGCGGGACTTGATCTGCTTCTCCAATGCTGAAATCTTTAAGACATTCTTGATAACATTCTTAAGAACATTTCCTATGGGTTATGATATTAACAATAACCTTAAATCTTAGATAAACTTGCCTTGAGAGAAAGCAGAAAATGCTTTCAACTATTTGATATCAAACTTTGCTATCATACTATTTGATAGCAAGTTATCAAATTTAACATGTTATTAATTATGAAAGGCAAACACATCAACAAATGTGCAGATAAATATTTTTCCAGAAGATTCTAAGCATAAATGTCATAAACTAAAATAATCATGCCTAAACAAGACTTTTCTCATAGGTACCATAAATGAAAGAGTGATTATGTTCTTCGATAGAATTTAAAAGTTTTCAAACTGTGTTTGTTACCCAAAAGAGAAAAAAAATCTGGGTCATAAAAGAAAAATAGCAGCAACTTAGGGTAAGGCAAGAAATATGCCATGCTTTCAGTAACAAGAAAGTGTGTACTGTGCCCCATATATAACACGAAACTGTGAAGATACGTATTTGTGTCATTCACTCTACAGAATACAGAAGTGAAGACATATAAAGTACAAGAGAGACTCTGGTCTTCCTACTAATTGCCACATTTTATGGAAAATAAGAGTCAAAATGAGAGTGGGAACAACTGGTACTTGAATAACCACTAAGTATGTATTTAAAATATTCACAGGAGTACCTATTCCCCAGAAGCATTGAACACTTGGTTTATTACCTCTGATTGTGTCTGATAGTTCAGCATCACCAGAAGAGAGACAGTGAACTTTTTTATTAATTAACTGTAAGAAAGGGCTGACTAGAAAGAGCAGAAAAAATAGTAAATGAGACAATTCCATTTTTCCACATAGAGGATTGCAAGAGCAGAACCACACTCTTAAGAGCACAACCATGCAGGCCGTCACCAGCTGAAGTCACCTAGAGGACTTGGCTGCATGTGCTGTTTGGAAGTGCGAGTAACAGCTTGTCTGTGTGGGAACCTATTATGAAATGAAGTAGTGTGCACTGTGCACGTGTTGAATCGTTCCCCTACCAATTTACTCCATACTGGGTCCCAGTAACGTTTTGCTCAGCCCACCGCATTACAGTGGGCTTACAACAGGAAACTGATTGGTGTCCCCATGAGCAGCTAGTGGGGAAAGACTATTCTACAGAAGGTCATGACTGGACTCCTGACCCAGTTTAGTCTGATTTGCAGTCTCCAAGGAAAGGACTGAAGAAGCCAGCTGCCTTTCTGATACACACTCTGTCTGCTGCTGAATGAAAAACTCCTCTTCAGCTCCAGACTGCTCTGCTTCACTCCTTTCTCTTGCTTCTTGGCTTTGCATTCCAAAACTTGTTTAAACTTCTTTATGTGCCTTTACAATTGCATAAGGAAAAAAGTGTTCAGAGTTTTTTACCCCTGGTTTTGAAAGAAATAGTCTCTGACCTTGGTCCACCTGCTTACAGGGATTTGTAAGCAGTCAACAGCCATGGTAGAAAAAAGGCAGAGTGAGAGGAACCAGAAGGATCCCCACTGTGTGTTTTAGGATCACTCTTAATGAGAATAATTGTAGACAGTAAATCCCTTTCATCACTTTTTCTCCACTTCCATTGCTGACTCTCCAAAGCATAGAAACGCCCAGAAAACACAGGAAGAACAACCAAAGTAGCATTGCTCAAGTCTGTAGGTCTCCAAAACTACAAAACTAACTTTTTGTTACTTTCTGCTTTATATAGGAAGCTGCAAGTCTTGAAACACGTGAAGAAATAAATAATCAAAATTGAGTATCATTCATCAGCTATTTATTGCAACTCCTGATCTCACTCACAAATACACCCAACATCTGCTTATCACAGCATGTTGTTAATACACTACAATAAATTGTGAATTAATTATTTTAATTTATTTTCTGTAATTGGTAACCCATCACACCTTAAGTGCTATTGGTAGTAGAAAACTGTGTTTACTTTTCATTTTGATCTCAATTAAAGGAGGCCATAGGACATTTTCAAGATAAAACTGAGCGAATATGTAAGTGATTGAAAGTTTCCAGTGGGATTTTAAGATAAGGACCAGACATTCAGAAGGAGGCATTGCTGGGTATTTAGTCCTTCCAACTAAAAGAGGATCACAGAGATTGTGAATGAAGGAAGCATTATTATGATAAGTATCAGAGCTAGTGGTTGGTTAAAAATGCAAGTTAGGTAAGACAGAAAAATCAGGTTATTGCAAACAGAGAACATGTCACAGGAATCATGAGAAATGACTGGGATTATGTGAAGAGCATAATGTATATTAATGTTGGCTTTCATGCTTTCAGATAATGCTTCTGGCTCATTTTATTGAAGTAATTTAATATACGTTGTACTGGCTTTCTTATGGAACAAATCAATGTGGTTTTCACACAGACTTTTCTCTAAAATTTATTTGAAAGTAACTCAGGGGTTTCTTTGTTACACACATGTATATACATATATGTACAGAAGTAGGCTACACAAGTTAAACTATGCTCGTGATGAATCTGTATCTCTAATTGTTCCCAAACACTTACTAAAGCAAGAAAGGAAAGCAAAGCTACAATACTTCTCCAAATAAAATTCTCAGTACTTTAATTCTGCTTATTTAAGAGAAATATGAGACTTCACAAGGGCTCCTTTCATCTATATTTAAGTTCAAGCTGGTCAGTAGTGATAAATACATAGAAGGCAGTCAGACTGCAGTGTTTTCTAAAGCACCACACAGATTTATTGCAAGCAGAACAAATCATGAGCATCTTAACCAAGAATCCTTTGGCTTCTAAAGGTGTGACACATTCTGTAAGGAACAAGCCACCAGATATCCCCATTTTTCCAATATTTACAAATAAAAGTGATTCGAAAAGGAACGGGTATGTTCACCACAGTTATCCTGCGTTTATAGCTATCATATTCCAATGATCTGTGAAGTCCAGCTACTAAATTCTCATAGGTACTATGAAACAAAGGAAAACCAAAATATTTTCTGGCTTATAAAATGCTTACCAAAGTGTCTACAACATATTCATATTTGAGATTGATGTTGACTACTATTGAATTAGTTTATTTATTATAGTCTTAGAATGACACACACTTTTGTATGTGTCTTGGGCCACTGTTTGAAACAGGTCCTGAAAGCAACCTGGCTGATGTTTATGCACCAGACCTCCATCAAGCGTGTACCTTTGCAATGGACTCCACAGTAAATGTTTTTTTGCTTTTCTTCCACACTGCAGCTGAGAATCCAATATAATGTTGTATAATGACAACAAGATGTCCCAAAAGAGTTTTTTAGAATAAAGCAACACCTCAATCAGTTGATACAGATCTCAGATTTCATTAGGACTACAAGTTAAGAAAGAGGATACACTTTATCTAAATGTCAGTGATGCCAGGACAATTCTCCTATGACGAGGGTTTCCGCTCTCCTCAGGTCCCTACAATGCTTTAATACCCAAACCAAAACCCCCCAAATAATAGGATGGGCACATGTGGGACACTAATAATTATTTCTACAACCAAACTTGGGAGTGGTTACAATCCTACAGATGTAATCTCTCCATTCAGTGATACAACTCTATAAACATTTGTTTTGGCACTCGTCTGTGGAAGCAACATTGATAATGAAAAACTGAATTACTTGGTCCCATAATGGGTGTGGGCATCATGAGACCAGTAGATTCCTGTCAAAAGAGATTGCAAAATACTATTTTCTGTCTTTTAGAGTAATGTTGAAGAGTATGAGAAAGTGGTAGAATTTTTCATGAGTTTCACTGTAAAATTTAAATCTGGGAGGTTGCATTAGGATTTAAATTCTGCTTGACAGGTGTTACCACTACAGAAGAAGTAGCTGCTTTCAAAAACTAATAAAGGTGGCATTTTCAGGAGTACTAAGCTAATTTGAGGCTATTCTACATAAAATTACACTTCAGTCTGTCACAGGAAGCAAGCTAACCAGTCAGAACAATAGTATAACTAGTCCTTGACCAGTTAGGCACTAACTTAGGTCTCAGAAGCCACACTACTCCATTTATGTCTGCTACCTCCAGCTAACTGGTTCCATCTCTCAGAGTGATTGCCAAAAGGTCCCACAGAGATAGCTCTGTGTCTGACTGGTTCTGAAACTTGCTCATTCAGTATCACATGAAGGATCTTTGCAACTCATTTTAATGCAGTTTCAGTATCTCCACATTCTCCAAAGGAGACCAAGAACAGTTTTGTTGGAGAGTGTTTGTGCATCCACATCACTTAAAATATTTGCGTACCAGTGGCAGTGGTAGCATGAAACTGAGCAGACCAAACCCTCCACTCCACCAGCTGAGTAAGCATTCGTGCAGTGGCCTGCACTGCACTCAGTCCTGCAACTCTGCCAGCAGCATCTATTTCAATAGCTTAACTCAGGTGCATCCGTAGGAGTGACCACAGTGTAAACGCGCCCACCAGTCCTTCTAGAAAGTCCACTTTCACCGAACTAAGTGACAACCTCAATCAAGCTCAAACCAAATTGCATTCTGATGCATAAGACAACTGTGTTTATTATGAGCCAGGCAACTCTCTTAAGGATGCTGGTTCCAGCTGCATTCTGCATGCATATGCACATAAAGTTCAGGCCCTGCCTTTCTGTTCTAGACTCCTAAAAACAGAGACCTAGCTCATTAAGGCAATATTATTGAAACTGCTACTGACAGTTTTTCAAACATCTGTTTCCTTTAAGACTTTGCAGAATAATCTAAACAGATTCAACACCCGTATTGCCCTATAAATGCTGTTCTGCTTTCCCAAAAAAGTTATATAATCGAAATCAAAACACTTCTTTCACATATAATGGTGAAAGCGTCCCCTCTATAGTAAAGAAAAAACCCCACCACTTATCCTGGTCCTTTATATTACCTTATATTTATGTTTGCTTAAAGGCTCTATTCCAAAGAATACATATGCACATGACTAGCTATATGTATGTGTGTAGACCAATTAAATTAAATGTCTGTTCAGACAACACAATTTTGAGATATATTATCCATAAAAAGAACCCTTGAATAGCATGAATAGACATGGCAGCACTACTTCTGTTCTTGATCATCCAGATACAGAATATTAAATAATATTAAATAACACAGCCATTAAAAAAAAAAAAAAAAGGCAGTTTACATGAAAGAATTACTTTTATGTCTACTTCTCTCATTAGTGATTTGTTACCACCATACTACAGGATCTCATGCCACCCTATATTTCCAAAGCCTTTCTGTGCTAGACAGCTCAGTCCCTTACAGTGCAAAGTTATGAACAGCCTCTGGGCTGATACTCTAGGCCTTTCTGCACTCATGTCTCACATTTAAAGACCTGTTTCAGAATTCAAATGTATAACTGAACTGCTGTAGAGTAAGAAACTCCACAGTATTTGGCAAAATCCTAATTCTCAAAAAAGACAGAGTAAATGCATAGCAAATGTATCAGAACTAGTAAAGGTCTACTGCTTCAGATGCCAAACAAAGATTTTAGCACAAGAACCACAAGTGAAAGGAAGAAGAGGGAATTAATTTCACTTCTATTCCATTAAAATAGAATATGAATTTGCTTTCTAATTTCTTGATTTCTTAAATATCCTACTTTTAATATTGTACCCCTACTGAAAGATTAGAAAGGGAAAACAGGAAGAATAAATTATTCTGATTCAGTGCCTTTGTGTGACTTTCAGAAAGTATCTCCTCATATGGATGTCAAACAGAATTCTCTGACTCTCCAAGCAGCAGCAGGGTCTCACTCAATGTCTGTTCTCTTATGCAACCCCAATTTTAATAAATATGCTATCAGGAAGTCTGTGAGTAAACACAAGCAACTAGCAAAGCTGATCGAGCATCACTACGGCTAGTCTTTGAGGTTACTTCAGGGGTAAATATTGTAGGGCTGATTCTGACAGCTCCGACTGCCATATCTGCACAACAAACTGCTAAGTGAGCTTCCTCAGCCTTGGCAAGAAATCACGGGTTTGGCTCCACAGCCCTTAAACTGTTCCCAGACATGGTTTCTCCTGTTTCTGCACAAGCAGAAGACTCTAATGGTTGGAGATATCTGTTATGGCACCCTCCTCAAAGCAGGGCCACCTGAGATCAGGTCCTTTATGACCAGGAATCATGAACAAATCTGAGGAACTCCTTAGAAACAATAATAAAATTTTAACGCCCCAATTCCAATCATCCAAATTAAAACTCAGTCTGTGAGATCTGCAACCTTATTTCAGTCAGTAGCACTCACAAGTTTTCATTAAAGAGACATGAATTTTTATTTAAAATGCAGGAGATAAGGTAGAAAACAATCATATAAAAATTCCTAGCTATAGGAAGAAAATTTTAGAGGGGTAAAGAAAAGAAAGGGAAATTCTACCTCAAAAATGTAATCCTAACTGCCCCCCCCCTTTTTTTTAATACCTGGTGGCTACAACAATAATACATCTAAACTATTCTGGATGAGATGAGACAGTCTGAGGTCTCAAACAATACCAACACCCTGTAGAAAAAGTAAAGGAATAATTCTGAAGCAGAGCAAAGGAGATAAAGTGATCTGACACAATACTCCTGCCTGAAGAAAATGATTCTACCATATTTTAAAGTGTCAGCATTTTATTCTGTGTAGTTTTGAGAGCTTTGCCTCTGTGATCCTTTGCAGTGCTGCTAAATCAACAACAAAAGTTATGTATACATGTACTTCATATTATGTAATATGTACTCATACATATTATATAATTTACAGACATATGGAGATGCTCTTGAGACTAACCATGTTCATTCATGGACACCACATTTTGACACTGACAAAAAAGGATCTGCTCAGATGTCATAGTGTGAGGCACTCACACTGCTTTTCTTTTTTTCATTCTTGTAGACAAGCCTGTCAATAGTTTGAAGTGAATGTAATTTTCTCAAACTGGTTCTTTATCCTTTTCTTGTTTCTTTATGTGATGTTCACAATATATAAGATAATAAGTTGTTTCAAAATAAGAAAAATACTGCTTCTGTTTAAAAAAACCCCAAAAATAAACTATCCAGGAAAATCTAGTACAAACACATAGAAGGTTTCCTTCCTTTCGTTTCTGCCTTGACAGAATTTGTCTAAGAACAGATGTCTAGGTGCTGAGCAGTTCATTATTGACATATAGGCCTGGGACATCACAGAACTTCTGTGCTTTCTTCATTTAGGACCAAGAAAATATGCCTCAGTCATTTGGAAATTATCATTCCTTAACAATTTATCAACAGCAATAAAAAAAAATCTTGTGGGGAAAAAGGGCAGCTTAACACTTATTGAAAAGATGAACTGACTCGTAAATAGTCATTAATTACTTCCAGAAAGCCTAATCCACATTCAATTAAATTCAGCTGGTTTATTGGCTTCACATCATGACAATAGCACCACAACAGTAGAGTAAAATCCCTCTCCCCAACACCTAGAGGTATTGTTTATCAAAACCACTTTCTGACTGTTGTTAAATTATTTGCCTCTTACAGGGTGTTGTTCTCTAAAAAGTGTGTTTTAGCTACTCCTCAGAGGCTCTGAGGAGAGTTTCTGATTAGAAACTTCATATACCTCAACATGTTTTATCAGATGCAATACCTGTATTAGACGTATATAATTTAGACTAAACCTTCAAAAGCAGCCTTATAAACTGAGTGTCCAAGCCTAAAATAAATATGTAAGATAGATAAATCTAGCACATTCCAGCTGCATACAAAATGAGGATTTTGATTTTTATAACAGCTGGTCTTCAAATGTCCACCTCTGTATGAATTTATTTCAGTCATGGAGGGTAAATAGCAGCTTCTAAATACCTTCTCATTGGATGCTTTCAGTTTGCACAACCTTCCCGTGTAACAGTAAAACACCTTAGGTGAATGGCTAGTACCTTGCTAGACAAAGAAAATACTTACCAAAATATGAGAGTTAAATTGATGTCTTAAAGCAAAAGTTCAAGGAAAGAGATATAAGGAGACCAGTAAAGCATGGATACTGTGCTCAGGTCTTTACAAGTGGACAAAGCCCAACATAAGCAAAGATGATAAATTTGCTCTGTAACTGATTTGCTTGAAGAAATAGGCGAATCTTGCATTGTATCCTCTCAGGAAGTATTTTCCTGATTAAACCTGTACAGGAGTTTTCTGAATCAGTGGTGCTGACAGGCTGGTGAAACCCATGCAGTTAAAACGAAGTGACTTGGCTGAAAGTCTAGCATTCTTTTTTTCTCAGGTCAGGGAATTCCTGTACTACAGTTTTGCTGACACCAATAGGGCTCCTCTAAAAGTGCCTCTGCATGTCAATAACCCACACAGCTATGTCACTCACGTAAGGGACACGGTTTCTAAGCTTCAGTTTCAGTGCCCTCCAAGACCAAAAATCACTGACCTATCATTGTTACTCAGTTGCTACTCTTACCCTCTTGCTCATCTTCAGTGGTCACCATGTGTAGATACAAGTTCACAGCAGCTGTGAAATGCACACTCTGACTCACCCCACCACAAAACTTCTGTTCCTTAAGACAGCAAGGCTTTTGTGATTTCTTCTTTAATGTAGAAAACAGTGGGCCTTTTTATGACACTATATGTCCTCGCACAAATTACCTGTGTTGTCTGATCCTAAGCTTCCTCACCAGCAAAATGAGGCCATAATACCTTCCTATGTAATGTCATTTATCTAGCACTTTGTAGGTGAAAGGTGTGAAGGTTAACATAGCTGGAGGAGAAATCCTGTTCCTTCTGATTTTTACCTTCACACTCTGGGCACTGGAGCTTACAGCAACTTAATTTTTCAAAACAGCAGAAAACTAATACCAGAATTTTACAGAGACATGGGTATTTAAAACTTACGTGGATGGATCTGTTTTATTATCATCCCAATACTTCACCTTGATAACTACTCATGTCAAGCCCATACGAACAGGTATTTACAAACATATATATGTACATATCTTTCTTTCATGATAAAATGTGATGTAATATATCTATCTATTCTACAAGTAAATCGCCACGAATTTATCAAACTGTGGTCTGAAAAAAAGGAGAAATCACAGAGAAGGAGCTCTTCAAATTAAGCAACCTTGTGGAAAAGGTAACCTCCGGGTTTCTCACTGAAGTGCGTAAGGAAGCTAATACATAGTCTAGTCTTGCTTTTTGGGAGAATTTCCTCTGTAGCGGTCAACCTCAAACACACTGTTACTACATTTGACACATCTGCAGTATCTCATAATGCTTCTGTAGGAGTACAATAAAGAACGTATTTATGAGGGGTTTAAACTCTTAATGAAGAATCAGCTAGTAGTCGTGAAGTCAAAACTCCTGCTTTTGACTTCACTGAAGCCCTTCAGCTTTTAATGTACAACAGAGTATAAACCAAATTAATGCAAAATGCGGCAGCACTTAGAAGAGGCAGAATTCTAGAATCAACAGGTTGCTAATTAAGTTTGGAGAGTTTTCTTTGGGGATTTTGTTTTCTACAAGAAGGAAATACTTTCATTTTGAGCAACTTCTGTTCTTTTATCTGCATGGCTTTCTAGGTCTTGTTATGCTTTAAAGCACTACAAAATTACCTTATTTCAGGTATTCAGTAAAAAGGAAAGGAGAAGCTTCACTGCATTTCTTCTGCCATGCAAAATTTGGTAGTCAGACCAAATGGTGCTTAGTTGCCGACAAGAGATCTGCGTTACACACATTTAAAGAGGGAGAGAAGAGCAGCAGCAAAGTGCTCTGTATCAGTAAGTTCTACGTGGCACTGTTCGTCAGGCCAGAGGTCCTTTGGTATCACTGAAAAGCAGCCACTCTGCAGGCTGGCAGGAGGTTCAGTTCAACTTCTCATTGTTTCAGTATTCTCACTGATACAATTTAACCAACTGGTCATTGAGAGGTAGCTGAGATCGGCTATTCATGCCTTCATTTTATAGGTGAATTAATTAATTCACAATGTCTCTTTCACCTAGAAATGAAAGACAAAAGAGTATCAAAGAGTCACAGCTAAAAAAATACTCTACCAAAACAGCCTGTACAGGGTTAAGCAGCACTTCCATGGTCTCTGTATGCATCTTCTATATTTCCTGATGAAAGCTGTGACTACGCAAATTACTCACTTTCTCTTGAACTGACTTCTTTTTGGCATATTTGCAGCCTCTGTGGTCTGGGTGAAGGTAGTGGAGAAGTGAGGTGTGTTGGAGCAAAGGAATAGGGCAGGTAAGCTGGCAGACAGCTCATGTTGTTTCACTCAAATCACTCAAAACCACTATTGCCTGAAATTGGACTAGCATTGCCACAGTACTTGGGGTTTCTAGTGTAGATTTGAGATTCTGCATTTTATTAATGTTCTGTCTATACCACTTTTTATCACTTACTAATCTTCCCAATAAATACAAAATAAAAAGGGAGATACAAGAAAAAAGTTAATTCCCATAAAACTTGAATTCTAAAACTACAGACTCCTACACCTTTTTGCTAACCCACAGCTTTTAAAAACCTTAAGCCTGTTTTCCTTTCCCTCTCCAAATCAAGGGGTTAGCTTAAAAAAAGCTCACACAAGATTAAAGAAATGCTGTTTTTATTATGGAAAAAAGTTCTTAGTAATTTTTAGTTTCCAGATACTACTGCTATTAAAATCCTTCAATATAGTAGCACAGCTCACTAGAAAAGTGGTAGAATTTTCAGATCAACAGGAGAAGACAGATGCTCTTGAAAAACAGAAGTAAAACTCCAAACCAATAAAAATTTTTGATTCTCTGATAAAAAGAACCAGTTGTTGCTGCAGACGAAGAGATAATTTTAAGGAAAATATAATTAAATTGTAATACATTTTTAATATAAGATATAATTTAATATTGTATATTATATCAATTCTTAAGGGGAAGTCAGTCCTGACTATACAGGATGAAACTGGGAGAGGTGGCAGTGTCATGGTACTGCTGAACTATTTAAAAGCTTTCTCTACCATGCTGGGCTGCCTTCCCTCTTTCAAGGAAGACATAAAAAAGTCACAGCAAAAGTTCATTTTGTATGATATGTTGGTAAAAGAATTAGTTACACATTGCCAGAATAGCAACTGAAGGAACTTTTCTACCTCCTCCATGATTGCCTTCCTCATGGTACAATAACTAGAATATATTAATTCTCTCACACTGCAAAGTTGATGGGAAGAGCCAGAACTGTGTAAAACTCACAGTTTTGCCTAAGAAGCAGTGGCTTCACTATCTCAGACCTTGATGCACAGGCGGTGTGCAGAGAACCTAGGAGAAGAGCTGTAAGTTACAACGCCATCCCCTCCGCCGTCTTCACCACCCAGAAGTTTCCAAACTTGACCAGGGAAGTTTTCAGTCTTTGAAGGAGGTTAGCACACAGGGAATGCAGCTATTGGAGCTGAGCAGTCCCCTTCTCAGGGGCCACTCTTTGTTTCTGGCTAGTGGGGACAGTATCGTCTTTCCGTAGTTCCCTGACCAGCCACACCCCTGACTCATTACATTACTTTAGCCAGCCCACTGGGCCCTGTTTCTTACCTGCACAAGACACGTAGTGGATGACTTTTCAAAGAACCGTTTGCTTCAGTGGTTATGTTCTTAAAAAAACTGTTACATGGATGTGAAAAAATGGCAGTAATATACACTCAGCAAACCCAGAGCCTGGACTTCATGTTTTAGAACGTTTAACTTTCAGCAGAAAAAGGTAGCAGGAACTATATGCAGCATTTCAAGCCCACAATATATATAAAAACAAAAGCTTTTGCCAGTGGATTTAGTGGATATCTAAAAATAATGTGGTTTGGACAATTACATCTTTAAACATTAGGTGGACATACATGCCATTCACTTTATCGACATTTCTTGAAGTTGTTTTAGGGTTTTCAGCATAACAATACAGTTATCCTTTTGGCATATTCATATAATCATAGGATAAAGAGGGGTTCAAATGGAGCTTAAAGACCCTCTAGTCCTAACTTCCCCTGCCATGGGCAGTCACACCTCCCACTAGACCAGGCTGCTCAAGGCCTTATCCAATCTGGTCTCGAACAGTGTCAGATTTGGGGCATCCAGAACCTCCCTGGGCAACCCGTTCAGGTGTCTCACCACTTCAGAGCAAAGAAAGTCTTCCTAATTTTTTCCCCTCTTCCAATTTTTTTTTCTTTCCCATTTCATCTTCAGTTTTCAGTAGTCTGAAAGCTTTCAGGTTTTGGCCAGATGGGGTGAAAGAGTCAACAGAATGGAGCATAGTTTTAGTTTGGGATTTCATTTAAGATATATCTTTAAATTATTTGAAAGGTGAGAAATCTGTGCTGTCATGAGCTTCTGAAACAAACCCAGAAAAAAAAAGCACTCCTGGTAAACAGAAATATCAGAAAACTATTAAAAAAACCAGCTGACGATCTTCAAAGTGCTTTATAATCCGTAACACATCACACATCATATGATTCAACAAGCAGGTATGGCTCCAACTTTACTACAGGGTAAGGATTAGGTTTGACTGGCCTAGACATTACAATCACGGTACACATGAACAATAAAAATTGTAAAAGTAACACACACAATACTTTACAAATCCAGGGAATCTGCAGTCACTTCCTGATATATATCAATTCACTAAGAATACACAAATCTCTGGGAAATTATATGACCAGCTTGATACACACATTTTTCAGCCTTGTGTGGCTGTTGTTGCTTTTCTCTTCTAATAATCCAGCCTGGTTTGGTGGTTCTTTTGTCCATTTCGAAAGATTTTGCCAAGGAACACTACAGTAGCAGCCCTGCATGTATGACCAAGATATTTATAGACTGGTCCCTTAATGCTATTTTTAAAGCAAGCAATTTCTGTGTTTTTTGTAAAGTTAGGCCATATTAGTCATGACTGGAAGCAGAGGAAGCCTGCTCAACACATGTGAATATTGTCTGTGCCATGAAAAACACCTGAGGAACAGCTCCCACTGCCAGATATTAACTGAGTTGTAATGCACTGGTACAGGCAAAAAGGGATTTCATATGTGCTGGGAGGTCTTTTCAAGCCTTGCTTTGTTGTGTAGTAAATTGCTGAGGGACTACTTTTGTAGCACGTATTGCTTTCTTCTCTTATCAAGAGGAAGGTGATTAAAACTGACATACTTTTACAGCTGGTAAAAAATCTACAGCCAGTTTTGCAATGCAAAAAGCAGGGAACTAATGGCTATCTCAAGTCTGCAAACTTTCTCCTGGAACACCATTGAGCCATCTCTTACAGAAGGCTTTAAGGAAAAACAGTCCACACGTACATAACTGAAAATCCTCTTAGCTAGGCACCTGAAGATTTTATCTCACTAGCTGCTCTGTCAGTTTTGTGGGTTTACAATTGCCTTCTTTTAATTTCAAAAGAACGTTTCAAATTGCTGTGAGAACACTGTATAAAAGAACATGGCGCTATGCAATTAACAGAGCACAGAAGGAAATACTGAAAATTACTCTATACAAAGATTTTTGATAAGAGCACAAACCAGAACAGGAATAAAGAAAAATATATTTGCCTAATCACTGCTTTATAAAAGCATGTATTGGAAGTAAATGTAGCTAAACTTAGAAATTAACATGATTTTTAATTAGCAGCAGGCTTCTCTATGGTGTATGCCTATGTACTTTTTGGACCAAAAGTTCAGAGTTGACTACCTCACATGGAAATGTTATTTTAAACATCACATTTAAAATGTGTTTTTAGCTTTTCTGAAGCATTGCAGCTTCTAGCAAAAACTCACATTGTGCGTAAAACACCACCAAAGAGAAATTGTGAAGGTTCACTTTCCGTGAGTAACAGGATACAAAACCCACCCATCTTCCTGCTCTGCTACAACAATGTTCTCTACCTCTATTCCCAACCAACCCAATGGATTACTTTAAAAATTGTATCTAACCTTCACTCTACTCTTAATCTTGCATTTTGCTGTTTCTTTTCAGCCAACTTTCAACCAAGGAATTAGGTCCAAAAGTTTGACTGCATTTCCCAACTGTACTGTCAGGTCAGATGAGCAATATTTTTTCTAAGCATACAAAAAATAAGACATTTGTTTAAAAAAAAATAATTTTAATTAAGATGTGGTTGTCTTGCTACCACAAGAACTGTAGAAAGTATCAGGTGGCGTTAACATTTTGTGTAGGTTACGATAACTTGCTGGTTGCTCTAAAATAAACAGAAAGTGACAAAAGCTACTGAACACTCAACGTTGGAAGGCTGGTGTTTAAGATGTATGGTTTTGAAATGGTAGACGTTTTACAGATTCCTCTGCGCCTGGACTGTTCACCGGCCTGTGTGAACAGTCTGTAAGCCCACACCAGGAGATCAGCTCTCCGCTGTCGTCGGCTGCTGTCGCGACAGGGTGCATCCCCGGAGGCCCCAGCGCCCGCTGAGAGGGCTTTTGCCCGGCTGGCGGTCCCGAGCGACCGGAGGGCAGGACCTCACTGCGCGGGCCGCGCCGGGGCCTGACGGCAGCTGCGAGGCCGAGGGGCGGGTCTGCGGCCGGGACCTGCAGGAGGACACGCTCCCGGCCAGGAGCAAGCTTCCAGTCGGAGGCTGGCTCTTGGAGAAGGGGTCTCGGGCGCGGCTGCCTCGCGGAGCCCGCGGTAGCCCCCGGGTCTCGGCGCAGCGTGGCGTAGGAGCAAAGGGCAAACGCAGCGCCCGCGGGACCCGCCGCGCCGCGAGCAGGTCCCAGGGGGACGCGGAGGGAGGGGAGCAGGGACGGCCAGAGCGATGAGGCCGTAGGCGGCGGCCGTCGGGGCTGGCCCCGGCCCAGCGCGGCCCCCCCGCCCCGGCGGGGCGAGGCGTGTCCCCCGCGGGCGCGGGCAGCGCGCGGGGCCGGCGGCGGCCGCTCCTGCGCGGCAGCGGCAACGGCAGGTGTGCGGCGGCGGGCACGGGGACGGGAACAGCGTGGGAACAGCACGGGGACAGCACGGGGACAGCCGCCGCCGCGCCGAGCCGCAACTCTCCCGGCTCTCCCGTCCGCCGCTGCAGGTACGGACGGAGTCGCGCTGCGGAGCCGTGGGTGGTGGATGTGCTGGCGCAGGTCGACCCTGGCGGTCCCCTGCCGGGGCCGGGGGCTGCGCGGAGCCCGAAACCTTAGCGGGCGAGACCGCCCTCATTTCCCGCGGCCGGAGGCGAGCCGCGGCAGGGAGCCCTCCCGTCGGGACCGGCTTGGTGTGGAGGAGGGGGAGCGCGGTGTCCCCGGAGGAGCGGCGGCCCCGGCCGAGCTCCGGCTGAAGGGACCCGAGCGCCCCTCCCCAGACCTGTGGCCGCAGGCGACGCGCACGGAGGTTTGGGTGTCCCGCAGCCTCCAGACTGGGAGAGGGGCCGGCAGCAGGCCGTGCCTCCGGAACCGGCTTCTCTGGCGGGGCGCAGGTACGTGGAGAGGGACGCGGATCTCCCGGGCCCGCCGGCGGCACTCGGCTCCCTCCCGCTGGCATCCCCGGACGAGAGGTTGGTCCTGCTCGTCGGCCGCAGAGTCGAAGTACTGAAAGTCACTTTCGTGTCGAAACAGTAGCAGCGCTAACGCGAAACAGGTAGCGTGTTAGCTGGGATGTGCTTAAGGAGTGAACGGTAAGGATCAAAGAACAAATTTCTCTCACGCAAATAATTGGGAAAGAGACAAAGCCACAGGCAGACCCTGCCGTGGTGCTCAGGTGTGGTTTAAGGTAAACGCTTTCTTAGGGCAACTGCCGCGTTTTACAGCTGGCCATTGGTAAGACGTACAGTTTGATCACATACTTCGTTATGTTTAGCCCTGTTTAGTAGATCTCTGAAATATCTCGTCTTGCAGATGCTGTCAAGCATGCTGCTTTTTAGTCACACTAGTTGCTCCTCCATAATATTTAACTGGATCCTTTCATTCCTTTGACTGGAGTTGAGCCATAGTACAAAAAATTTCTGAAGTCTGTGCTCTTATTGAGCAAAGACTTATAAACAATAAAACATTTGAAATTTTTTACTTCTTTTTTTGTCTATGAGCTACGTTAGTTGTTGGTTTTTTGGTTTTTTTTTTTTTTTTTGCAAGCTAGTAATTCTTCTGTGCTAGTGAGTTTGAGACATTTCTGATACAAAGTGCTACTGACACCATCTGTAATTCAGCATAAAGGTGTCAGAGTCTATGGACTTGAAGCCTATGGTTTGCTGGAATCTCTTGGTTTTCATTTTTTTTGTATTTAGGAGGAACTCTTGAGCACAGTGAGACCTTACTGCAAGTCAAACTTCCCTTTGGCACTGCTTCAGTTTAAGCCAGCTTAACTTAGTTTTTCAGAAAACTTCCTTAAATAGTAGAACTAGGACAAAATTGTTTAGCGTGCACATGTATTCAGAGACACATAGTTTAAAGAGGGGATTTATTTACAGATTATTTCAAGACAGAACTTTTACTATGAGAAGTAAAATACCCTTTCAACTAACATATAAAAAGATTTCTGTAGCTTTTAACACTGAGAAGAATCTGAGTCCATGTGTGGTAGGGTTAGTTAAAAACAGGAGAAAAAAATCGTCCTTCTATACCACCTGACTAGCCCAAGTCTATGCAGAACAGTCATAACCTTTATTTTATTCTTCAATATTTAACATCTGGACTCTACAACTAGCGTTACAGTTGTGTGTAGCCATGAATTTTTTTAATGCTTCCTGCAACTGGTTTAGGGAGGAGTAAAGAAAAGTTATAGGCAGTTATAATTAGCCCAGTATATGATTGAATTCTCAATGTAAATAAAACTTTTTTTCATACAGAATGAGTTTTAAACCTTCAAAATCAAGACAAGATTTTTCCTATTGAGTGACACAAGGTAAGTGTTGTTTTCAAGGTAGCAGACTACTCCTTGTAGGCAATAGCGTAACAATATGTAGAGAAAGAAATCTCTTAAGTATCTTTGTAGCTGTAAAGGCTGGTTACTAATGCATTAGCACTATGATTGACCTCCGATTTTGCACTTTGTGCAAGTAGTGGCGGCACGTTCGTGCTCTTTTTTAGATTTTGTAAAGCAAACAGGCTGCTTTAAGTATTTGCAGAACACTCTGCAGTTACAGAAGAGTTTCTTGCCTGGGAATAGCATCAGCATTTTTGCTTTGAGGTGATGTGTGTCGCTGTATTGGGATGCTTGGCAAAAGAACAAGCCAGTGTTGTCCTTATCTACAGGAGGAAGCCCACTGCCTCCTTAGTTTTGTGTGGTCCTTTACCTTGCAGTTTCTCTTTCTTTGCATTTGACCCAGTTATTCCAAGAAATGAAGCAAGCTGTCCTTTTTTTGGAGACTTCTTAGAACTCTAAAATGTCATATACAGAAATGACATTTGTTCTATTATGTGCAGGTATTTGGTTTTTTTTTTTTTAATTCTTATTGCAAGAGTATTGCATGAAAGAGCTGTGAATGGAGAAAGCACAGGGATGGAAAAAATGGAAGAAATTACAAGTAAAAAAGAAATCGTGTAAATTCTAATTGTTGTCTTAACTAGTGATTCTTTGTGTTATTTCCATTTATTTCAGCAACTCATGTGGCTATTGTGTCTCCTTAGGAAACAGCTAGTTAAGCAGTACTGTTTATTCTTAGAAATCAATAGGGAAGACAGTCAGGTTCTGGCCAGAAAAAGAAGGCACAGCATTCCCTCACATGGTATGAGAAGTAGTATGTCTAGAGGGTGGGAAGAATTACAAGATGGGCAGAATTAAGGAATTTAAGCCCAGTTTTATTCTTGGCAGTTCAAAACCCACAATAAAAGTAAAGTTCAGTGAAGAATAATACTGGGGACTTAATTGTTCTTTGAGGGGGTTGGGAGCAGAAGAGAAAGGAATTTGCCTCTACAGTATAGGTGAACTTGATGTTGGGCTCCGCTCAGAATAGCTCTGGTTGTCTCTTCTGTGTCTTGGTCTTCCCTCACTTGTTAGTGATGCTGTACAGTTGGCAGATGAACAGATGCTGTGAGAACTTTCCATCAAAGGAAAGTTTAGCGGTAGGAGGAATGCCTTTATGGGAATGAGCTATGACAAGTTTGAGAATAGGGTAGATGAATTAGTTCTGAAATTTTACATTTGTTTTTAAAGAGAGACGTAATGCTAAAAGATAGGATAGTACCGTCCTACTGTACAGTCAGTAAATCTTCCTTCTCTGGATTTTGTCTTTTGCTGTCTGTTTTCAATGTTAGTAGATGTGCTGATACAAATTTTACAATAATGTTACCTGTTGTCTTTTAAAATAAATTACGTCTTTCTGTTTTGACCAGAAATGTCAGTTTGTAACAACTCATTTTGTCTACTCATATACAGGCTTAGAATGCATGTCCATGGATCCAGGGCAGCAACAAAATGCGTCTGTCTGTGACACCAACATTGGTGTTTCTTAGCAAGGGCTTCTGGTCTTTGCAAGTCATACACTTCTTTTTTTATTCCTTTTTTTTTGGCCACAACAGACTGATGTAATTTCTTTTAAAAGACAGGAGCTAACATTATTGTATAACTTGTATCAGCACATCTACTAAATTTGAAAGCAGACAGCAAAAGACGAAATCCAGAGGCGGAAGATGTACTGACTGTTTTTCGTTTAGTAGAGTCCCATCTTCATTTGGTGAAATAATTATTCTCTCTTTTGTAAATCTATTTCACCTCATTTATTTAATCAGGTTTTGACTTTATTTAATTTCATCTATTGTGGACCAAAGACCATTTCTTAAATTTTTTCGTAAATGTGCCTTTAGTTCAAGTGTTGTGTGTGATTTCTGAGTGTCTCATACCAAACTAACTAAACTTCACAAAACCTGCAAGACTTGGGTAAATAGTAAGGTAAAAACTGTCAGATGCATGTTCTGGATATCCTGGCTCAGTTTGATATCATTTTGGTGACTATTTCTGCAGCATAGCAGGGAGCTTCTCATCACACCTGTTCTGTCTTCACGCCTTTCATCCTGGCTATTCCGAAAACAAAGTGCTAACAACTCGTAGGCATTTGTAAAAACTTTGTAAGAGTTCCAGTACCTGCTTTGCATAGGAAGTGTAAGCTTGAGAAGGAACTCAGTTTTCTAAGAGGTCTTTCAGCAAGATAACGACGGCAAGATAACTCTTTTCATTTCTCCCGCCCGTATTCTTAATTCACGTCTCCAGTAACTTCTGCAACAAGAAGTGTGAAGTCTGTCCTTTCATGTACTATGATTACTGATTTCCCACAGAATAGTCCATTGAATTGATAGTACAAGGTAGAAAATTTCAAAAACTTATGAAAAGAAAACCTTTTGAGCATATAGCTGGTAAATACTGTAAATAAAAAAATTTCTTTTAGAAAGTCAGCGAAATAAAAAACTGTGTTTGTATTTGGCAGTAAATAATTATCTGTTGAGATTTGATCTGGTAGGGTGCTATGCACCAGTCATTTCCACATACTTGGTTATTAGAATTAGCCCTCACATTCACAGGAATTGAGCCAATACTTCATGTAGCAAAATACAACAAGCAGTTGTTCTTATAAACAGTATTCACAAATTTTCAAGATAACCAGGAGATGAAAATTACAGAGGCTAAAATATGGAAAAATTTTAAAATAGAGCAAATGAGCAGTGAACTATTATCCTCTGAATACATTCTAAAGATTCTTTAAAATTAGTACAAAAAAAGAAAAAAAACCAAACCCATAAGGCTGGAGTCCAATTTAAATATCTGTACTATTTTAAATAGACACATTATTGGCTACTAGTAAAATGCCTTTTTTTCTTGAATGAGTGACTTTAACAAAAAAGGTGTGTTTAGAAATCTCTTGACAGAGACCTTACGGCCACAAAATCTTGTTTTAATTAACTAGCGTGGTTTAGGGGCAAAAAAAAGATATTTCTTCCTTTTACTGTGTACATGTACATGACCCACTTCAATACATGATAAAATTAATGAGAAAATTTCAATCCATTGCAGTTTTTTATTATAAAATGTATGCCTAAAATAACTCTTTTGTAGCTTTCATTCTTTTACCTTAGAATTTAAGAATTTAGATAACCGTAATTCACTCAATTAAAAAAACCCCACCAAAACAAAACTGAACAAAGACTAAGTCAATGTGTTTTCTGTAGATTTTCTCAGGTAAACCTTAAAAGAGAAGGTAGCTCCGTATAAGCAATAAACCACCATGGGATTATCTTCAAAATCCACTTTGAGGTTAGCTTGCCTGGCAGTAGCTGTGCAGACATTCTCCAGTTTGATACTGTTATAGGGGAATCTTTCTGTTACTGGAAGCAACAAATAATGCAATTTATTATTCTGTCTAGATTTGTCATGCTCAAATATTGGAGAACACTTACTGAGCATAAAAATCTTCTCATGTTTATAAACAGGACAGGAAAAATAATCACTTTTCTTCTGTTACTGTGTTGGTCTTGATGTGTTACCCCTGGGAGACCAGTTCAGCAGGTCTTCTCCAGCAATGACTGTCCAAGCAATCCTCCATCAGAAGTGACCAGTCACTCTGAGTCTTCTGTAGTGATGCCTATTGTATCCTTAGGTCAGATTCAACAGGTATCTATCTACCAGCCACATTGCTTGTAGACTCCAGAAACCTATTCTCTAGAGGCTGCTGGGTTTAACCAGTTGTACAGAGGGATGTGTTCTTTAACCTGTTCTGCATGAAGAAGAATAATTAACATATGCTATCCACGTAACTTTCGTTGGCTAATCATGGTGAACCTTTCTTTTTTCCTATGAGTCTTCTTCAGAATGGCCAGTCTACTACTTTTAAAAACTCTGCATTAAAAAAACCCAGAAAATACAAGAAAATGCAAAATTCCGGCAACAATATCTGTGTCCCCAGTATTCCATCACTGATTCACCTTAACTTCCAATAAGAAGTTGTATCTTTAGTTGCAGTGTCTGCCATGTAGGTCATGGGATGAAGGGGAAGGAAGGCAGCGCTGTAGTAGACATTAGACAGCTTTCTATGCAGTGAACAGAAAATGTCTGAGCCCAAAACTGAAAACCAAAACTTTCTTGGTTTGGCCTGAAGCAGGATTAAACCACAGTTAAAAGTCAGAAATCCAGATCAGTCTTGGTTAACTTGCAAATTTCTTTCCAATAAAGATGTTCTCAACACAGTAGGAAGCTTTACTTAATCAGTGTTCCTTAGACCTACTTAGGAACATGCCGCTCACAGCAAGCTATTTTAAGAACATTTTAAATTGCACGAACACATTTGCAAGACACCTGCCCCTGTAAGAAGTTACCCAGGAATAGTAATTAACACCTTGCTTTAAAGTGCGACAGAGAATGTCAGATAGGGTGAGGAACAGTAAAATGAAACAGAAAATTACACAGAATCGTTGATTTAATAAGTAGATTCATTTTAAAAAATGGGTTTTTTCAAAATCTTGAGGGAATAATGATGTGTTTTCAACTCTACAACTCCTTTAAAGGCAGATAGATGTCTATATAAATTTTTATTAATTTGTAACCAGGTGTAGTTGTGGAAGTGCCAGCCTGTAAACTAGTATTGTTTTTGTGTAACTAGTGTTATTGTGACAGCAGTCATTTGTAGGTAACACAAACATATTTCCCTAATGTTATGGCTAATATGAACTAATCATAATGCAAAGGTAAGGATGGATATTGTATGCCTTTTTGAGGACTATATGCAGTAATTTTCCTTGCAACTTTTGGGCTTTTCTGTGTTGAGGAATCAGTGTCTGGTTTCTACAATAAGTGGAAAAAGTGGACTGAATAATTTGGACAACTGACAGCGTGTGAGCTGCAAAGAAATTTATACCTCATGTTGTTGATTTATTTTTCTAGACTTAGTGGTTCATTTGGTAAACAAATTGGGGAGGAACAACAGGTCAGTAACTAATGCCACTATATGCCTGCAAGTCCTTTTTATCTGCCTTACCCTGCAGTCCAAGTGAAACACACAGGGCAGAAACAACAAAAGGCTTAAACACTCTTAACAAATTACTGTGTTCCTCTTGGCTCTATACATCCTTAGTTAGTTACCACGGCCTATTGATGAGAGAGAGGATTTGTTACATGTTTGTTACATGTTTGTTCAGACCCAGCGGAGCCCTTAGGTCAGTGTATCACAGTGCAGTTAAATACAATTTTACCCACCAAAGCCATTGTCATTATTATATCCCATGGCCATTCAGCATGTGCATCCTACACCATCACATACGAAGTGGGGATTTCCTTTTAGGACACCAATAGTAAAGAAATTATTTGTATGAACAGGACAATATGGGCAACACTTCCGTGTAGCTACAGCACATTTGAATTTTTTTATTTTGCCTTGAGAACTGCTTCTCTTAATCTGTTTGAACAAATAAAGGAAGTAACCTGGGCTGTCTCTTTCCCATTAGAGAATATACAAATATTAGTTGGCTTACATTTTCACAAAGCAGCATTTACCCTAGTTGTTCCACTTAAGAGTGTTATCTCTCATTTATATCAAACTTTGCTCCAACTGAAGCATAATTATTTTATCAAACAATGTGCTGAGATGCTATCCATTTACAACCCCTTTACCATGGACATATGTACTATCAGTGTACAAGATACTCCTGAAAAAAAAATCACACCCATTACTTTCATTATTAAAATGCTGTTAAAATTAGTCTTCCCGTGACAAAGCTAAATTTACTATAAGCTTATAGAATGCCCTGTTCCTATTTGAAGATTGCAGATTTTTCCCATAACCACTGATGTCTATTCTAGCAATTTTTTTAAGATTTTTTTTTGCATTTGGCTACACATTAGCTAATTCACCTAATCAATTCTCATTGGAGAAAGAGAAGTATTCAGAAGACCTGAATTACTTAATGTTTCTTTTTATTTTTTTCATGGCAACCTATTATTTCCCATGGCATACTAATGCCTCACAGAGTGTGTTAAAAGGACAGAATTCACACAGGAAAGTGGAAATGCTATTAACCTTGTTCTGGTTTCATTCACATTCTGACTTCTAAACATATGCATTAGTCTGACTATGCTTCCACCAAGTCAGTGGCAAAATCCCATTTACCCAGAAGACTGAATCATCAGCTGTTGATTAATTTTGATTTTTGGAGTTTTTACTTCCAGTAAGCATGAGAGGTGTTCATGTTACAACTATTTGGGATCCAAATAGGGGTTGAGAAATCTCAGAGTCCTGTACTTCAAACTTCTTCCTAAATATTTTAATCTTAAAGACAGGTAAGAAGTTTAACATAATTGTGACAAGCATCTTTATCACATTTACTGATGTCAGTAATTGCTGTGTTTGATCTTAAAAAATTACTGATTTGATTTTTTGAGATACACTTGCTTTCCTGCTTAGTCGTGTGACTTACTTTACTGGTATCTCATGCAAGTTTGGATTCCGTTTTGGATAACAGGTGTGATGACTTTCTAGATAATCAAAATTAAATATCTGAAACTGTAGTATCACTTTTACATGTTGACACAATGAGCAGACTTTTAGATAAGTTGAAGAGTTATTTGAAGAAATACATCCCTCACCTGCAGTGAAGTTTAAAACCTGGGGTCTTAGTCCAGGTAATTTTTTAATACAAGGGCTGACATTGAAATGGCAGGGATTTCTTTCAGAAATAAGGACTATAGGAGTATTGGTGGATCTGTAGCATTGGATATTTTGGTGAGTTTCATGTGATGCTATCTGGTTTTATCTGATTCCATTGAAATAGTTTTTGTTTCCATCTAACTCGTAAGCAACAGGGTTTGAAGTTGTTATTCATGTTGCAGACTTCACCACTGGAACATGCAAAGTGTATTGCTTAATTCAAATATTGATAAAATGTGTATTTTATTTATATCTGCATAAACATGAATGTAAACAAATGAAATTAAACTGAAGCTACATTGTCTTTAAACAAACTCACTGGCCAGAATTTTTTGAAAGTGAATTGTTTGACTCCTTCATGAGGGTGACAGCTTTTCCATCATCTGGTGAAGTCAGGGGTATTAGTGGGTCAAGGTTCAGTGATGCATCGTTAAATACTGAGAAAAACCCATCCAATCACACAGCTCAGTTCCTTGGCACAGGATTGCTGTGTCTCTCAGAGACTTGGGATTCAGCTAAATCTGAGAAACTAGGCCTCCATGGGATTATTAGTTCTGGGATCTTCCCAATAATCTTTCATTTTGGTACTCTACTTTCTTTCAGCATCCAGAGAAAGACAGGTAATGAATCATTCTTCAAAAGACATAGTCTGTCCTGTATGTGTCTGTTATTCGCACAGCCCCCTGCAAAGAGTTAGATTCTTTTAAAGGACAAAAATCCCAATGTAAACAAGATTAGTTCAGTAATTGAAGTAATATCCAATGCAAAGAGCAAAAGAGCTCAGGCCAATTTTATTTAAAGTAATTTTAATTTTTTTTTTTAACTTGAGCCTAAACATCATTATTTGTGAAGGTAGGTGAGGATCAGTCATACCTTAGCTAACTTCTACATGGAGATACAAAGATTCACAAAGATTTGCACAACCTTTTTTTTTTAAAAAAAAAATTTAAATGCCAGAACAAGACATACCTTTAAAAAAAGGGGGGGGGGGTGGGGGGGGGGGGAAGCAGCATGTGTAGACCCAATAGGCTCAATTAAAAACCCACAGAAATTAACTGGAATCTCTTTGACAAGGGTGTGTCTTTTGAGACCATGCAGGAAAATGTATGTGCATTAGAATATGGCATAATCTCATAGGTTTTAGAAGCAAGGGAGAGAAGAAAAATTTTTTAATTTACCTAGAAGAATACCCATGGAAAACTCAGTATGGAAGACTCCTTCAACTGATGGAAGATGACAGTTCTGTTTAGTTAGAACAAATAATGGTTTGTACTGTAATAAGTGAATAAATATTTCTGGATGAATAATTTATAAAATTTGCCATGATCAAGTAATTTGGTGTGAGGGAAGAATATATGTGACCTTGTTAAAACAAATATAACAACGTTTTCCTCAATGAGTATTTCAAGCAGCTGTATGTTTTTCTGTTTCCAGCTACTGCTTCTTTACTGTTGATACATTCCCAGCTGAAAATTTTCATGGGAACTAGGATTGCAGAATCTTCTAGAAACTGTTTGCCTGCTCTTTCATTCCATCTTCTTCCTGGTGCAGAATGTTTTCAGATTTTCAGAAATCTACCAAATGTTCTTTGGGAACCCAGTCTGTAGGAGAGTTGACATGCCTTTGGCCTTAGTCTCCCTACAACTTGAAGCCCCTCCTGACTGTACACCAGTCCTGTAGGATTAACAGTCTTACTCCTCAGCAGTGTCGTGCGTGCATATGTTGGGTTGGTCTCCTTGGAATGAAGTATTTCTTTCCTTCAAAAATGTGCTTATTCTGCATTTAATGGGAGAAAATACTTTAGCCAGCGCAATAAATGAAAATTAATTAAAATGCAATTAAGTCAATTTATGACAGACTCTTATCTTTAAAAAATTCAGGCTATTATTCTGAGGAAATTAGGCATAGTCTCTCTATAATTAGTGAGAAAATATATTGAAATGGATCATGCATGTCAGAGGCTGCCAAAATACTTGGTTTAAAAACAAAGGTCCTTGAGGTAACATCCCAAACTCGCAGTTTTATGAAGCTTCAGAATTTGTTTGTAGACTTTTACATTACCAGGTCTGCATAATTACAGGGATTAAACTATGCCCGTAAGGCTGCCTGTTTTCTCTTGGTGCTTTCCCTCACACATACTGTGCTACTACTAATGCCAGTGCAGCTTCTGGTTCTGATAGTGGGAGTCCTATAATACAAGAGGCTCCAGGCAGCTGCCAGTGCTTTGAATACTGGTTGTCTAAACCTGCTCAGAGCAGGTCCATACACAATAACCTGGTGAAGCTGGGGGTTGGAAGGTAACTTTGCATTCTCTACTGTAAGGTTCATCCCAGTGAATCAGTATCAACAATTGTTATTTCTCCCTTCCTTTCTCCCCTCCAAAAAGCTTAACCTCCATTGGCCATGTGAAGTTTTGCCTTTGTTTCAAGATTCTTTTAAAGCTACAGCTTTGCTTCAGGGAGGTGCTGATTCTTTGATTTAAGCACTTTTCATAGAATCACAGAATGGGTTGGGTTGAAAGGGACCTTAAAGATCATCTAGTTCCAACCCCTCTGCCATAAGCAGGGACACCTTCCACTAGACCAGATGGCTCAGTGCTCCATCCAACCTGGCCTTGAACACTTCCAGGGATGGGGAGGCCACAGCTTCTCGGGGCAGCCTGTTCCAGTGCCTCACCACCCTCACTGTAAAGAAATTCTTCCTGATAACTGATCTGAACCTGCCCCCTTTCAATTTAAAGCCATTACCACTGGCCCTATCACTACATATCCTTGTCAAAAGTCCCTCTCCAGCGCCTTTCAGGTGCTGGAAGGCTGCTATAAGGTCTCCTCAGAACAGCATTCTCTCCAAGCAGAACAACCCCAACTCTTTCAGCCTGTTTTCATAGAAGACGTGCTCCAGCCTTTTAATATTTCTGACACTCCACTGGACTCTCTCCAGCAAGTGCACATAATTTTTATGTTGGGGGCCCCTCCCTCATCTTGCTGGCCGTGCTACTTTGGATGCAGCCTAGGACATGCTTGGATTTCTGGGCTGTGAGTGCACATTGACAGATCATGTCCAGCTTCTTGTACACGAACACCCTCAAAGTCCTTCTCCTCAGGGCTGTTCTCATTCCATTCTCTGCCCAGTCTGTATTTGTGCTTGCGATTGCCCTGGCCCAGCCTCTTGCACTTGGCCTTTTTGACCTTCATGGGGTTTTCACAGCCCCACCTCTCCAGCCTGTCCAGGTCCCTCTGGACGACATCCCTTCCCTCCTGCCTGTTGACTGCCCCACACAGCTTGGTGTCAGTGGCAAACTTGCTGAGGGTGCCCTCAATCCCAACGTTTGTGTCACTGGCAAAGATCTTGAACAACACCAGTCCCAGTACTGACCCCTGAGGGACAGCACTTGTCACTGGTCTCCACTTGGACCTTGACCACAACTCTTTGAGTGCAACCATCCAATTCCTTATCGACTATTGACTATCAAGTGGTCCATCCATCAAATCCAAGTCTCTCTAATTTAGGGACAAGAATGCCATGTGTGACAGTGTCAAATGCTTTGCACCAGTTCAGGCAGATAATGTCTGTTGCCCTTCCCTTGCCCACCACTGCTGTGACCCCACTGTAGAAGACCACCAAATTTGTCAGTCACAGTTTGTCCCTAGTGAAGCCATGTTGTTTGACACTAATCACCTCTTTATTTTCCATTGCCTTTGTACAATTTCCAGGAGAATCTATTCCATGATCTTGTCAGACACACAGATGAGACTGACTGGCCTGTAATTTACCAGGCCTTCCCTTCTTCCCCCCTTTTAAAAATGGAGGTCATGTTTTTCCATCAGTGGGAGTTTCATCAGACTGTCACAACTTCTCTAATTGCATGGATAGTAGGTCTTTCATCTGCCAAGTCCCTCAGGACATGCAGGTGCATCTCTTCATGTCCAATGGACTTGTGCACCTTCAGTTTCTATAGATGGTCTCAAACCAGATCCTCTCCTACAGCGACTGATTCTTCATTCTCCCCAGTCCCTGCCTTTACCTTCTGCAACTTGGTTGGAGCACTTGCTGGTAAAGAGTGAGGCAAAAAATCATTGAGTACCTCAGCTTTCTCTATGTCTCTGTGGTAAGCAGGTCTTCTGTTTCCATCTGAAGAGAATCCATATTTTCCTTAGTCTTCCTTTTATCACTGATGTACTTACAGAAGCTTTTCTTGTTGCTCTTGACATCCCTTTAAATACAGGCCAGATTTAATTCTATCAGGGATTTAGTTTTCATAGAGTCATACCATCTGTCTGCTTGGACAACCTCTCTGTATTCCTCAGAGTCTGTTTCATTGTTTCCATGCTCTTCAGGCTTTCTTTTTGTGTTTGAGTTTGTCCAGGTGCTCCTTGTTCATCCATACAGGTCTCCTGGCAATGTTGTCTGGCATGATCTTTGTTGGGATCACTCCTGAGTCTGGAGGAGGTGGATCTTGAATATTAGCAAGCTTTCTGTCTTCCCTCCAGGATTTTATCCCATGGTACTCTACCAAACAGATCCTTCAGGAGGGCAAAAATCTGCTCTCCTGAAGTCGAGGTAGTGAGCTTGCTCTGCCCTCTCCTTGTGGCATAAGGATCTTGAAGTTCACGACTTCATGGTCACTGCAGCCGCCCTGGAGCTTCCCATTCCCCACCAGCCTCTCCTTGTTGGTGAGAACAAGGTCCAGGATGGCATCTTTCCCTGTTGGCTTCTCTGTCTCTTGGAGAAGGAAGTTGTCATCACCCCATTCCAGGAACCTCCCGGATTATTTATGTCCTGCTGTGTTGTCCCTTGAACAGCTGTCAGGGTGCTTCAAGTCACCCCTATGGACCAGAACTTGGGAATGTGAGGCTGCTCCTATCTGTCTATAGGGGGACTCATCCTCTCAGTGTTCCTGGTCAGGCGGCCTGTAGCAGGCCCCTGCTATAATCTCACCTGTCCCTGCCTGCCTGTTAGCCCAGACCTGATTCCACTGGCCCTTTCAAACACCTTCCCTTTGACCAGGAGGATTGATGTAAAAACTACCTGCCCTTCAGAATCCCTTACTGTCACACCCAGGGCTCTGTAATAATTCTTGATACTCCTCAGGATTCTCCTGGCTGTGTCACTGTTGCTGTTTCATGTGAAACAACAGCACTGTGTAGTATTTAGTGGACTGTACAAGGCTGAGTGGTCTCTCAGTGACATCCCTGCTATGACTCCCCTGTAAGCAGCACCTCTCTAGAGAGCATGTCAGCTCATCAAATGGGTACCTCTGAGCCTCTCAGAAGTCACCTACTGCTATCACCCATTGCCAGCTGTGCTGGCTGTCATGTGGGAGTAGATGGGGCTGCCTAACTCAGTCTTGGTGCCTCTCCTGATCTGAACGGGTCTTTCTTGTCTGTCTGCAGAGTGTTGAAGTGGTTCTGCAAGCGCATCTCAGGCTTTGGGAAATTCTTTCTGCAGGTCCTTGCTGTTGCAAGTTTCCATTCTTCTGCGTTATCACCCCCCTTCCTTCTGCATGTGTTATGTCTTCTTTTGCCGTTTCTCTTCTCTGCTCCCCTGTTGCAGTATGTTTGAAAATTGTGAAGAGCGGTCTGAGAGTGGGAGGTGCTTTAATGGATCAAATCAATAAGCCTGTAGTCTGCTTGCTTTCCCCTTTCATTTTCTTACCTGGCTGTACTGAAGTTGTGTTCTAGTGCTGAACTTTTTAACAGGGAGAACAGATGAAGTTGGCAAGTCATTAAGAAAAATGCACTATCCCACCTCTGGTTTTATCAGTTATAATTACATTTTTTTCCTTAGTCAGAAAATGGTTCTCTCAACAGCTGGTTAGCTTTATGCATTTGATGTCATTTGATGTATTGCCAGATACTTAACCTGTTGGCCTTTGTAGCTCACGGGGTCTGTGGAAAAATCTACAATATATACAAAACCCATTAATAATATTAGATTATTTAAAGCTTCTTTTTTTCTTTCACAGTAAACTGTGTCTAAAATGAGCGTGGCATCAAAGGTACTTTATCAGCAGATTGTCAGAATCTTGTACTGTAAGCTCCTCATGTTAGTTCTGCAAGCTCTACACATCTCTGCTTTCAGTTTCAGAGGTGGATTTGTCAAATGGGATGTTAACTTCCAGCAGCAGCCTGTTACTGCTGCAAAGCATAGTTTCTCTGGTGGTTTGAACTGATTAGATTTTGGGTCATCACAGCATGCCAAATCCAGACTCTTTGGGTTATTGGCACAGCCAGGATATGCAGCTTTGAAATAATACCTCCCTTGGCCTAAGTCCAGACTAAGCTGCATTTCATACACTGCCCTCCAAAAAAACAGGCTTTGTTAGGACAGAAGTGATTGTATGAGGCATCAGATTGGCAGGTCAGAGAGCATCGACATTAACACACCCTCATCTTGTCTGCTGACGCTGCTGTTTAATTTAAATCTTGTTTATTTTATGTCATGTCAGAGTACAAAAACCCTCTACTGATGTGAGTACACGTACACACAAACATTCTGCAGAATATGATCCCAAATATAAGCAGTTTTCAATTCAGAAAAAAGTATTGGAAAAGTTGTTATCATAAGCAAGTATGGAGATATTGCTAAAGTTTGAACATAACCACACTGACTTATAAGAGAGCTGGTAAGATAATGGTAAAGGAAATTTATATACGAACATACAAGCTTTGCACATATTTATAAACTAAATTCTAAAGGCAGAAAGAAAGGCTTAGCAAACACAAAATAGGCAAGTAAATATGTTTTTTCTGTACATCGATGAATTTTTATGAAACAAGCATTTGAAACTTACAATTTACTTTCCATTTTGAAGAATTTAAACATTTTTCCATCCTGAGATAACTGAAGGGAAAATTCTAACAGACCCTGATAATATTCCCAAGTGGTAGATTTCAGACATTTTCTTTAAATATAATTCCAAAGAGACTCTTTGAAATGTAGTGTCATTCATATGTCTTCAGCTCTGCACATTTTTCTTAGAAGAGAGTAACTGGTGGAAAACAGGCTTTCAGTTGTGTGACACAGCTTGCATGTTAATTGTAATGTTTATTAAAGACACAAGTGTTAACAAGGACAAAGGTTCTCTCTTGCGGTATTTTGAAATGTGATTAAATGCTTGGCTTCAGAATGTTTTCTATTATATTTATGTTATACAGAAAAATGTGCTTTTCTGTCTTCACTCCCTTTTTTGGAGGGTTCTAGGTTGTATATTTTGAAGTGACTTGATCATTGGTAGCAAGGTAACACCCGAAGGAGGCTACATTGTGCAACCTCAGCTTTGAAAGATTTTACTGAACCCCAGGTTCTTCAAAGATTACCTACAAAATTTTAAAATACCGGGGTGTCTGGTGACCATGAATACACTTCTCGTATGTTAAAGATGTCGTAACAAATGTAAACAACTTTTCCTTTGCTTTTCTCCTCATTTTCAAAAATCTGGGGGAAAAAAATCCCCAAAACTACCAAAACTCCACAATGCTGATATAACATCAAGGTGTCCGGTTTGAATACAGAGTTTGAAAATGAAAATTAAAGGTACAGTTGACAACTTCCACAGCTGACAATGTCATCTAAAAAGTTCAGTAAGGCATATGTTCGGTGTTGTGAGTGACTGACCTAGTCAGTGTGCTCCAGATGGTTATCAAATGTCTTTACACTTATTAGACTCTTTATATTTCACTCTTGCCATCCTGACTGCTTTATAGTACCAGGTACATGATTAGAGAAATAAATTAAAATATCTCCCCTCATTTGTTTAAAATAAGTGAAAAGAAAACACCAACCAACCATCAAACAGTGGAAGTGTGCACTGTGGGCAAGGTGAATTGGAGAAGTCTGTCTCCAGTTTTGTAATGACTACCACTTTCCTCCTGAAAATCTGTCTCCTTGGCAAATCCACTGCTCCCAAAAAGACCGTCTGCAAATGTTTGGGTGAATGGAAATAGATTACAAGAAGGTGGCAGTGTGATTTGTAAGTATGAATGAAGCTGCTGATGTATTCGTATAACAGCAAATGTGTGTGTTTTAAATCTCTTCCTTTGGCATCACTTTTTTGTTTAGGTGAATCTAGGACAAAAAGACGGAACAAACAGAAAATGAGTTTATAATGAAGTCACTTGAGAATATGATTCTACTGTGGTATATTGGATACAGCTCTAGATCAGCCACCCTCCCTCTTGGATTTTATTGATCCTTTGGTAAGAAAAGTCCTGAATACATTGTTGCTTTGTGAAAAATAGTTAAGCAAACACTGTTTCTGCTCTGCAGCTGTTACAGGCACGGAACTAGAAACTTGGCTTTTGTCAGGGATTTTTTTTAGATCTCATCACCTAAGGGGTAAAACCCACTCACATTAGCATTACTGCACACTGTATGGTAAGACTGATATTCAGATGTTTTACATAACAGTGTGAAGCTTCTACATAAATTTTCGGGTTTCTATTTTAGATCAAACAAATCACACTTAAAGATTGTACAATTCCCACTGATACCTTTCCAAGAAGCTCCTTTATGCAGAGCTGGAGAGGAGGCAAGATGTTGGCATAGCTGTTGACCTAAAAACCTGCTATGCCAACATATTGTCATCTTTCCTGTCTGTTTGCGGCAGAGGGAAGTTATACACTGTAATGGGCATTTGAAACAGCTTTAGTCTTTACAGGTAATTTGAAATGTCAGTTTTCTGGCCCTGCTTTTGAGTCAATGAAGCGTTTATTAGTTACCTGACAACCAAAGGAGGGACAGAATTTGACTTGGGTTTTTTTGTTACTCAAATGACAAACAACTTAATGTGCTCTGAAAAATTTAGTGTGGAGATGCAGAAAGAAAGGGGGGCATCAGGGGGCAGGACAAGAATTGAGTGTTTTTTCTGTCTGACCTCTACACGTTTGCAGAGAGGTTATGAGTTGTCTGCATATGAGTATTTCTGTTTACATCATTTTTCCTCTTCTGATTGTATTCTCCGTCCCTGTGTACTTTTCAAGTTTGTACTTTCTGTTAAGAGCCATCTAGTATAGAGTGTTGAGCAATGAGAATACAGTGGTAGCTGTATAATGAATGAACATCTGCTAATGAAATGTAGCTGCATTTCACTGATCTGTTTTCAATACTTAATTAAAAAAAATAAAACAGTAAAACTTGATCTAGAATGTCTCGTGATTGCTGTACAGGGAACCTCATTAAAAATATAAATTCAATGTAGCAATTTCTTTATTCATGTGCTTATTCTACATAAGATGTTACTTCACACCATTAGAATTTTGCTTTGAGAATCTAAAATTAGAGGCTGGATCACGAGTAGTAGTGCTACTTAAAAAACCATGGTGAAGCAGAACTTGATTCCACATTGCATGCACAAAAATATATGAAAGTACACATACAAGTAGTCCTTTTACACTTCCAACTCATTCTTGACACTCAAGTATTGCATTTGATCTGTATATAAAAAAAAAAAAAAAGTTTATTATGATTAGGTTATGTCATTGCCAAACCTAACTTTGGTTTACTATCTGCACCCACCATAACAAAATTATTATAATCAAATGTTCTTTTTACTTTCGGCTATGTAATATTCAGTTTTATTTAGCCTCTACACTTAAGCCATGTATCTGCAGTGGGAGTTCATTCAAGTGATCTCTAAACTTTTATATACAATTTATTGTATATAACACATTTTAGTATTTTAATGTATTCATGAAGACAAACATGGAGTAGCACACCAAATATAGTTGTAGAAACTTCCATCGTTCTAGCAAACATAGAGAATGCTTCTCTCCTGATTGATGTGGAAATTAATCTGATATTTAAATAACAATGTCCAAAGGTGAAAAGGCATTACTTTTCTATTGTTCTGAAAGCACGATGCAGACAGAATGGAAAATTCAGCTCCCCTATTGTGCCAAACCTACCTATGGATCCACACAGCAGCTGTCATCTTTCTTGTGGCAAGGTGACTTCTTGCTCTCAAACAAGTAGTGTCCCATTATTTGTGCACCTAGCCTGTGGTACTGTACCTTGTGCTACTGTTCCAGTAAGCTAAATAAATATTATTTGGTTTTCTGAAAGGAAAATAATGGTGAGAAGATACTTAACCTGGTAGAATGAATTAAAGAAAAATGGAGACAGGGATTTGATATTGGAAGACAATGATTATGATCTGGTCCTTGTTGGGAGATACTAATCTTTGGCTTAATAAGCAAGTTTTAAATAAGAATAAGTCACTTAGAGTTATAACACAGTATGGTATAGTATGTTGTTTGCCTTGAATTTTCTTGCTTTAGCATGAGCAGCTGAATTTTCTGGAGTTGTACGCCAATAGCTGTGAGCTTTCATCTAGAGATGTTTCTGGCTGGAATAGAGTTAATTTCCTTAGTAATTTTCCTACTAGCATGTACAGTGAGAATAATGTTGATTACACACAAATTATTGCCAAGCAGTCCTTACTCTAAACTGAGGGCTGCTTAGTTTCCCATACTCTACCAACTATGCTAGTGCATCAGAAGCACAAACCAGAAGATGAGCAGGCCGCAGTCCTCAGCAGAAGCTGAGTCTCAACAAGATAAGAACAGTTATGTTCCTCCACAGCCTGTCTGTGAGGTTGTGGAGAAAGAATCCCACGAGGTGTTAGGAGGCCCCAGACCAAAAATTGCCATTGCACCAAGAGGCACAGGCAGGCACAGGCACATGAAGAACAAATGCATAAATTCTGAGGGAATAAAGGCCCACGGGTCTTTGTATGGGGCTGCTCAATAGATCAACCATGCTCTAGCTGTCTTATTGCTATACCATATAACCAAAAATTTGGTTAATTTTTCCTGCTGTTGGATGTCAGAAACTCTGCTGTGAAAAACCTAGAGTGAAGAAATTTATTTTTTAACATACTCATTATGTAGTGCAATGTTTTAGTAGTATGCATGTAGAGCCTAAACAGTACTGGGTCTTATGCTCAACAAACTACATAGCATAAGCATATTCTATGATGAGACAGGAGTTATGGCAAAATCTTTCTATTACTGTAGGAAAAACTGTGCTTTAGGAACAATAT